>NC_090934.1:1026375117-1026678148 GCF_040938575.1 Ambystoma mexicanum
GCTTACTGCAGGGGCATCACTGAAACTACTTTGGTTGTCAGGTCTGCAGTCTCAGTGGCCAAAGAGGTGCAGACGGTGATCCCAGCAGTTCAACAAAATGCAGTTGCTGTCATGGGCAGGCGTAAGTCACAGTACCTACCTATTATCAGCGATTTTACTGAGGTTTGGGGTACTGGATATCAGGTGAGCTGTGCAGGTTCTCGCTGAGAACTGATAACTACCCAACAGTTTCACTGAAATTCTTAACTTTGATTACCAGAAAACAATTACAGCAATAATGGGGTTCTAATCAGACACTTGCAGGAAATGTGTTGGGGTCCTTATTTTATTTTCTGAACAAACTGATGTACAGCAGTAGTTCAGTTTGTATTTCTGTATTACCGTTTTTTATCATTTAAAAAGGTAGAACAGTTAACATACGAATGTCTCAAAGTTTTGATTTTTTAAATTTCAAAAACTGAAAAAGTATTAAAAAGGAAATAACAAATAACCTAGTCCACCTCTGCCCCCAGCCCGAGACGGAAACAACCAGATCAATAGAAGGAACCACATCACAGGTCAGATATTTTAAATATTTCACAATACTTTGTTTAGAACATTTATTTCTGTTTTAAGTTAGGACAATCCTAGATGGAAAACTCTGCATTTAACACAGTTTTAGATACAACTTGCAATACTGGGTGTGGGACCATATTTTTATCTATCAGACAGGATTAGTTTTCAAGTGTTGAAAATGGGGCATTTGTTTTAAAAAATAAATATCCCTTTAATTAGAGGAAATCAGCAACAAAAAGTAAACATTTTCGGCACCAAATTAAGCGCTGCAGTTTTTGCCAGTTTTTTTCAAGAATTAATACCAAACCCAAAATTGATCAGCTCCACCGGAGTGACGGTGGCAAGGCCTAATAACATTTTGGAAATGGTAGCTTCTAATTTGGTAAGCCATTGCAAATCCTTGCATGTCAATACAGCAGGGCCAAACAAATATAGGGTATTGGCTACATCTTAAACAGGATCACTAAAGAGGTCAAGGAGTAGCAACCGTTCCTTCTATCAAAACGTTGCAGCACATGCGCTAATTGGGTAGCCTTTGAATGTGTACCAGAGTATGTGCACACCAGTGTGCAGTTTTGCTAAATGTGTCTTAAGTATTTAAAGGATTTGACCACCTCTATAGTTTGCTGCAGACTATACCATTTAAATTTAGTGTTTTTTGTTGAATGAGTGAATCTTATTATGTATCTCATTATGTAAGCTTTTCTATAATCATGTCAGATTCATTTGTGTCACCAGAATGGGAGAGAATTTATAGATTGTTGGTAAACCAATTTCTGTGGTATCTAAATCACAATTTTAACTGAATATGCCGACCGTTGCAGTGGGCTAGCCTCTCGTTTTGGTGGAAATTTTCTAACTATTGCCAAGGGGTTATCAAGGTCAGCTGTTTAAGTTAAAAAACGTTGGCAGTGACCAGACATCTCCCTTTCAGTAGGAATTCCCTAAGAAAATGACCCCATCCATATTAACAAATGTGCGCACAAGTCACCTCATGTAATAATTGCACATGATACAAAGGAGGAGCAATAACTCAATTTCTGCTAAAATGTAAACCGGTCAAACGCTGCTGTGAAATCAGTAAATGCAATGCGTAGAAATCATATTTTCCATAGAACTGCTTTTCAGGAACAAAAAGAAATTGCTAAATTTATTTCAGTCGACATACCCACAGAAACTCAGTTTGAACAAGCAACTTTTGATTTATCTAAAAAAAGTTTTTAAGAGTCTAATAATTCTATTTCCCTGTAACAAATAAAGCTGTATTCTTTTAACTGTCTGAACCACATTGGTTGGAATACATATAGTGATTTATCTTGCATACAAAATTAAAGAGGCTCTTACTTTTATATGTACTTTTGTAAGCACTCTTTAAACACAGAGTACCTCTTTCCACCATGCTTTCACTTTTCATTTAACTAACCCAGACAGGTGAGCATACAGGGAATTCAGACAGCAGGCTATATGATACACATGGTACCAGAGCACAGGTGCTTGGAACACCTGCTATCTATAAAATATAATTACCAAGTAGTACAGTTCCTGAAAATATCCTTTTGTAAACGGAAAGGGTAACAGTTATATGAACTGTCAAAGTTCAGGTATTACTTAAATCTTGATCTGCCCCATATGCAAATTTTCGCGAGCCCCAGAGGAACCAAGCATTCTCCTCCCTGGTGACAAGAGAGATACCTACTATGTAATGCTGGCCCAGTGTCTCAGGCCTGTTCACCTCTTGTTATGTATGACATAAATCTTAAAATACGTTCCAGCGTTTCTAGGAATGGAGTTCTACATTTCAGAACATTGCTAAGGGGCTAAAGGTACACTAAAGTTGCGTCTGCTTGAAGACCAATGGGTCCACCAACAGAACAGAAAAATGCACCAGACATCTCCACTCTGTCTTCAGGACAGAAGGCCGAGCTTACAGTTTAGACCCCAAGGGAGGGAGTGCCCTTCACATGGTCATGAGCACCAACCATCCAGCAAATGTCAAATACTCTGGGCCAAATGCCAGTTTGGCTACAAAATTAATATCAATCCCACCCACAGCACAAGACATCCGACCTTCATGTTTGTGACCCTGTTTGCAATCATATTTGTTTGACCCCTTTTGGGTGGACACAATTCAGCAGCTATTGTTAACTTTTTAACATCAAAACACTTCTGAATCAGACAAGTACCTACTTAACATTAGGGAACAAGACTCGAAAACATATTCCAACATGACCAGATGGACAGAAAAAAAACCCTGAATGTGTGTCATTTAATCTTAAAATTCAGGTTCTTAAGGGAAATTCACCTAACTCATCCATTTCACATTAAAATGCTTTTAAGCATTACGAAGGAGTCTGCCCAAACTTAAGATGAGAAACGTTCCTACACATTTCACCCACTGTGCTCAAATTCCAGAATTGCTTCACAACCACTCTTGGGAGGCATACTTACAAGTCAATAGCCCAATCCTTGCAATTCCTCCCCATGCGACATGCAAGCCACCTCAAAACATTGCAATCCAGGCAAAACATACACCATACACACTCAACAAGTCATTAGGAAATGAAGGATTAAGAAAACTTTATTCATTCAATGTAGCGACCAAGGTACTTCTAGTCCAGAGTCCACTTTCCTTCCTACTTTATGGACATTGCATCCTACGGGACAGGGCTGAGCACTTTTTGGTGTTCCTTTTCCAACTGCAGAGTTCAGTGTTTGAGAACTATGATGCATTGTCCACAAGGCTGTCTGGGCCTGGGCACATATTACATCCAACTCTCTCTTCGTTAACGTCTTCCTTCTCGATCCCTTCGCTCAGCTACCTCTAACTCGCCGACGGTCAGACGCTTCTCCATGCAGAGCTTTGGAGGTAGATCTCTCTCCTCCGCTTTGCACGGGCCTCCCCCTGGAATGGCCCCCTCCCCTCTCAAACTCGAGCAGGACCATCTCGGGCTACGGAAGCAGCTCAAGACCTTCCTTTTTGCTTCTGCTTGCTCTAACTTGCCCACCACCGGTTTGACGCACTAGCTGGTCGCCTGACTACCATATGAACGCAACAGGCATCTGCCTTCCTCCAAGACCTTGTATTAATTTCCTACTTGTCTATAAATCACCATCACTCGACTGAGTTCAATGATGAACTCATACACCACGCTAATTCACTAATAGGACAGAACAAATTTATTATCCTTGGTGATTTGAACCGATGGCGCGGTGACCCCAAAGATAAAGAAGCGACTTATCTTGAAAAAAATCTTCAAAAAATCGAGATCAATGTATCTAACCACGCCTCTACCATGGCCAATGGGCACCAATTAGACTGGGCTATTTCCAATAATATCAAAACAATGTTATCACTACTCCTTGTATATGGTCTGACCACTACAAAGTAGTTTTCAATTTATTGATCCCTCAGTTAGCAAAAAAACCTGCAAACGACGCTAAGAAGGTTTACTCAAGAAACTTTAAAAATATTGAAAGCACTGATTTACAATCCTGCGTTAACAGAATCCTGGCCGATATTAAAAAAACAGACTCCTGTGACATTATCATTAGCAAATATGACCATCATATGCTAAGTTTGATAAACCAAAAAGCACCCAATCGCGAAAAAACAGTCAGGCCCAACTCTAACCACCAAAAATGGTATACACCAGAACTGACCAATCTAAAAAAGGAAAAAAATCGTAAAGAGGCACAATGGCAAAAAAACCCTACTGACGACAATAAAATCAGTTGGAAGTCACTAGAAAAATCATATAAGAACTGTATTATTGAAGCTAAAAGAAATTATTTCAACAGTCAAATCGAATCATCAGCGAATTCAACAAGTAAACTCTTTGATATACTGAAATCCATTGATGAACCTCAGGCCCCGACTCCAAACTTTAATCCTTCACAATCAGAATGCGATAACACTCAGACAGCTTTTGCTAATAAAATCACTAAAGCAAGAGAACGAATTACATCTGCCCTTCAGACTATGCCACAACCTAACCCCTTAGTCGAATCTTTGATGACACGGGGATTGAGAAATTCCAATTTCAACCAATTTCTATTGATATCATGAAGAAAACACTGGCATCTATGAAACCTTCTTCCTGCGCGGAAAACAAGCTTCCACCTAAAATTATTCTTGAACACCCTGACATATTTGCCCCTTTATTTACTAAAATTGTGAATTCATCCTTCCGAGACAAAACTGTGCCAGTCAATATTAAAAAAGTCACCATTACTCCACTGGTAAAGAAACCCAACTTAGATCTACGTGACCCCAACAATTTGAGGCCTATTACCAACTGCAATTTCAACCTTCAGGTCGTGGACAAAATTGCCACAGCCCAACTACAGGAATACATAGATAAAAATGAACTGCTACATCCACAACAATCCGGTTTTAGAGCAGTGCACAGCACAGAAACAGCAATGTTAGATCTGCAAACAAAATTCTGGAAATTATGGATAAGGGCAAAACAGGACTACTAGTACTCTTAGACCTTAGTGCAGCGTTTGATCTGTTAGACCACCAGCTCTTACAAAAAGCACTAGCCAAAACTGCAAACTGTTCTAAAGAAGCAATAAGCTGGCTCACCTCCTTCCTGGAGAATAGAATTTCACGAGTTCATTGGGGAGATACATTCTCAATCGAACATAACATCTTGTGTGCAGTTCCTCAGGGAGCCAGCTTGTCCCCTTTACTCGTTAATATATACATACGCCTCCTGTGTGAATTACTAGAACAACTTCAAGTATTTTTCACTAACTATGCTGACGATACTCAGCTAGTCATGGAATTGAGCGGTGACTATGCTAAAGACAGTATTAAATTGAACACCCTCCACAAGAATATCGAAGAGTGGATGAATAATAACTGGATGTGCCTCAATAGCAACAAGACTGAGTTAATGGTTTTTGGATCTACCCAGGCCTGCACTAAACTGATTTCTGACTACAAGGCATTTCAAATCAAGGAATCTTGCATTGAAGTAGTCGGTAAAGTGAAAACACTTGGCATGACGCTGGAAGCCAATCTCAATGCAGATGCTCAAGCCATGTATGTCAGCAAAAACTGTAATTACTACATTCGTCTTCTCAAAACAATGAGACCCCTTTCTCAATGAAAAAAATTGCGCCACCATTGCTAGAGCTAACATTCTTTCACGATTGGACTATGGCAATGCTCTCCTTGCTGGTGCCAGCAAGCAAAGCTTACATAAGTACCAACTGATTCAAAATCAGGCGATAAGAGTCATCAAACTAAAATCAAGGAGAGATCACATCAGCGTAGCCAGACGCAACCTACATTGGTTAAAAATGGAAGACCTTGTACAATTCAAGTCCTTGTGCCTAACCCATAAATGCCTTTATGGAAAAGCACCTGCCTACCTTAAGACCAAACTTGCACACTACAACCCTACCAGAACATTAAGATCTGAAGCCAAGGGACTGATAACTCCTAAATTCAAAAAAGAACTAGGTCTAGGAAGACCTTTCCCCACTCGTGCAGCAGCATTCTGGAACAAACTTCCGACTAGCCTTAGACTGGAATCAAATCTATTCTCCTTCCGTAAAAAACTTAAAACTTTGCTTTTTAAGTAATTCGGGATATAGCCTTCCGACCTCTGATGGACAACCCTTATATGTAATGAATCGTCCTGTATACTGTTTGTCTCCACTATTTGTCTATGTCTCCATGTAAGCGCCTCGATGCTTGCGAGCAGTTCGGCGCTCTACAAATAATCAAATAAAATAAATAAGACCTGCAAGCACCTGCACTGCTTCCGGACCACTGTGCACTTAGGGGCTGTATCTGTAACCCTACAGTCTCCCCTCACCCCGTTTAGCATTTGCCATGGCTGGCTCCCCCGGCTGCCCTTACTCAGAGCAACTTCTGCTCTGACCGCACTTCCCTTCTCCCTCCCCCTGGCACTTCCTCCCCACCCCCCACCCTGCACGATCTGAATGACACAAGGCCCAGTACGATTTGTGTTTCATCCTTCCTTGGTCTCCCTACCTTGTCTTGTCGCGCCTAGAAATACTTGTGTACAGGCGCGTTATAATTAACTCAGATAATGATTTTAAGAGGGGAAGGTGGGTGGGCATATGGAGGAAAGGGGACTTAGGACTACTGTTAAGTCAGAAGTCCTAGTTTATGGATTCTAAGGCTAGTTCATGCCCATTTCCTCCCCTCTACCCAGTCTTTTAGTTCATTGGCTTCTTCTTGGTGGCCAGAGAGAGTTTTTCATAAGTCCCGCTGTCATTACGCCCCTTAACAGCTTAAGGTATATGATATTGGGTTACCTCCCCTCAAGGTTCCCAGTACCAAGGGTTCCTCCCAGGCTCTGTATTTTTCCCCCCATTTCCTGCCCAAGCTTCCTCCTTGCTTTTTTGTTCCTGTAACTTGGAGGGGGTAGGTCTGCCGATTTGCTAAAGACGTTTTCTCACGCAGCCCACTGTTTTTGCCATTATTAAAGTCTGCACTTGGCAATACTTGCTAAGTGAAGTGGTTTCGGCATATCTTGGCTTAGGTTTATTAGCCACTGGAGGTCCAGTCCAGGCTTCCCGAGACTCCTGGTGACTCCCCACTCCTGCTGGGTCGAGCCTTCCACTCAGGAACAGTTTTCAGGGCCATTTACCACCACATCCCGCTGCCTACCGTCACAATCATCCACTTGGCTATAAGCAGCTGCTGCTTGTCCAGATGAGTATTCAAACTTCACTCCACCAAATCATCAGCAGAGGATGCCTTCAGCCCTTGTCCCTATTCAGCGACAGTTTGCTGCTGCTGCCTTCTTTTGTTTGTTAAGCTGCTGTGAGATGTTTTTGTAGGTCCTACTTCTTCCCATGGTCCTCCTCGCCGGAATCTTCAATGCAGGCTTGTGGGTCAAGGTACTGGTAAGAGCCTTTGCTCCTTTTATGGACCACTGGGATCATTGGCCCAGGATTCAAGTTTGGCAAACAAACCCTGAAAACCACTTTTAGGGCAGGTTTTGTACCATCCTCTGGATGCTACAAAAACTAACCCTAGGGGCAAGGCTAATACACCTGAGAAGAAAGGGAAGACAAACCTCTCAAACATGGGTAGCGTGGGCAGAGCGACAGGGCTCAACTCTCAGTAGGGGGTAGTAGGTCAATAGAGAGGTATAATTATTCCACACACTACTCCAGAAAAAACACCACACTGATGCACTGAAATATATACTTTAATAAAGTCACGCACATGAAATCAGTTAAAATAAGCACTTTAGCTATTAATACACTATTAAAAAAATACCAGCATACAATGCCTACTCAAGGACTCTCCTAATGTCAGTGTTTAAATAAGGGTAATTTAACAAGGACTAGCACCAACATAAATTAACAGTGCAGTGATGAGAACCAGAAAACCATAAACTTCAGGTACCCAGTAGTCTGCACAACTGGGTGCACTATCCTAAATACGCATTCCGACACTAGTATAAGTGGAAATCCCTAGACCTGATGGTCAGCACCTAACACACATGGCAGCCATGGGTACCTGCTAGGACCTTATCACAGTATTACTGCCCAGCCACCCAGAATAATACATTAAAATCCCCAGAGACGATGGAACCATAGTAAACATTAGCAAAAGCTTCCAAGAATCCATAAACATGTCAGTAACTGTTACCTTCCTGATACACTTCATGGAAAAATGAACACCTTGTTGCTAGTGGCAGCTCCAGTGTTTCAAGTACATTTACCATACCAGAAACGAGAGGGATGAATTCACAAATGGTTATAAAAACAAAGTTAAGTACAAACATTGCAAAACTTAGTCCAGGGCTCACTGATCCCTAGAGGATTCAGGAAAAAATGTCCATGGGCAGGTAGGTATCCCAGGGTTACTTTAGGGAGAGTTCTAGTGTCAGCTCAAAGTTCCATAAGAAGTAATGGGCCAAGTTAAAGGCTTATTCATACTACTGGAGGTAAGTCTGATCTACCCCACAGGTGCAGATGCTGGGATGAGCAACCCCAGGGAAGGCCACAGGAGACCCAAAGAGTTGCAGAGGTCACAAGATGGATCTGAGAAGAAGTTGCAGAACGGGAGGACTCCAATGAAAGCCTATGGGGAATTGCAGTTGGGACTCACCCAGTAGTCGGTGACACAGAACAGGGGGACACCGAGAGGGGGGGGGGGTGGGTGAGTAACATGAATAATCCCCCTTCCCAGGACCCGAGTTAGGTACTCACATCTTTATTTTCAGCAGAAACTGCTCTAGTGACCTGAAACAACCTGGCAAGTGAATGGTTCTTTTCGACAAATGCATTTTTCAGGATCTGGTTGCCAGGTTCTTGTACCATGAACTAACAATGACCTCCGGGACACAGGCGACAAACTAAGCATCTTCCTAGGACATCTACTTTCATTCCAGGAGTGTGAGATCCAGTGAAGAAGACTTCAGGAAGACAGGACAACTTGAACAGACACAATCTGTAGGTTTGAAGAACAAAGCATGAAGTCAATTACACAGCAAACAATCCCAAGATTGGGACAATGGCTGGAGGGACCTTCGGATGTCCAAAGGCTACGATCTGGTAAAGTGATGAACTCTTAGTACCTCTCTTGATGCCTTCAGCAGCACACGGCCAAGCGAAAGGTTCTGGGGGTAAAAAAAAGTTGTGGTGGAAAAATGGCCCAGAAACGGTTCAAACGTGAGGGATCGAACCAGCAGATGTGCAAGGTCTTCGGGAGTCCTCGACATCTGGAATGGACTTTTAGCAGCAGAAATTTGAAACCATGATATGCTCAAGCCCCTGCCTTAAATATTGACAAGTGAGGGCTTACAAATGCCCAGAATGGTGGGAATCAGCGAGAAAAAGTCTTCAGCAGGTCGGCAGACCTACTACCTCCAAGTTCAGGAACCAGCAATCAACAAAAAGTTAGCGGCAGGGCAAAACCTAAATACCCCTGTGAATGCTGGTTAGTCACTTGGACTGCCACTCAGCCGAAGCCACCCACAGATGCGAGTGTTATTGCACAGACCCATACTGGCCTAAACCATAAGGACCAATATGGAGGCTGTCATGATGGCCTCAAAAGGAGCCCCCAAACCCATGGTCAGAAAGGCCATTTTGAGCCTACCTTGTGTCACCTAGACAAATGGAAACCCTAGCAAACAAAATAAACGGTGGGGGGAGTGAGGGAGGGGGGTTTGAAGAAAGTAAAATGCATTAGCGCCCCCAATAGCTACCAAAAAGGTTAATTGGGCTCCAAATACTGTACATGGCTTGCATCCTTGATAAAGCCAAACTTAAAGCACATTTACTACCAACCTATTCCCTCAAACCAATACGCAATCATACTAGAGCAGGAAAGGGGTGCCTGAGAGGCATCCTCCAGTCCCATTGTTCCACTTAATTCTTGTAAATGTTCTTCATCTTGCCAAAAAGAGTGCCACTTTCAAAATCCAGAAACCATTTTATAGTAGCAAAAAACTGTTTATTAAGTTTCACAACATTATTATTACCTCTCGTCCCTAATGTCTCAATGGCATGATTACAACCTAACATGTTCAGGACTGGACAGTTTGGCCCTGATCTGGATTTAAGATACAAGGTACCTCTTTGGGTCCAAACTTGGCTACTGAGAGAAACTAGGTCCAACTCCAAACTGAGATATGCCATGGGAGTGGAGGGTGCCAAAATCAAAATGTCCTGCCAAAAAAACCCATTTATGTGTGCATGAATTTATCAAGAGACTGTTTGCAATGTTGATATTATATGTTTCATGTGATTTGTCGTTGCTGTATTAATCGACTAATGTATTCATGTATTTTTGTTTTTTCTTTATATTTGTAAAAGTTCTTAACGAACTAAAACAAATCAATTCAATATAATAAAATATATAAGGTTAAAAGGGACCTAATTACAGGGAGACTTCAAGAGAAGTCCATCTGGCTACCAAAAAGACCAAGGAAGCAAAAAAAGACAGGGCAGAAAAATCAAAAAGTTGAGGCAGCCCATGAAGTGACCCTAGAATCTACAAAATATGAATTGTGGCTTAACCACCACACCTGTGGAAAAGATATGCTTCTTACAGTGGTTTCATGCTGCTCAAGCAGTCTTCCCACACCACCAACCTTTGGGTCCATGGGGGGTGGGGTGGGGAGATTCATTATTCGACCTTTGGCCCAGTGTAGACATTCCTTGAAGGAAAGTCTTTACGACAATTACCACAGAGGTCTATTGGGAGGAGTCCTGTTCTGTTACTTCCTACGGTCCATCTTCCGACCTCCGGAACAATTCCTTGGTGTCTACTCTGGCCTTCCCTGGGGTTTCTCATCGTAGAATCCACACCTTTGAGGTAGATCAGACTTCCCTAAACTAAAGTGGATGTTGCTTTAACCTTTCCCATGTATTCCTATGGAACTTTGAACCTATTCTGGAGCGCTTATAAAATTGGCTCTGGGGAACTTACCTGTCCCTCGCCATTGTCCTGGGTCCACAAGGGGTCCAGTGAGCTCTTCTATATTTTTAGCAGTTATCTTTGATATTTTAATTCATTTTTTAAGTCATACCCTGCATTTCCATTATGTCGAATGCACTTTCAACACATACTAAATAATGCAGTGTATATTTTTCCATGAAATGTATCAGGAACATAATTGAGTCTAAAATGTTTCATTAATTCTTGGAAGCCTTTGGCTATGGTTTATACATGTTTCATAATCTCTATAACTAGAATTAATATATGCAGTTCTGCATTAATTTTAATATAATATCTTAGGAGGGGTTTCTAAATGTGGATTTTTATAGGCCTTAGGGATTTTTAAACGTATTTCGGCTGCTGGTTAAATTGTGTTTCCCTTTTTATCCAATATCCTACATATGTTTTAGGTGCAACCACCAGTTCTAGAATTATTACTGTACTATTGCTTTAGAACTTATTTGAACTGATCATTTTATATTTGTGACTGTATTAAAGAATATATTGTTCAGTACATCAGTGTGCTGTGTTTTCTGGAGCTGTGCATGTTTGGACTAAATATACTTCCGAGTCAGCCTACTACCCCAACCTGAGTCAAGTCTTGCTGCTCCGTCCACGTTATCTATCTTGAAAGATGTGGCTTCTGTGATGAACCAGGAATGAGACGTGGACACAGAAGACTCATGGTGTTTGCCATAAACCTTTACTAAATGAAACCGGGGTTGGAAAATGCCTTGTTGTCCCTAAACTAGGAGGTATTTCCCTACCTTGACCAACAACAAAGGGCCTGTTGTGTGTTAAGATGTCCAAAGAAAAAATGTCCCGTGTCAGAAATCCTATCATAGCCCTCACACTCTAAAAGTAACTATGGTGAGGTTACCAGAGGGCACAGGCAACATGTCTGCCTAGGAGCAGAGCTCTGTCCCCTGCCTTGTCGCCTTTATGAGATATCGTGGAGCAGGAGCACCCAAGCCCCCCAAAAGGAGGGTCCCGGAGCATTAGAGGTGGCGGGGCACCGGTGGTGCCAAGGAGGAGCGGCAAGATCCCTGTGGAGTGACGGTCAGCCTGCGACCGAGTCCAGCGAGGCAGTGGCTGGTGACATCAGGGCGGGTGAAGAAGCCCGTCTGCTGGAGGTGGCAGTAGGCTAGAAGGCAGCTGGGATAGCCCAAAAACTGAGTGCCAGGGGAGGCTGTCCCCTCCCGGCCCCCCATGAGGAACAAACCGCTTGTCGGGGACCAGAAAGCTGCAAGAGGCCCGGCCTCGGGGTCCGGGCTTGCAGCCCCGGCGGGGAGCAGGAAGACGCATTCAAGATACTGCGGCAGGCGACGAAATTCTGCAGTGGAGCCGCTCACATCCAGGGAGCCCTGGGTGTGCCAGATACAGCGTGAAGCCAGCCCAGGTACCTGGAGGGCTGCAGCCGTGAAGTGGAAGGGGCTCCCTGGGCCGATCAGATAAGGATTCTGGTGTACAACAGCCACTGTGTAATCACGGCCACAAGAGCGCCCTGGGTGAAGGTTCCTGGTGGGAACAGCAGGGCCGAACCAAGGCAGGGAGAGGAGTTGTGCAAGGCATTCCAAGCAGTGAAGCAGACAGGGGCTGCAGGAGTACAGACGGCAGGTTCAGAGGAGGTTGAAGCTGCTGAGGACTAGGGGTGACGGAACAGCCCCCAGGGGTCTGTGCGACATGGTGGGCTGGCCCACGGGTCAGAGGAGAGAGTAGCGCCTACAGGGACCGCGGCACCATTCAAGTATAAGCTCACCTGCCCAGCTCTCCCCTCCAGAGGCGGTAGGGAGGCCTGCGGAAGGCCTGCTATGAAGGCAGCTCTGGGCACCTTATGGGAGGAGGGTACTGGGCGGCGACCACTCTCCAGATGGACTGACGAAGAGTGCTTGGCGGTCCAGGATGGGACCCACCTGGAGCAGCAGTAAGGTGGTAGCGGTAATCAGGGGAGCCTTGGCAGAGTAGAAGACCGCTGGGAGGCCCCCAGATCAGGGGTGCAGGTGCAGCAGAGTGTCGCAGTGTATAGGAGATGCAGGAAGCTTACTGCACTGAGGAAGGAGCTTGAAGGGACAACAGGTTTTGTGAACTCTTAAGCAGGAACGGCCTGGTAAAGTGAGGTCGGAACATGAGAAACCCTGGTTGACAGGTGCTCTTCTTGATATGGTGGAGGCACTGAGACCTGCGGGGGGGAAGTGGGTGTGCGCCGAGATCCTGGGCCCTTAAACGGCTGGTGCGAGCGGAACTGGATGAGCTGGAGAAGTTCACTAGAGCAATATCCCTATCAGGAGATAAGGGAACCAGCGGTGGTAAAGGTCCAAGGCGAGGGATGACCTCACTCACACTCGGCAGAGATTTCCCCCATCAAGAGTGATAATCTTGCCATCCTGGGGGAGATAAGAGGAATGCAGACAAACATAGGGGCAAAGGTGGCAGATATTTCGGCGACGGTGGTCACCCTGGAGGAGAGAGTGGAGGGTGTGGAAGCCAATCAAACATCGTAGGGGATTCTGGAGGCGCAGACGGAGGTCCGCTTCATGGAGATGGGAAAGCAGGGAAGAGGAACGGTGTCTAAATGTGGACGATATCAAAAATCGGGATAGGAGGAACAATCTCCGGTTCTTCGGGCTCCGGGAGATGAAAGGGAATACCCAAGGGCTTGGAGCAGAAGATCCTAGAAATAATTGGAATGGTCCTGGGCACCAAAGAGGGTGAACGGATGATCATGGACAGAGAGCAACATGCTGGGAGGAGGGAATTGGGGGCTGCAATCGAACCTGGTGCGAATGCACTACCACAGTGACAAGGTGAGAATTCTCAAGAAGGCTAAGGCATCTTGGTGACATGGAATAAAGAGAAACTCTAAGGTAGACATTTTTTAAAAACTTTTCAAACACTACTGAGGCATACGAAGTGCAGAACCATCACTAAGTGGCTCCAGGAAGAGGGGGTGGAGTACAGGTGGGGTTACCCGTTTGCACTGGTGTTTGAGTGGGAGGTGCAGAGATACCATATAGTTACTGAGGAGTTCATCAAGTGCACCATGGAGGACTTGATGGGGGCTCGAGGGGATGCTGGCCAAGAGGAGGATGGTAGTGGATTTAAACCTCGTCGGGAGCTTCAAGGTCCTAAGTCAGCAGTGGGGTGTCGCAGAGTACAGGAGGCTCTGAAATATCAGAAGTGCAACACCCCTTCGTCCCATAGCGGTGATACATGAAGGCCGGGGCGGTGGGCTAATCAAGCTCCAAGGTTCTTTTTGATGGGCTCTGATCTCGCCCACAATGCCTCTCCCCCTATGGTTGAAGGGAGGGAGGAGGTGGGGGAAAAGGGTGCATTGGTTTCCGGGGGGATTCTCAGGGTTGTTTTTTTTTATGTGGGTCTCTGCAGCATTAAAGTGGGGGGGGGGGGGAGTGTTGCAGGCTTTGTTGGGGTCTTCTTTGGGAGCAGGGGGTGCCCTGCGAGAGCTGGGAGGAGGAAGGTGTCAGCTGGAGGAGGGATTGTGGACCCAGGGCGGGGGACCGATCCCTGGCGGTTTGGCTGGTGTGGCCGGGATGTTCAGAACGCACGGTCAAACATCTCAGTTCAAGGGGATGAGGGGAGGAAGGGTGGGTTGTCTTAGTGCAGTGGGTAAGACAGAAAGGGAGGGTAAGTGGTCCAGGGAAGAACAGGAAGGGCTCTTGGCAAAACATGACGAAGAGAAATGGCTGAGAGGAGGGTGGCCACGCTAAATGTAAAAGGGCTGAATTCCCCAAATAAGAGATCACAAACGGGTAGTATGTTACGCAAGGAGCAACTGGAGATACTCTTCCTCCAAGAAACCCATTATAAACAGGGAGCAGAATCCGCAATAAAAGGAAATGACATGGCTAAGGCCTATTGGGCCTCGCATAAGGACCGCAAGAAGGAGGGGATAGGAATGTTGGTGGGGAAGGCCTTCAAGATGACGGAAAGTCAGATCAAGAGGGAGCTTGGGGACCGGTTCCTAAGGATAAAGGGCCTACACGAGGAAGTGAGGGTCAAACTGGCCACGCTGTACACGCCCAATGCAGGACAGGTGGGGTTTCCTGCGCCAGATATTTCAGATGATGGAAGGATGGGCGTAGGGGGTCACAATACTGGGAGGGGGTGACTAATAGAATAGCTGACACAGAACTGGATGGATGGTCTGCAAAGGAGGAGGGATCGAGGGCAGTGGGTAAGGAAAATGCAGACTTTCAGAACCCAATTTGCTGCATCTTATCAGGATTTCTCTGCCAAGCCGGTGGAAGCATCGGAAGGAGAAATGCGTTGTTATCTGGACAGAGTACAGCTCCCTAGACTTAGAGGCAGAGATTTTATCACTTGAGGGGGAGGTAACGCAGGAGGAAGTGGTGAGGGTGATACAAAAAACCTACGGTTGGTAAGGCCCCTGGGGAAGGTATGTTCACCACAGATTTTTACAAGCACTACCAGTTCCTCCTAGCGGCACCCCTGACCAAACTGTTTAATTCTATCGTTGGGGGTGGGCCACTATGCCCCAGACATTCCTCTGTACCTTAATAACAATGATCCCAAAACCGGGGATGGACCTTGCGAACTGCACCTCGTACAGGCCCATATACCTCTTAAACGTGGATGCCAAGATCTTTACGAGGGTATTGGCAATGCGCCTGGAGTCCTGTTTCCCCTGGCTGATACATGCAGGCCAGACAGCATTCATCATGAGCAAGGCACTTCACGTTCTCAGTGCACCAGCGGTGGCGAGAGAGGGAACTCTGCTCTTGGCCTTAGATGCCGAGAAGGCGTTCGACAGAGTGAGCTGGGCCTTCATGTGGAGGATGTGGGTTGGGGGTCCTCTGGGCCATAGGGATCGGATCGATATGGAGGGGGTGGATTGCGACTCCATACCCGAACAGACAGCCAGGGTGGTGGTGAACAGTGGTATGCTGCAGGCCTTCCCTTTGAGCAGGGGCACGAGGCAAGAGTGCCCACTCTCCCCGTTGCTCTACGCGCTGGTAATGGAGTTGTGGGCCGTGGTGGTGCGGAAGGAGAAGGGAATAAGGGGTGGGGGGGAGGTGCTGATAGGGGAGTTAGAGTGCAAAGTCAGCCTATTTGCAGAAAACGCCATACTTTACATAACTAAGCCAGTGCAGTCTGTACAATGGCTATTGGAGAGTTTACAAACATATGGGGAGGTGTTGGGTTCACGAGTTAACCTGGAAATATCAGTGCCACATATCACAGGGGGATTGTCTGAGGAAGAGCAGGAATATGTCAATGGGCTGCCATTACGGGTGCAGGAGATTCCTTTCGGTACCTGGGAATACAGGTGACGCGACGATATGGAGATCTCTTCCATAGGAATTACCTGCCACTATGGTCGGCGGTGCAGAAAGATATGGATAGGTGGGAGAGATTGAAGCTCTTGTGGATGGCACGCCTAAAGTGTATTAAAATGGTTGTGCTACCCAAGTTCTTATTCCTGTTCCAAATGCTCCCAGTGGTGGTCCCGCGTACCTTCTTCAATGATAAGTCGGCTATGTTGAGGTTTCTATGGCGGGGCCCAAACATAGAATCACCTACAAGACACTGACTCTGCCGAAGGAGGAGTGGGGTTTCCCAATCTCCTGACTTACTAGAGGGCGACACAGTTCTGCATCTTGGTAGACCACCTGGACCCGCTCACAGACTAGCAGTGGGTGCCGATGGACAACGTGGTTCTGGCCCTGGTGTCCCTTGGTGAATGGTTGTGGGTGCCTGGGTCCTGTATCCACAAAAGGGTGCTGCGCCATCCAGTCCTGGAGGTCCTGTGGTCTCTCTGGAGGGAGTGGGGAGAATAGGTGGCGGTCTATGTGGCTGTTGCCATTTGGGTGCCACCACTGCGTGACAGGGTCACAGAGCCGTTGGCATTCCAGCTTTGGTATGAAGCACGGCTGGTCAGCTGTGAGAGGGAGGGGATTTGATCACAGTAGGCCGAATGTTGGCAATTGGTGAGTTGTCCATATTCCGCTATTTGCAGTTGAAAGGAGTACTGACGAATGAGCGATGCGCCGAGAATCTGCAGAGGGTATTAATGAACTTTGAGCAGCTTTTGCTCACAAGGACGGGCTCGAGAGGGCTTATCGCTCGGTTGTATCGGGCAATACATCTGGTGGAACCCAGGGACCCACTCCTCGCTAGAATTAAATGGGTGCGCAACCTAGGGAGAGACACTGATGACGCCCTATGGTCGATGTGTAGAAGAGTCTCTGGCTCTACAAAATCCCTGCAGTATAGACACCAAGCCCTGAAGCTCTTGCATAGATGGCACCTCCCACCGGTGGTGATAGCTAAGATGTTCAGGTGGTGTGATGATGTTGGAGGTGCCACCGAGCAAGGGGGTACTACAGTCATATGTGGGGTGGATGCCCTAGAGTGCAGGTGTACTGGAAGGAGGTTTTGTCATGGATGAAGGGGGTGGACAGGAATCATAGGAGGCTTTCGCCTTGGTTTCTCCTCTTCGGGGTATGGCTAGAGGAGGACAACGAGAAGGAGGACGGGCACATAGTTGGGGTGATGCTGCTTGCAGCGAGATGTCTCGCTCAGCTGTGGAAGAGTCATTGTGTACCGGTGGAGGGAGAATAGGTGGCAAACGTTAGCTATTTGCAATATGGATTTCCTCACGCATCTCTTGGACGAGTCCCGGTCCAATATGCGTGGGCCCCCATTTTTGAAAAGTATGGTCAGTAAATGACAGGTGGGGGGGAGGGGGGTGGCCGGAGTTCAAAATGGGTCACAGGAACGGGACATGAAAAGGAGGGCCAGGGTTACTAAGAGGACAGGAGGACTCATCATGGACTATCTGTGCTGCCGGCTACAGCACTCAGAAAACGTCCTATCCAGGAGGAGTATTGTGTGCGAAATGATCACAGTGGTGTTGACTGAGGCTGCTGCATGGAGGCAAGTTTGGGGGAGCAGGGGGAGGGAGGGGGCGGAGAGGGTTTGACAAATTTTTTGGAGGGGGTCTTTAAGGTGGCAATTTAGGGCAGTATTTGGTAAAGTGTTATTTGAAAAGGTAAATAAAGTTCAATTTTGAAAAAAAAAGTAACTAAGGTGCTAAGGGAAATAACTCTGACTTGCAAAGTGCACAAATGTTTCAGTTCAACAAAAAGGCGTAAATCCAACACAAGTTCCAAATTAATAATGTTCACAGTTCCAAGGAATCACTCCCTTCCCCAGGTTTTTCACCAAAACAAAAAGGTTCAAAAGAATAACCAAGTTCTTTTTAACTCAATAGGATAACTCCCCCCTCCTCTTCATGCGCCAACTTATTCCAGGGGAAATGTCTCCCTTCCTCAAGTCCTTCTCACATCCAACTTAATTCAAAATTCCTAAAGGCATAAATCTCCCTTGGGATTATCTGTTTTACACAACAGCATTGTTCCCCAGTACACTAAGAAAAATATGGTTACGATAGCACTCTAATATGATTTCAATCAAGAATGGATCACCACATGTAGCATTAGTATCAGTGTTTATAGGCTCATATTGCCAAATAAGTGTGAATGTAAGCAGACATCCAACACAACAACCTGGGCTATTGTACATCACTCGGGCTAAACTGAGCACCTCGAAGATGCCTAAACCCCAAAGTGCATATATCCAGGGCCTGCCAAGTGTCTGGCCACAGACGGGAAAGAGCAACTGACCAACACAAGTCCAACCAGAAAAACAATGGTTTGGAGGGTTGCCCAGAGCTGTGCCAGTGGTTATGAATGATTTGAAACCTTCCAGCCATGACCTTTCGGTTTTGCTTATTTGGTAAGTAAGGAACAAGTTACTTACCTGTAACTGTTGTTCTCCAGCATGGGTCTGGCATGGATTCACATGCTTATGAATATTCCCCATTGTCAGGCTGGGAATCCTCGGTAAAAGAAAAAACTGTTTCAGTTTCATTTCTAAACTGTCTTTCTCCTATAAACCAACTGCCCCCAGCAAATGACTGCCCTTTACCCAAGCCCCTCCTCTGGCAACTATCTTCAGATTTGGTAGCACGTAAAGTGGCAGCAGAACCAAGAGAAGAGCCGCAGAGGGGCAGGCGGGAGGGTCCACATATGAATCCATGCCAGACCCATGTGGAGAAGAATCAGTTACTCTCTTACATGGTAACGTTCTTTCGATGGGATGGTCGGACAACGTATTCCATATCTATGACAGTAAGCAGCACAGCTGTGGTGATTACTGTCATAGATATGGAATACGTCGGAGGACCCAATCCCCTCGAACAACAGTTACAGGTAAGTAACGTGTTCCTTCTCCAGCATGGGGTCTGGCATGGATTCACATGCTCATGAATAAAGAATACACAGCAGTACATAATTACACAAACACAGGAGGTGGCAAGGCTCAAAAGAAGCAATCTTTTACCTCCTCACCAAGCTCACCTTCAAGCAAACAGGTTGCGCAGCACTGCTTGGCCGACTCTGGATTGCTCCCTGAAATCCCTGTCGACGCAGTAGAATTTCGTGAAGGTGTGCATCGACCTCCACATAGCAGCCCTGCAAATATCCAGCAGGGGCACACCAGACAGGAACGCCTTTATACCAGCGATCGCTCCAGTAGAACAAGCTCTCGGACGGCCAGGCAGCGGTCAGTTTGCCAACCATTGACACTGAGTGATACAGCCGGATAGCCACCTGGATATGGGAGCCTTGGACAGGGCCTTCCCATGGTTCACAGGACCAAAGTTCACAAAAAGCTGAGAATTTTTCCAGAAACTCTTTGTGCGGGCCACAAAAAACTTCAGCGCTTGGGCCACATCCAACGAGTGCAAAGTCTTTTCTGCCGGCGACGAAGGCATCGGAAAAAAAACACAGGTAACACCAATTCCGAGTGAACCATGGGCACGAAGTCGGGGTGCGTCTGCACCACCACCCTCGTCTCGTGGAAAGTCAAGTAAGGCTGCTTGCAGGACAGGACCTGGATCTCACCTACTTGTCTTGCAGAGGCGATGGCCTCGAGGAAAGCGGTTTTCCACGACAAACTTGAGCGGAGCCGAATGCGTATGTTCAAATGGGGACCCCATGAGCATAGTCAGCACCACGTTGAGTTCCCAGGCCGGGGCCGGAGCCTTCACCGGTGGGAACGAGTGGAACAGTCCCTTGATGAACTTTGACCAGACAGTGCGACCACGGTGAAGATCGTCCCGGAGAGCTGGTATGGCGGGAGAGCTGCCAGATGCACCTTGATGTAGGCGTGCGCCAGCCCCGATTTAGCCAATGACAATAAATACAGAATTACTTGAGGGGCCATGACCCTCAAAGGGTTGATCTTCTGCGACCAGCACCAAGTCGCAAAACACTTCCATTTGTGTCCGTAGCACTTCAAAGTAAATGATGCCCTGGCCTTGGTGAGTATCTTCCTGCAGTGTGCCAGAAACTCGTAACCACCCAACTCTAATGCTGCAGGAGCCAGGCCTTCAGGTTCAGCGATCCTGGGTTGTGGTGCAGAACTGCGTCTCCTTCTGTGGCGAGAAGATCTGCAATCATTGGCAGTTTGACTGGAGGGGACGCGGACATGCTGAGAAGGACCGGGTAACCGATCTGCCTCTACCACGCTGGTATGACGAGGATCATCCTGCACCGGTACCGTCTGATTTGGCTGATGACTAAGTAGTAGCGGCAACGGAGGGAATGCATAAAGAAACAGGCCTCCCCAAGGGAAGGAGAATGTGCCCCCCATGCTCCCCAGTTGGGGGAACCTGCTGGCAAACCTCTGGCACTTGGTGTTCGTTGCTGTCGCAAACACATTGATCTGGGGACTGCCCCATTTGAGGAAAAGGCTGTCCACTTGATCCTGCCGAAGCTCCCACTTGTGGCAAGAGCGCAGCTCCCTGCTGAGAGAATCAGCGACAGTGTTCTTTACTCCTGCCAGGTGAAATGGAATGAGAAAAATCCCCTGGGTGACAGCCCAGTGCCACAAGTCCTGCACCTCTTTGGAGAGCGCTGGGGATCTGGTGCCCCCTGCTTCCGGATGTAAAACATTGTGGTAGTATTGACCATGAAGACCTTCACCACTTTGCCCTAGAGGGATGGCAGAAAGGACCAGAGAGCCCAAAACACTGGCCGTAGTTCCAGGACGTTGATGTGTAGCGTCTTCTCTTCCGGCAGCCACAGACCTCTGGCATGAAGACGTCCGGTGTGGGCTTCCCAACCTTCCGGGGAAGCATCCATGGTAACAGTCTCCTGGTAAGGGGGCCTCTGGAAGTCAGTGCCTCTGGCGATGTTAGAGCGCATGCCCCACCACCTTATCGCCCCATGGAACTCCTCGTCAAGCACAATTCTGTCCTGGAAGTCTCCAGACACCTGGACCCAACGGAGTCTAGGAATTCCTATAGTGGACGCATCCGCAATCTGCAGAGCCGAATCAGGTATATGCATGACAACATCATGCCGAGCAGCGACTTGATGGTCGTCACTAGGCGACCTTCACTGCAAACAGCCGTTGCACCTTGCCCAAGATGGCCACTATCCTCTCCTCCGACGGGGACGCCAGGCAGGATACCGTGTCGAGCCTGGATCCCAGGAACAGCGCGTCCTGTGATGGAGTCAAGCAGGACTTTGCATAATTCACCGAGAACCCCAGGTCTGCCAGCAGCTGGACGGTCTTCGCTGTGTGATCAACGGCGATGTCCCTTGACTTGGCCCGGATGAGCCATTCGTCCAGGTAAGGATACACATGAACCCCTTGTAGTCGTAGATAAGCCTCCGCAGGAGCCAGTCAATTGGTGAAAACTCAGCGCTGACTTCAATCCGAAGGGGAGAGCCTTGAACTGGCAATGCTTCCCTTGAATGACTAAGCGCAGGAACTTGCAATGCCCTTTGTGTATGGGGACGTGGAAGTAGGAGTCCACTAGATCCAACAATGACAGAAAGTCTCCCTCCTCCAGCTGGCCGAGCACGTGCTGCAGCGTGACCATCCTGAACTTCTGGGACTTTATGTACTTGTTGAGTCGTCATAGGTCGAGAATGGGACTCCAGCCCCCGGTCTCCTTTCTTATGAGGAAGTACCTTGATTAAACTCCAGGGCCTGAAATGTCGCTTTGGAACTAGCTCTATCGCCCCTTTTCTTAACATGGCTGAACTTCAAGCAGCAGCTGAGGGATGTGTTGCTCCTGTCGGGCCACCAGTGGTATTTGCAGACACTTCCGTTGAAATTCTAAAGTGTGTCCGTGGGCGAGAGCATCCAGCACCCATTGATCGGTAGAGATGGTCTCCCACACGCTGACGAAGTTCGCCAGCCGGCCTCACACCGGGGTGCATGGGTGGGGCCCCGTCATCTTGGCAAGTTCAGTCGTGCTTGGAGGTTGGCGTGCCGCCATGGCAACCTTGAGGACAGCGACCACCTCCGACGGCCTTGTAGCGACCCCTGTTGGCTTCCTGGGTCGAAGAGCGGGCGGGTTGGCATTAAGAGGCTAAGCCCCCTCCGAAACCCTTCGAAGACCCGCTACACTTCCCTCCTGAGGAACGAAAGGACAGCCAGTGCTGTTGCAGGGCGCCCAAAACACGGGCCATCTGTGTCTGTCTTGATGGCCTGGAGGGATTGACTGCCTTCCCGAACAGGTTGTCTCCGTCGAACGTCATGTCCAGGACCCACATTTGGACCGCCTGTCTAAAATTGGTGGCATTGAGCCAGCCACAGCGACAAAGGAAAACCCTGTTTCCCATCAAGCGGAAACCTATGTCCGCAATGTCCAGGGCCACCGTGATGGCATGGTCCAACACCACTTTGCCTTCCTGGAGGATCTCCAAAGCCTCAACCCTTTTGTCATCGGGGAGAAAATCCAAGAGTGGAGCCATCTTGTACCAAAGCTCCCGGTCGTATCTGTCCACTATCGCTAAGGCGTTGGCCGCCTTGACCACGTCGCCACCCAGTAAATGACATTTCTACTGATGGAATCCAATTTCTTCCCCTCGTTGTCCGAGGTGCAGATGAAGAAGACGACGAAAACCAAGTTTTCCTACCAAAAATGTGAAAAAACGCAGAAAGCTCAAAGAGCGCAATGTGAGGACTCCCAACAGTTGAACGTGCAGTAAAAAGCTGAAGATGGCTGCCAGAGGAAGGGCTTAGGTAGAGGGCAGTCATTGGCTGGGGGCAGTATGACCCAGAGCTCAGTGACTGGTTTAGGAGAAAGATAGTTTAGAAACAAAACTGTTTTTTTTGGATTCCCAGACTGACAGAGAATATTCATGAGCATGTGAATCCATGCTGGAGAACTCGCATTTCTTTTTGTTAGATGGGAGACAGAGGGGACGTGTTGGGGGATGTGTTGCGGGTGTCAGTATTTGCAGGATTTTTTATTTTAAAATGTAAGCAGCAGCTCCACATCATGATTTGAAACCTTCCAGCCATTCCTTTTCTGTTTTGCTTATTTGGTAAGTAACTCACAGTTTGTTTTGTTAGATGGGAGATAGAGGTGATAGATCTGTTGCAGGTCACAGTAATTGCAGGTGTTTTTAATTTTAAAATGTAATCAGCAGCATCTCTATGACATCACCCCTAGAAACGGCCCATTTTATTATTTTCTTTGGTTCTTTATTCTTGCTTAGTGTCAGCCTCCTCCATCTTCTAAGCACTGGAACAGGAACTGACCCCATGTTGCACTGCATCCTCTTGTTCCCAAAGCAAGTGCGTTGCCCCCGAGCTATCCTTCCAAATACATGTTTTGCTTGAGGAAGCAACAGATGGTTTACTTAAAAGGCAGAAGGCAACTTCATGTAAATTAATTATCTCACCTTGCGTCTATCTACGGTGTGCCTGTGATGCAGGTTTGCCAGATCTGGGCTAGGTTGCACAGTGCCCAGGCAGGATTGGTGGCAGAAGCCACTGGGGGACACCTCATCACAGGACCAGTGGCTCCCTGGATGATCAAAGCAGAAAACGAGAAACACTGATGAGATTTGCATCCATGCTGTACTGTCACCGAGCACTGCAGGCTGCTCTTACCGATTCCCAGCTAACTAGACCTAGCCCCCATACCCTTCCTACAGTACGGGTATGTGCTGCACAGACAACCCTGCCTCTGAACCTAACCATTCAGGCATTCTTCACTAATGGACTGCCAACCTGTTAGTGATGGCGGCTTCATGGTTTTTCCTCTAGCCCGGTTATTTCTCCAGCTAATCAGATCTAGGTGAAAAAAGCTGTCATATTTACTTGCATTTACATTTAGGTGCAACAGAGATATTTGCTCTTGGCACTGCCTCTTTGTCCAGTGACCTAGGGGTTACAAGGACAGGTGTAGGGGTAGCAGAGTCAGAGCCCGGGGTAGCAGCTGCCATCTCTGGCAACCCCCAAAGGTCTTTCCGCCACAGGGTTTTATTTTATAATGTGGCTACGGGTCCCAGATGCTTTCCATGGACTTCCACGCTGTCTTCCTCGCATGTATTTTATAACATCACTATGGATTCCAAACCCTTTTTCACTGACTTTTTAGGTTACAGTCAAATGTCCCAGGGGCCCTGCTAGCTTGCTCTGGCCTCTGCCAGCTCTTATACGGAGTTTCTTTCTGTACGTGCCCCCTCCCTCTCCGTAGGCTCACCGGTTCTCAGCAGTGGCTTCGGGGTCCTTTGCGTCTCTTGGGTCAGTCCGCGGCTTGTCGTCGAGTCTGGGGAGCACTTAGTTCACTCGCTGGATTACACCACGGCCCCGGATCCCCTCTGCAGCTTCTCTTCTCCGCGTCTCGGTGGAAGTGCCACGACTTGGCAAGACCGCCTGCTTCGTCAGGTTGTTCCGACCCACTTCAGAAGCAGAGAATCTCCTGCCATGCCAGCTTCCATACTCCTGGTTTCTCTCCTTGGCTGTTCTTAACACAGCTGGTTAAGACTAGGAACTTCAAGCTTCTTTTCCCAGCATGATTTTAAACCATGTCGGGCCAATCGCCTTCTTCCAGCTTTTAGACTGCCAGTGTTGCTTCACATTAGGATTAATCATTGCACCTTGCCTCTTCCTCATCTCAGTTCTTGTTGCATTATTGATTTTCTGATATTGAGGAATACTGTCAGTAAGATTATCAATGTGTTGAAGGGGATGATAGCAGTATGCTATTAGGGCTTGAAGGATGGAGGGAATATCCCTAAAAAGGGAAGAGGGATATTGTGCCTCACCTGATGCCATTTTGTTAAACCATATTTGCATAATACAGTCTGATTATGAACATCGGCCTAAGCACATTCGCATTGTACAGAAAACCGTGTCTAAAATGCCTTAAATGGAATCGACTAAAGCCGTCATTTTAGAAACATCTGCCATTTTTGGGGCGCTGTTGAGCACTGAACAAGATGGCCGCCTGAAGCTCCAGCTCCATGGCAGGCAGATCGCAAGATCCTAATTTGGCACTTCTATGACCAAATAACCGACCCCAGCTGACATGATTATTGAGCCGCTTTCCCGGGGTCCGAATCCTGACGATAAACGGGGCGAGGAGCCCTGTATTTGGGCACCGTTGTGACCATCCCCCAGCAGTGGTGCTCCTACGCGCCATAATCCAGCCCTGACAGCGTGACGGACTGATCCGCCCAGCGGGCCCGCAACGCTTCCCCACTCCTGCGGGTGCCCACCAGCGGATGGCGTTCCTCCACTGCTCCAGATGGGGATGGGAATTGGAGGCAGCCTGAGCGTACCCTGAGGCCGCGCACCGCCGGCTTGGGTGGACGCAGCCGTGGGTGCTGAGCGGCCCGGGGCCCGGGGCGTGCTGCTCCGGCACCGCTTCGGAGAGATGGCTGCCCTGCATCGGCACTTCCCGGCCCTTTCCCTCGACTGCCGCGGCTCGTCAAGGAGGCTGCTCGGTGAGGCCCCCCCCACCGTCAACGAGTCTTCAACGCCTGGGGTGGAGCTGCGGTACGCCAGCGGACACCAGGTCCTGCGCTCCCCCGTCGGCACACGCTGGGCTGCCAGATCCAGGGGGCCACAAGGTACGTGAAGGAGGGAGGCCCAGGGGACGCCCTCGGGCGGCGACACTGCCTCACTCCTTCCCTGCAGTGCAGCACAGATTGACCATCGGCAGTGCCCGGCCTCGAGGCGTACTGATAACGCTGGTCTGCGGCGTCCCCAGGAGACGCCACCAGTGAATACTTGTTACAGAACACACCGAGGCCCGGAGGCTCGCTCTCGGGGACACACTGTGGCCGGGACCCTGTCTCTGCTCCATTCCACCTTTTACCGAGGTGTCCCTGCAGCGCGGGTCCACTTACATCCTCTTCCTCTATTTTTGCACGGCCTAGTCCGCATTGGACCCCTTCACTGCGCCCAGGGGGGCCTTAACCCCAGGTCACATTATCCTGGCTACACACATACTTTGTCTGCACGTCCCACATGTTAACTGGAGCCTCCTGTGAACCACATCACTTACTCTGGAATCCACGCCCAGACTGTCCTATAGGCAAATACTACAAGGCTGAGTGCCATTCACCCTCGCCCCCCCCCTGCAAGTGTAACTGGACGCTTGGGCCTGAGTTCTGGTCCTCCGTGGAGGTCGAGGGGTATCACCGCGCCCAGTCCAACGGTGTCCTGCGACGGCTACCCTTTACTACATGCCGGTGGAGCCGGTTCTACATCCTCATTTTACCTACTACAGGCTGGCTCCATATAGGCTACACTGGTAGACGCAGCCATTGCATGCTCGAGCGCACGATCACTGGACCCCCTGATCGCCTACCGGATCCTCCTGGTCCCTCCTTCTGGGGCACGGTGGGCAGATGGGGCTGCCAGCCGCCGCATATCAATTCACCCAAATGCACAAGCTAGGTGACCCCGTTCTCCTGACAGGGTCGAATATAATATCCTACTGTCCCCCAGGAGGCCACCCGCAGTGTGGGTGAGTGGCTTGGTCCACCAGGGGGCTGCATCCTGCCGGTCCCCCTCTCAAGCTGACCGAGGCGCCACTGGCTCTTCCTCACTCCGCTTGTTCCTTAACATTGTCACAATGACCAAGGGGGCCGGGAAAAAGTAGAGCTCCATCAATATGTTTGCTAAGACTCCGGTGAGATCGTCGCCCCTATTAACTCATCATCCCTTGTCATCCCAGAATCACAGAACATGATGGAATTCATCCGCGAAGGCTTCACCACGCTCCATTCGAAATTAGACGATATGAATGGCACCATATCCTCCATCAAGGCCCATATAAAAAAAACTGACAGTCGAGTATCGGAGGTCGAGACCAGGGTGAGTTCCGCCGAGGATGGTCTGGGTGCCTTAGGTGCAGAGGTCACTACTCTTTCCAACCCAGTTCTTGAGTGGAGAAGAAAAATGAGGATTTGGAATCCCGATCGAGGCGCAACAACCTCTGCATTATCGGTGTTCCCGAGAATAGTATCAATGAAACAATGGAGGACTTTGTTGAACATACATTGCTGTCACTCCTTGACTCACCGAGTCTCTCCCCACAGTTTGCTATAGAGCGGGCGCACCGGGCCCTGAGAGCTAAACCTAGGCCCGGCGCTCCTTCAAGACCCATTATAGCTTGGGTGCTGAACTTCCGAGACCGTGATGCCCTCCTTTAGGACGCAAGACTTAAGGGTGAGCTTCTACTGGGTGGCGCAAGGATACACCTTTACCCTGACTTCTCGGTGGCTGTCCAACGAGAGCGCAAGACCTTCCTGGCGGTGAAGAGAAGGCTCAGAGACCATGGAATTAAATACTCCCATGCTATATCCCGCCAAGCTGCGCATAGAGCACGCCAACCAGGTATTCTTTTTCACGGTCCCGGAGAAGGCTTCCAGATTCATCGATGAACCTGGTTGATCCTCTCCTCCAACTATATTTCCATAACTGCTCAGCTGCCCCGATGGGGGGGTCATCGACTCTGGCCACCCCCCTGCGCCAGGAATATATTAGACTCTTACTCCTTAATTAGTTCAGCTTGGCTCACCTCTACAAACTTGTGCCACACCAATATGTGCAAAAACCTTTTTCAAGTTCCGTGCAAAGCCTTATTGTAGGCACTATGTCTTATTCGGATCTGCCGTTGGGCCGGAGCGGCGTCATCAGTCTGGCCAACAGGCGCCCAGGGGTTGATGCCACTGGTTTGGATTTGGTTAAAGGGTTTTGGGATTGTCATTCCTCTAGTTGGGGGAGGGATGCAGGTGGGGGTGGGATACGTTGGGTGTTATGTTATAAAAAGCTTGGCATTGGCAGCAGAGGCAGATCACAGGGCAACGTGGAATGACTTGGGCTGCGGGGCTGCTGAACCAGTTCATTGAATACTAACACTCTCTCGATACGAATACCGCTGCTTTATTGGCTGAAAATAAATTGACTTTCATGAGCTGGAATGTGAGGGGACTGGGCAATTTTAAGAAGATGAGACGGCTCCAGCTACAGGCCGAATGTCATGGGACCAAGATCCTGTTTTTGCAGGAGACACATGCCTGTGCTGAGCAATGTATGAGATTTGCCAAAACATGGGGTCCTCAAAGATACTTCACCTACTTCTCTACCCAGAGCCATGGGGTCATGACTCTTATTCATAGGAGTCTTAAATTCACTCTTATATCCGCGCAAATAAACCCTCAGGGCAGATATGTGCTACTTCATGCTACACTCCAGAACAGGGAGGTGGTCTTACTGAATATCCATGGCCCTAACATAGATGACCCAGAATTCTATGCGCACTTCACATCCCTTCTCGATGGCTTCCCTCTAGTTCCCATTCTTTGGGGGGGCGACTTCAACACGATCTTTGACGTGGACCTTGATAGATCTGGGTCCAGACCCCGCCAACTCACCAAGGCAGCCTATACTGCGCTGTCATCCCTGCCCCACCTCGCTATGGTTGATGCTTGGAGACTCCTTCACCCGGATTCCCGTGCTTACTCCTTCTACTCCTCGGGCAATGACTCCTATTCCCGCATTGATAGGTGGGTGATATTGGATGTATTGATAAAAAATGGTTTACAACTGATGATCCTTCCTAGAACCCTATGTGACCACTCACCCGTGAACATTACCGTGGGATGGGGTCCGGACCACGACCAAACCAGACACTGGAGGATGAAACCCCATTCTCTGCTCGACCCCATGTTCGGCTCCGAGCTCGAGGCAGCTATTGAGGAGTTCTTTGAAATAAACACGGGTTCAGTGTCTTTGCAGGCCATGCTATGGGAGTCCTTCAAGCCTTACATTAGGGGTATAGCGCTGTCCAAACAAAATGGCATGCTCAAAACAATTCGTAGGGGTATCGCTGAAAGCGAATCCAAGCTGTCGATCCTGGAGGCTCAATTGTTCACTACTCTCAACCCCTGAGATTCTGGCATCCATAGGGGTGGAATTAGACACATTCCGGTCCCTTGCGGATTGTGAACAAATTCTTAGATAGCCCTGGCCTGGCGAGGAAATACGGGGAGGGGGAGCGTCCTGGCTGCCTTCTGGCTAAACCCATCCGCCGTGAGCTGGGAGCTCCACATATCCCCGTGATTGAAAAGCCCGACGGCTCTATGGCTATCACATCACAAGACATTAACTCAGAATTTTACACATTTTATGAAGCCCTGTATTCCAACTCGGATGAGGCCACAATGGCGGAAGTCAGTTCCTATCTCGATGCCCTTCCCCCCATCGGCCCTCTCCCCTGAGACCACGGGGTCCCTCGACTCCCCGCTCACCCTTGAGGAGTTTTCGGATGCCATAGACTCCCTCTCCTCGGGGAAGGCCCCTGGCTCTGATGGCATCCCGATTAATTTTATAAACGCTATAAAACTCTCCTGCTCCCTCACTTAATAGCTCTCTAGGGGGAATCGTTAGAAGCGGGCATATTCCCCCCATCACTCCTAGAAGCCACAATAACGGTATTACTTAAACCTGGTAAATCTCCCACACAGTGCGGTTCGTACCACCCGCTATCGCTCAAATTGCGATGTTAAAATATATGCCAAGTTGTTGGCGATAAGGCTTGCCCCCTGCATGCCATCTATTATCCACCCAGATCAAGCAGGCTTCATCCCGGGTCGCTCTACATCTTTGAACTTGAGGCGTCTCTTCAATATAATTAGTCCCGATGTACACGCTGTGGCTGCCACTCTTGACATGCAAAAAGCGTTTCATTCGGTCTTTTGGCAATACCTCTGGCGGGTTCTTGAACAATGCAAATTTGGTCCCACTTTCCTCTCCTGGGTCAGGGTCCTTTACTCAAAACCTGTGGCTATGGTCCGCACGAAAGACTGATGCTCCCCTCTCTTTAAGATCGCTAGGGGAACGAGACAGGGTTGTCCATTCTCTCCCCGGATCTTCGCTATAGCAATAGAACCTTTTGCTGACATGCTCCGCCAAACCCACGCACATAGAGGTCAGGCTGACATAGTGTCCTTGTACGCTGATGACTCACGACACTTTATACGTTCCCCCTCCATTATTTGCCCCTGATATTGAAGGACGTCATCCACTTCGGCCGTATTTCGGGCCTCAAGGTGAACTGCTCAAAATCCACTCTCTTCCCACTCACGGATTGCACCCTCCCCCCTCCTGATACTCTGGGGTTCACTTGTGCTCAGTCAAAAATCACCTATCTGGGACTAGTAATAACATGACAATTTGAGTCGGCCTACGAGGAGAACTATCAAAATTATTTTACGCATCTGGCGACTAAGACACTAGCCTGGAGTAACTTACTGATCTCCCTTGCAGGCAGAATAGGGATATTGAAAATTATAGTGCTACCCCAACTACTCTATAGGTTCACCAACATCCCCTTATGGCCAGGCGAGGGCTTCTTCCGAGTATTGACTCACACTATTAATTCCTTCTTATGGCACTCGGGGGCGGTTCGACTTAAACTTAGTACCTTGTCCACCCCTATGGCCAATGGTTGCTTTGGGGCCCCCGATTTTCTTAAATATTGGCTAGTATCCCAAATACAATACATATCGTGCTGGCTTAACACGACGGACCCCCGCCCACATGTTAGACTTGAAAAACTAGTGGTTAATGACTGGGACATCCGCTCCCTGGTTCTGCAGCCCGCCCCCTCGGCACTGGACTCATTTGAACCGGTCACCTGTACATCCTTGGCACTAATGAAAATATGGAAACTGTTCGATACCGCATACCCGTTCCATGGCAACCTCCCACTTTGGAACTTTCTTCCGGGGGTCTCACGAGTACCGCCTTCTATGGTGCGATGCTGGGCTGAGGCGGGATATGAGTTGCTTTGGGATGTCTTCGAGCAGGGCAGCTTTGTCGAGTGGCCGGACCTCCCATTGCCCCTGAGACGTGGCCAGTGTGCATGGCTTCAGTACTCGTCCCTTCGTAAGACCCTTAAACGAAACGACCAAATGTTCCCAGCGTTACCGCCAGATGACCCCGCTATTGAAGAACTGACCTCCCCTACATCCACCAGAGGTAAAATATCTAGGCTGTACACCATGGTGCAATCCAGATCCACTCCGAATTTCACTAAGCTGAGGCGAGCATGGGAGGACGACCTGGGGGTGGAGGTGACAGATGAACGCTGGGCCCATATGTGTGCTCGCATACACCAGGTATCCTTTAACTCCCGCTTCAAATTCATTCAGCTTAAAGTACAGCATAGGTTTCATTACACCCCGAACAGATTACATTGTATGTTTAGTGACCACTCTCCACGATGTCCCAGATGTGGCCAGGATACTGCTGATTATATCCCTATGATTTGGTCCTGCCCCCACCTTTCCCAGTTCTGGGGTGTGGTGTGCTCAACCGTATTCACAATTTTCAACCACCCTATAGACCCCTCCCCAATAATGTGTCTCTCATGACTTCTCCGGACTCCCCCGGGACTCCAAAAAACTGGCTGGCCTTTGCATGCTCCTCGCAGTACGATCCATCCTACTCTGTTGGCTGTGCCCCACACCCAGCACTCATGCTGAATGGCTCAGGGCAGTCACATGGGCCTCAGACACTGAGGAAACCTGGTCTTACCTACAGCCCACTCACTCAAGGCCCAGAGACATTTGGCTTAAATTACGGTCCTATATGTCCAATTTAAATGTGACACCGGATGCATCTTCTCCAGCAATTACCCTTTCCCAATTAGGGTTCACATCCTGAACCATAGTCCTCCAAAGACTTGCTTATTCTACGCATGTACTCGAACATGTCCACATTGTAAACAGTTACTGTATGCCTGTAGTGTTTTCAACTGTAATTACATTGCACCTTCCCTGTATGTTGGTCGCCTGTGTTATGCTGCCAAGCTGAATAATAAAAGAAACAGTTAAAAAAAAGAAACATCTGCCATTTTGATTCTAACCCCTGCTTTCTGTCCTGAAATGATTAACTGTGTTTTCAGCTGCCACTGAGCAAAGTAACCTTTGAGCCTATGTCAACATTAGGACTGCCAAGAGCAGAATGTTTGTTCTGTACAAAGAAACTTTGTAATCAAGATTAACTGCCATTCAAAGTGTTATCTGTGTCTACAGTCTCATCCTCATTCAAACAATGGCACACAATGCAAAGTAACTAAAACAGTGTGCTTTCGGAGGAATCCTTTGTCCACATCTCTTAGAACAGGACTTACCCAAAAGCTCAGTGAACAAGGAAAGATCCACACAGCTGACTACAACAAAGTTTGCCAGCATTGTATCTTTAAGGGCAAGACAACATGTCAAAAGTGTAAACCAATATTGTCATATTTGCCATATGAACTGGGCATGGACCCCATTTTGTAACTTATTAGTTTGGAGATGGGCTGGGCAATGACCGGGACTGAGTATAAATAAGGCATGCTTTGTAATGTTCAGGACTCTCTCCCTTCACGGTGTCTGCTGGTACACACTGCGAGGCGCTTGAGAGCCAGATAGCCATCTGCTTTCATATTTGTATCTGTAGAGAATAAAAGTTATACTTCTATAACTTTGACTTTGTGACTGGCTGATTTCATTTTTGGTGGTAATAAGCCTCAATATTCCTTGCTGATCTATCAATGTCACCCCCCACTCCCCCCATGTGATTCTCCCTCAAATAGCCGCCCCCAGGGTCAGGATCAGATAGCGGCTGCCGTGACCCTGGCCACATGAGGATAGGCTGCCTAAGGGAAAGAAATGACATCAGATTAATAACACTTCACTTTTCAGTTATGTTATGCGCCCCCTGGCCCCCAGAGTTAGCGGTTGTATCATTCTGAGAGGGTGGTACACAAACTGCCTTAACAACAGCAGCAAGTAGCTTTGTCTTAACTCCTATGTCCCATCTGCTTGCCTCCATACTTTTGGGAGATTCCAAAGCATTGCATATAATTGGGTGGATGGCGCCATGTCCAATTTTCTTAAACAGGTTGAGAACCGCCTTGCCATACTATGCATCCACCCTGGAGCTCATGTCCAGAGGCAGCAAGGTCTACAAAAGGCAGATGGGGGTTCCCATTTAGCTGCTCTGGCAATAGACTCCCAGAGGACTGGTTTCTGAAAAGCGACCAAAATCGCCTTGGCTCTTACCAGATGTGCATGAATTACTTCCGGTTGTTGCAGTCCCTGCGTAGTGTATTCTTCTGGAATGCAATACACAACCCCACTTGTGATGATGGCCTTAGAAGCTTGGGCACCCTTGTCAGTGTTTCTGAAGGTTACAAAAAGGGAAGAGGAGGTTTAAAGATGTTTTACTTATCCAGGAGGAATTTTAAGGGTCTCATGACATCAAAGCAGTGTAGAACTATCTGAATCTGTGTACTGATTAGGAAAGGACATTGGTAAGGCGATTTCCTCGTTAATGTGAATGTCAGATAACATTTGCAAAAAAGGAAAGGTAGGTACTGTAAGGAACTCATGGTGGCAACAGTAAAGACAGACAAGTGATCAGAGTTCAAGGGTGTTTATAAACTGTATAAATGGGTGAGAGAAACACCTAATCTAAACCTAAATCTAAGATGGGAGCAAGCTACAATCATCAAAAAATAATAAGGCAGTTCTAGTGGAGTCTTGTCAAATAAAAAGGGCCTATACAAAAAAAAACTATTGATAATCTTTACCGTTAAGTTACAAAATAGTGTGGGATAATGTTCACCAGAAAAGCAAGAAGTGTTCACAAAATGAAAAGTCAGGATGTCCTATTTAGTAAGAAGCACAACCTGGCAAAATGAGGTTTTGCTACTGGATTTGTGAAGGAAAACGATCGACTGCCTGAATTTAAATGGGCACTTAGTGTTGCAGGTATGTCCTGACAGAAACTGCTTCCATGCCTAAGGCTGCTAAGTACCTCATCCAAAGTGGCTGAAGGATTCATCATTTTGCCTGGACATCCACCATGTGCTTTTTTCTCTCGTGTAGTCAGCACTTTATTTCAGCAAAGCCATAAAGTTTTCACAAGCAAAAATGAATTGGTTCATAATTCATCTACATTGATGAAGCCAGTGAAAAGGAAAGAACATTTACCAACATCATCGATAAAAAGTGGCCACTTCAGAGCCTCAGTATAATGCAATGATTAAAATCGCTAACATAAAACTAGTTAAGGTTTCCAGGGGTAGAGGCTTGGCACAAAACAACATTCAATATTGCATTGATGGATGCTGGGCTTGTCAGAAAATATTTTCAGCATTCACAGTGCAACTTTAATCAGGACAGAGATCCTAGAAACATTTTTTAAAAAAGGGGAAATATATTCTTCCCAGGTTTCACATTGAATGCCATTACTAGTTGAACCCTAATTCCAGCACGTCTTAACATTCAACAAAGACGGAATACCTAGCCTCAGTTTAGTCTTTAAATATTTTATATGCTTAGTATATAGGATAATCAAATATTTTTTAAACCAATAATATATTTGATTTCCTAACACTGAATTAACAAATTCTTATTTGTGCTAGATTCCCAGATATCCTTCAAGAATAAATGCTGAAATGCACATCGGAACTCTGTTGTAATATGGACTAGGATTGTTCCAAAGACAGTATGTTCAATTTCAAACACTTTTATTACACAGAAGAACCAGAGGATTTTCATGACCCCCTGCTGATTCAATGCATCCCATAGACCTTCGAGACACAGCAAGATGGTAAGATTTCCACACATTTCTCTGCACTTTGTAATTTCTTTTGAGTTGTAACTTTGTAATGTGATTTTGAGTTGGTTGGTTGGTTTTGAGTTGGTTTTGGAGGAATGAATGGACTGTGGCGATAGGCATACCTCTACATGGTGCCACGGAGATCTTGCCATTTAGTTATTTTATGCAGGCAGTGTTAGGCAGAAACCTGTGCAGTTCCCTCTGGGACCACTGCAAAGGATTTAGGACTATAGGTGTTTGGCAGTAAACCCACTTGGTAGCAGTCTGTACCACACAGATTCACTTGGTAGCTGTGGCTGAGCAGTCAGACTTCCCTCAAGAAGAGTTAAGCAGTATACAGAGTATTCACAATAGGTCAAGAGCACACAATAGAACAAGTAAACACTGACCATGGCTTGGTGTAAAAGAGATAATTATTTATTTAAAACCACATCTAGAAAAACATACAGGCACTAATAAGCAATTCAAAAATACGGTCACTAAAAGATATACACTCCCTTAAAAGAATATTAGACAAGCCTTAAGTAAAGCCCCACTTATTTTCAGACAGCGGTGAGCGCTTAACATAGATGGCACTCTAATAGTTTGTTTTAAAAAGGGAGAGAAAAGCAGAGAAATAATTGAAACAGATCCCAACAATTTTTCAAGAACACAACAAGGGAGGAAGGCAAAGTAAAACCGTGAAGTTAGAGTTCAAGAGGCCAGATCCACTTTGAGGATCCAAACGAAATGTGTCCAAGGTTACACGGTTGTAGTGCACACAGTTACCTTGAACCTTTGTTCAAAAAGGAGTTGGACCACAGAAAGGGACCAGTTAGAGGGTCAAGGCGGCCAGCCCAGTCCAGAAGGTTAAGGAGTTATTACCTTGTAGCAATCTTTAGAAAGGGAGGCCTGGTGGATACAGTACCTTAAAGTGGTGAGAACGCTCCAGCGGGGGCAGTTGTTCCTGGCAGCGGGTGCAAGTCGGTGCTTTGTACGGGGGAAGAGAGGATCTCGTCGTGGAGGAAGACAGGAGTCTGTTGCACTGCCAGGGAAGAAACCAGCCACGGAGTTTCTCAAGGAGCGGTCCGGTGATTCGCGGTTCGGTGGTGAGTGGCTATCTGGCTGCCGGGGTGCTTGGCACGGGCAGTTCGATCACAAACCGGGCTCGGGTGCGAAGAAAGAAAGGAAAACTGGTTGTGCCCACCAGTCAGTGGAAGAAGCCTCTCCAGCTGGGAGATCTTCTCGGTCGTCGGGAAGTGGTGAGTCGGTTCTGCAGGGCTCCACCGGTGGTGTCGTCATGGTAGGTCAGCTCAGCTTCTCCCTCGTCGGATCCTCAGGTCCTGTGGCGACTTCCGAAGTTCCAGTCCCCAAAGCACTGCTTTTATGCAGAAAACCCCCATTCACTCAGCCTAGCTGTCACTCAAACATGCTAAGTGGTGAGCCGGCCGGCTCACCACTTGGGCCAATCACACAAGAGTGCGACCTGAGTTACCAAGGTAACTCGGTCCAGGGTGCCTAAACCCCCTCCCGCACCCCCTTTGGTACCCAGACAGAGTGGCACCACTTTTGGAGGCTTCTGTGGAGAAGCCCGCCAAAAAAGTGGAACAAAGGGCTCGACTTGGGTTGGAGTCACAGAAGAGAACACAAACGCCATTTTAGAATAGAGTCTTGGCAAAAAATACCAACCGGAGAATTAATATTAATTAAATAAACCGGCGGTATGTTCGAGGCTATGAGAATTAAATAATTACAGTTGGTAGCCTCGAACAATGGGAAAATCCCATAGGAAAATATTTGTGGCCGAATATAAAAAGTAGTTTCCACTGCCACCAGCCAAAACTCGATCAGGGGGGACGGAGACGTGCCCCCTCGACTACCCGACCCCGGGGCAATCTAATTGCCCCGACCAGTATGTCCACAATATGATGGTTTGTACTGGTTTCTGTTAATAATTTGGGACTAGTAAAGCCAATGGTGACTTTACATGCCCTGGGAGACAGTAGTCAGTCCCAGGGTATGGAGTCTATGGTGGGGTGTCACCATGACACCCCTGTGTTACTGCACGGAGGGTGCTGTGTAACACACATAGGAAAAACACATGAGACCCTATGGAGTAAAGGACTCCATAGCCCATAAAACACATAGCCAGTCAAATGAATACCATTAATCATGTCCAAGAGTGGGAGGAAGAGAGTCTCACTCTTGGCAGGAGGAAAAAAAAGAAACTCCAGAAATCCAGCAAAGCTGCTGGGGGACTCACTAGGTTAGGAAATTCAGCCTAAAGAGAGAATTCTCCCTAACAGGCAGATACCCAAATAATCATGGCCCGCCATCTCCTCAAGGACTGTCTCACATATAGTTCTATTTGGGCTGGTTTTTGGGGGGTAAGAACTATGTTTTGTTGTTTTAAGGATGCGAATAGTAACTTTTCCTGGCATCTAGAAGCAAAAGCAGTTAATTGGCCCTGGAGCACTCAGAGTTTTAGAGATTAGCACAGCATAGAGGGCATCAGCTTCCATGTCATTTGACAGGACTGCAATGTTGTTAATATATATTGAGAATAGCAGAGGGGCCATTGCACAGTCCTGCCGGACCTGTCTGTTAATACTAAATGGTCTACTGCAAAATGATCAAACCATTGAGATTTGGTAACAGATGAATCCTGGGAGTTTGATGGGATCCCTGTTGGGAGAATACCTTCAAGAAACCCCTCTGATTATTGGATAGTGCTGCAGATTTTAAGGCTTCACATTGTTTCAGGGCAAAGATTCTTTCTTTCTGATCAATAATTCCTTATAATTCCTTATACTCCAGCCACTGGCTTTTGCAAAAAGGCTTTGTAGATGGCTTCCTAGATTCTTGGATGATACATACATTTTCCTAGTTGACCAAAGGATCTGGGCCCCTCTCCTCTATGCACATGCAGCTACTGAATATGGTGCAACCCCTCATGCTGCTCATGCAAGGGTTAATGAGGACCTTTTAGAGGGTAGTGGATCTGACTGCCCGAAGGTTACATGCCCACGCAGGCTCTGACAACCCCATCCCTGTTGGAAAAAAATAGGGGTGGGGACAGGGGAAGCTACCCCTGAAGGTCCTGTAAAGGGGCATGGTGATCCATACACTCCAGGAAACTTGTTGCTTCTTAAGGAGGACATCATGGAGGATATAAATGCATGTTGAAATGTTGAAGATTTCCATGCTTGGGTTGTTTTCCCTGACTCCCAAAACCTCTACATTACATCCACCGAGCATGGACAAATTCTGTCAATCTGAGCCCATTGGCGAGGACAAATCCTGTCAAACCTCCTACATTCAGAACTGGGTTTATCAAGGATGCCAAAACTGCTCAAAAGAGTTTCCTCACAAAGGAACACATCCTCAGGTTCCGGCAGCAAACCCTGTTCTTGGCTCAGCTGTTGAACCTCTTTTTGATAGTACCCTATACATATTAAATCAGTTACTTCATCTGATCCCTCACTCTCAAAGGATATTCGCTTAAGCAAGTCCTGTATGGCAAGAACTGCCAACTCTACTTTAAGGAACTTTGCCATGGATTCTAGAAACATCATTCTTACCAATGTTGATAGGCCTAAGGAATATGAATACAGGGAGGCATTCAAAAATAAAATCTTAGCGTGGCTTAATCAAAGAGTGGGCCGTAACTGTGTTAGAACTCAAGATCAGAGTCCTTTGGAGGATACAGATTGATAATTGGTGTTCCCTTGATAATACCGATTGTACTGTTATTGGATGTTGCCTAAGTAGTTTACCCTTGTTTTTTAACAAAAATATAAATCTGCCGAATATGACTTGATTTACTAAGCTAAGAATTATTGTGAACTGATTTTTATGGTTATGCATGCCCTGGTACCTTTTCCATCTTGATGTATTTTCATTTGCTTGATTAGGTTATGCACTTCTATGTTATGTTTGTATTATTGTTTTTGTCAACGCGCTGCGGAAATAAACTAATCGGGGTGCAATGCATATTAGAGTGCAATTGGCTGGCCTCTGGAAGTTCACAGATGCTCTGTGTATTAGGAGAAGAGGAGGGACCGCTAGAGCATACAGACCGTCCCATGATATCTTTAGAGAATCCCCTAAATAACGGTCTACCTGGCCGGCCCTCCCTTGAGATATAGGGAAGACCCTTCTTGTTCCAATTTGTAGCAATTAAATCGATTTGGGAAAATTGCCACGCGAAGATGTGAATTAGAACCTTCCTAATCAATTCACACTCATGGTTGACAGTAGCCAATTGGCTCAGGGAATCTGTCCCCAAGTTGTGCCCCTGTAAGGTGAACTGGCTAAAGCCAGATACCTTTCTGGATAGCCCATTCCCACATATGTACGGCTAGCAAGATGTGTGGTGTGATTTTGTGCAGCACTGTTTGTTGATCTAGATTATTGATACAGTGTTGTCTGCACAACTGTCCATGGGCTTGTTTAGAATGTTTAGTTGAAAAGCCATCAGGGCTGTCAACTCCAAGATGTTGATATGCAACTTCCTTTCCATGTAGGTCCACAGATCGAAAACATGCCGATGACCCATGGTTGTACCCCAACCCAAAAAGGAAAGAATCCGTCATTATAGCAACATGAGGAAGATGTTCCAAGAATGGAGTCCCTTCCGAGAGACTCCCCAGATCGGACCACCATGGGAGATCCTGCCTTATGTTCTCAGTTATTGGAAATCGCTGAAAATGAGGGTCCGACACGTGACCAGGAATGCCTCAATACCATCTGGATCCTGCATGGTTTCAGTCTGGCAAAAGAAACAGCAAGAACACATGAGGCCATAATGTCCAGTAGACTCTGAAATCCCCAGGCACTCGTGCTTGTCGCGTTTAGAAAAAGGGAGCAAGTTTCCAGTATATCAGATATTCTCTCTGTGGGACAGAAAACTCTGGCCTAAGACTTATTCCAGTGAAAGCCAATGAAGTTAAAGTCCTGAGAGACCATCAAAGATGCATTTGCTGAGCTAATTGAGGCTGAGATGAAAGAAGATCTAGAACTCATTCTGCTATGTGTGGGAAAAAAGAGACCTCAGAAGGCCGTTAACCAGTTAACAGAGATGCTAAGATAAAAGAAGACCCGGCGCTGTTGAGCAGCCGAGGAAGATTGCTGCCTAGCCTGGGAGCTCTGCACACCAGTGCAAATATCCTGTAAGGAGGCAGCATCATCCAGCATAATTCCCTCTACTGGGGAACCGAGTGTGCCCCTGCAATGCTGGTGCACCCGTGCAGCACACAGCCCGGAAGAGGAAGAGACCCGAGGAGTCCTGTGAGACCTGCTCCCCTCACCCCAGAAATCAAGTAATCCCATCACACCCGGTGATGACAGCACAACATGGCGCCCTGGGATCCCTATGCGCCACCTGGTTCCTTTCGGCCCTGGCCCTGCAGCGACAGCTGGCAGGGTAAGCCCACCCATCCCCCTCATGCTGTGCCGACATTGCGGACGCTGGAGCAGGGGAGGAGATGCGCTGCAGCAGCAGGGCTGGCATTGAGGACGACAGCCCGGGCAACAGCAGGAGGTTCCTGAGAGGGGCCTCATGAAAGCAACAGCCGCATGAGGTGAGGAGCACCCCCCCACTGCAACCACACAGTGTACGGCCCGCAGTGACCCAGCGGTCAGTGCGTAAATTACGCGGAGCAGCCCCCTAGGACCGTTGTGCGCATATCAGCACCAAAAAGGAAAAGTGGGACCCCAATAACAGAGACCGCGGGGGTCAACCCCTTTTACCACGCAAGCCCCTGAGGCAGACCGTAGAATATCCTCCTCGTAAGTGGATCTCCCCCATAGTGGGAAGAAGTGACTTGTGCCCTCATAGCCGGAGAGCAGACCCAGGCCCTAACCAAATTGCTCGATGGGATCCTAGAATCGGGTCCCCTCAATTCACCATGACAAAAGGAGGCGGTGGTAGAAAAAATAATTGCTGCTATGGACATATTTGCAAGATCCACTCATCGAGGCAAGCAGAGACAGTCGAGCCAGACCCAACCTGACCTGGCCCTCCCGACCCACGGGCTTACAGCCTCTCGAGATCTGAAAAGTATGATGGGAGCCATGGTGAAAGGGTTTGCCGCTGTGCACGAAAAGCTCAACGACATAACAGCAAATGTGGCGTCCATGCGCTCTCAATTGGCACAGGAAGGGGTCCGGATCACAGGGGCAGAGGTAAGGATGGGTACCTCTAAAGACAGTGTACATGCCCCGCAGGACACTGTGGCTACCTTCACCAGAGACATTAAATTTGTCAAAAACATGCAGGAACAGCCTTCATGTAGTTGGAGCCCCGGAAGATGCCCTGACTGGAAGAATGGAATCAATGGTGGAGAACCTTCTCAGGGACATTCTGGGTCACCCGGAACTTTCCCCCTTCTTTGCTGTGGAACAAGCCCACAACGCCTTACCTCCTAGACCCAAACCAGGGGACTTTCCCAGGCCCATCATATCAAAAATCATGAGTTACTGAGACATTGATCATCTGCTGCGCCTGGATCCCAAACCATTTGCATGTTCCCAGACTTTTCACTCCCAGTGCAGCATGAGTGCCAACAGTTTATTGGTGTTAAGAAAAGGCATCAGGAGCGCAACATACAATATGCTGTGCTATTCTCAGTACGACCAACGCTGCAATTCCGGGGTACACTACACTTTTCCACAGTCCCGAGTGAAGCGGTGAAGTTCATTGAAGCTGACAACTCTATAAACAAGCCTGTTGCTGACCCTGCTGAGGGAAATATACCCGACTGAAGGATCCCCTGGCCCAGTGTAGCTTTTAGAAATCTCAGGTCATCATATGAGTTGTTAGTATCAACATTATGTGTATCCGCTGCCTCAAAACTCTATTCATAAGGGATGTGATATCCCTTGTTAAGTGTAAAATGCTGTGCGGCAACAGTGAGCCCCATCTCAGTTGCTTTGTGTGAATTGAGGGAAATACACCCCCCTGGGCCCGGTTGGAACTTGGAGGGAGTTGGGGGGAGAGGAGGGAGGGTTCTACACTCTGCAGGTTGGGGGTGGATGTGGGGGAAATATGGTTCTGCGCTATAACGGGCCTTCAGTTATGGTTGTGCGCCAGCTGTGCGGCTCAGGTGGGTTGGTGGGAGAAAACAATAATATTGGCAACTGAGTGCTCAGATGGCATGTTTCCAGGCTGCACAGAAGTCTTAACTCTAAGTAAACACAAGGTAAATCATATGATAACGCATAAGAAATGACACAATAACTGAGAATAATGTGTTGGAATATTCGTGGTCTGGGGAATTTCACTAAAACACAAAGTTATGGCCTACATAAATAGGCATATTGCAAATGTTCTGTTCCGACAGGAAACCCATGCTAAAGAAGGAATATGCTGTAGTATTGCATCTACATGGGGGAGGAATAGGTATTTTACTTCTTACTCCTCGCAGTCCAGAGGAGTCAAGATACTTATACATAAGATCATAACATTTGTAGGAAAATATAGTGCTCATTGACCCAGAAAGGAGGTATGTGGTGGTTCATTGCGTCCTTGAGGGGATTGAACTGGTACTTGCAAACACAAACAGTCCCAATATTGACTCCACTGAGTTATTTGACCTTATCGGTGGGATCCTATCCAGATACTGTAGGATACCTGTATTATGGAGAGGGGACATGAATAGGATTGTAGATCGTACGCTAGATAGAATGAATGTAGCACCCAGGCCCCAACCTAGAGCTGCCAGCCGATTGTTGTCTCCAGCTCATTTATGGGAAGAGTGCTAGACGGCGACATAAAATACCAGCACAATGTCTGACCACTCCCAGGTGATACTATCATTGAAATTGGGCAGAAGCACCACAGGTTGCGCTTGGAGATTCAAATCAGAAGCGCTAAAAGATAGAGTGTTTTGGGCTGAAATTAAGGCAGACATCGAGAACTTCTTCACTTGTAATGCTGTCGGTTCCACCCTGGGTATTAGATGTCAGGCCTTTAAGGTCTACATCAGGGGAATGGCGATATCTAGGGAAGCTGGGGCTATTAAATGTATAAGGGGGGACCTGGAGAGATCTGAAAACGCACTAAAAACGCTTGAGATTGAATTTTCTCGATCCTCAGAGGCCCTGGTGCTGGCACAAATACGGACGCAACAGGAAAAATGTGGGGTACCTGCTCAGAGAGAAATCCGTTAGTTCTCCTGCCCACAGGCAGCGAGGAAATACAGGGAAGGGGACAGACCAGGTAGAACATTGGCAAGGCTGGTTCAGACAGAGGGGGTGGGCTCAGGTACACTTATTCTGGATGAGCAAGGCAACCATAGATGGGCTGATGCAGAAGTGGGTGGGACGATTGGTGAATTCTATAATCCCTTACACTACGCTACGAGGGGAACAGGCCATCCATTCATTTTTAGAAGATATCCTATTATCACACCTTAACGCCCAGGCTAGGAAAAGACTTGAGGCCCCCACTAGAAGAAATCATGGCGGTAATTCTCAACTTGCCCAAAGGTAAGGCGCCAGGCCCAGATGGTCTCACTACAGAGTTCTATCAAGAATATGCAGCAATGGTGGCCCCCAACCTCCTCGGGGTCTGGAAAGAGTAGCTTTGCAATTCTCCTCTTCTACCAGAGTCAATCCAGTAGGCCATGATCACAGTACTTCTGAAACCAGATAAGCCAAGCAATGAACGTGGATCTTATAGGCCCTTTCGCTCATGAACTGAGACACCAAGATCTATGCCAAGGTCCTAGCCAACCGCCTTCTCCCAATGATGCCGCATCTTGTCCACTGCGACCAGGCCAGGTTTGTTCCTGGAAGATCTACGGCACTCAATATTAGGCGATTGTTCGACATCATGGCTAGAATAGATCCTGAAGCTAGCGCAGTTGCAATGACTATCGATGCCCAAAAGGCCTTCGATATGGTATTGTGGGAATATCTAGTGGTGGTGCTGAGGAAGATGGGGATCGGTCCCGCCATGACACAATACACATTAAATTACTATACACACAGCCACTGGTCAGGGTATTCGTCAACCCATGTGAATCTGAGCAGTTCCAGCTGGAAAGAGGCACCAGTCAGGGTTGCCCCCTGATCCTTTTTGGCCTTGCCATCGAGCCCATGATGGATTTTATGAGAGGGTGGCGTGGTGTCCGCTTGGCCAGCCCTCCCTGAGATAATTTCCTTGTATGCCGATGATGTAATGTTGTATGTTAAGAGACCCCCATACTAACCTGGACCCAATCCATTATATTAAGCAAATCAGTGAATTCTCCAGCTTCACCATTAATTTTTCCAAATCAGAGATCTTCCTGCTCACAGATAATACAAGCGAAATCCACAGTGCCTTCCTCCTTCGGTGGTCCCCCGACCACATTAAATATCTGGGGGTGGCGATATCCAGAACATGCACCACCTTGCTGCGTGACAATCACGAGGCAGCTATAACATACCTGGAAAACAGGCTCAACAGATGGAAATCTCTCCCACTCTCTGCTATCGCCAAACTCTCCCTGATCAAAATGATATTACACAAGATGCTGTACATGTCCCATTAATATCCTACTCTGGACAGGGAAGTCTTACTTTGCCAAGATGCAGGGACTATTTGCACAATTCTTGTGGCACTCTGGAGCAGTATGGAAAAAAGGGAGGGTTTCTATCCCCCTATCTGGAACTAGATTGGGTGACCGCCCAGACCCAGTTAGCCACATTCTGGTAAGTGAGGGAACACCCCTGCCCTATGTCAAGCTAGAGAGGCTGGCAGCGAGTCGTTCAGATCTTAGGACAATGTTGCTGGACCAACTAAAGACAAGCGGCCCATGCGACCCAGTTGTCTCAACGATTACAGCTTGGTGGGCAATATTTTCCTTTACAGTGGCTGACCGCCCTTATTATCGATGGCTTCCATTGTGGAAGTTTCCTGAACCAGGACCCATGTGGGATGGAGCGGTAAAGTCAAAGTGGGAGGGTTTGGGCTATAGAGCACTGGCAGAGCTATACCCTGAAGGGAAATTCATCACACCCACTACATAGTGGGTGAGCATGCGGGTACTGAGGGGAATTGCTTCAATACTACAGGATCCGATCAGCAGTGACAACCAGATGGCCGGTATACCCCAATGAACCCGCTGAAACGCCAGAGCTGGCGTACATAGCCAACACTGGCGCCTCCAAATACATCCTCTCCACCCTTTATAAAATAGTGTTAAACAAAATGGTCCCCTCAGCCCCACATGCATGCACTCGCTGGTTGGAGGAAATGGGTATGGAACTTACTGATGCCCAGTGGACACATGTGTGCACCCACACCAGGAGGATATCCCCGAGTTACAGGTTTAAGCTCATTCAATTCAAAATACAGAACAGATTATACTACACCCCAGCCAGACTAAGCAAAATGTTCCAACCTGAGGGACATGTCTGCCCTAGATGCAGGTCTGCCATGGCGGATCACCTACATATGTTCTGGGAGTGTCGGCACTTAAGATATTGGGACAAAATCTTAGATACCTTGTCCAGGGTGGTGAGTTCCCCATTGGAGCGAACCCGACTCAGTTCCGTTTGGCGTATGGGCAGATCTGCTGAGCAAGAGGCATCAAGCATTTGTAAACATGGGCTGCATGATGGCCAACAGATGCCTTCTGCTGAAGTGGAAAGATAAAACATCTCCTGGGGATTGGGAGTGGGTGGTGGCTCTGACTCGGGCTCAAGAAAACGAGGAACTATATGTGAGCACATTGTCCAGACTGAGGGACATTTGGTCTGAGTTCCGTGCTTACTTGGCCGCGGTTATGATTGCACGCTAGAGGGGGAGTCGGCAACAATGGACACATTACTATCCGCTGGAGCTGAATTTAAGAGCGGTGTTTTACATTTACAAGGATCTGTGATTATCTGTGTATAAAATGCATTTGTCTGATTCCATAAGTAATCTGTTGAACTCCAACCAAATTGCTAATAAAATAGTGGTTTAAAAATAAAAAAGAGAAGACCCAGAGCTGATGTTCTGGCAAATGTGGGAACTGAGACCTCGGAAGCCAGTTGTCCAGGTATGGGTACACATGGACACTTTGCAGTCTGAGGAAGGCTGTGACAGCCACTATAACTTTTGTGAACACTCTTGGAGCACCGTTCAGGCCCGGAAAGGAATGTGGAGGAGGGAGGTGAAAGCCCTTCCAGGTCACTGGCAGGACCCATAAGTTCAAAGTGATGGTCTTCTAGGCCACAGCATGGTGGGACAGCCATGTCCCCCTCCATCATCCCCCCTCCGCCGTAGGGCGTCCCACAGGACCAACCATCAGTAGGAGGATGTGTCAGGATTTGTCACCCATCGTAAAGGAAAGTGAGACCATGCAAAGAGGACAGCTGTCCTTTCTGCTGCCTGGCTCCCCCTAAAAGATAACCAAAGAGACTTTATTCCACCATAGATGGCAATCTGCCATGGTTGAACCTCCCTCTACTTTCAGTACTCAAGTAAAGGTTGTGAAGGGCAGGGAAGCAGTGGTTAAATTGTAGGTTACTTACTTGTATGGGCGACTATAACAGACAAGTGGGACTGTCAGTGTGATGAACACACTTCGCATGGAAAAGGCCGAACAAGATCTCCCCTGAAGGAAATTCTATAGAAGCCGTATGGAGTGGGTAGATACATCAGGTAGTCTATTCCTATATTGTGGTCAGAAAGGAAAGAAAATATATCAAGTATCTTACAGATCTGAGGATGCTCAGCGCATTTACTGCAAGTACACGGGTGAAGGTAATTACTTTAAAGCATCCAACAGGCCTCTGGCAAAGGGAACCTCCTGCGATTCCTTAACAAGCCTGATGGAACAGGTTACTTACTTGTAACTCCTGTTTCCCAGCATGGGTCTTGCATGGATTCACATGCCCATGAATATTTCCCGTTGTCAGGCTGGGAATCTTCTGTAAAAAATAAAGCAGTTTGGCTTTAACACTGAAAATTGCTTGTCTCCTCTATAAACAATCACTCTACCTAGGGTCATACTGCCCCTAGCCAATGACACGCATCCTGCTATGCTCCACCACTGGTGGCCATCTTCGGATTTGGTAGAGCACGTAAAGTGGCAGTATGAACCAAGAAGATCCACAGAGGGGAAGGAGGGAGGGTTCACATGTGAATCTAGGCCAGACCCATGCAGGAGAACAGGAGTCACAGGTAAGCAACTTGTTCATTCTCCAGCATGGGACCTTGCATGGATTCACATGCTCATGCTGATTATTACACAGCAGTATATATACACACAGCAACGCGAGGTGGTGGCAAGGCTCAAAAGAAGCAATACGCGTAACCTCTGGAACAGACTCACCTCCAGCTTAGCATCGCTTCCCCGACGAAGCACTCCTCTCTGGAATCACTGTCGATGCAGTAGAATCTTTTGAAGGAGTGGGTGGACCTCCACGTAGCAGCCCTGCAGATGTGGAGCAGGGAACACCAGAGAAATGCTTCTGTCGCTGCGATGGCTCTGGTGGAATGGGCCCTCGGCCGGCCTGGAAGAGGTCTGTTGGCCAGACGATGATAGTGCATGATACAGCTGGGGAGCTACCTGGAAATAGAAGCCCTAGAAAGGGCCGTTCAACTGGTCCAAAATTGACAAACAATTCAGATGTCTTCCGAAAATGCTTTGTGCGTGCCACATAAAACTTCAAGGCATCAGCAACGTCCAGCGAATGCAATGCCCTTTCTGCAGTAGTAGAAGGGTTTGTTAAGAAAACTGGCAGAACCAAAGGCTTGTTGTGATGAAACTCAGAGGGGAACCTTCAGTATAAACGTGGGGCAGGTCTTCAGCACCACCCTTGTAGCGTGGAAGGTCAAGTATGACTGCTTGCAGGAGCAGGCCTGGTCTCTCTGACCCGCCTGGCTGAGGTGATGGCCACTTTAATGAATCCTGCACAGTTATCGCTAATCACCTGATGGTGGTGTCTTCCCATTTGGCCTGGACAAGGCAGCCGCTACCTGATCCTGACCCTGGGTTTGGTGTCAGGAGGGAGAATCATGTGGGAGGGATAACAGTCGGGGGGAGGTGATGACTGACAGGAGAGACGCAGTATTCTTCCCTTGATAGTAAAGAAGAAACTATAATTACCAAGTTTCTAATGGCCTGCTGCCATTATACAGAACCCTTAATCCCTTTCAAACTCTAATGTCGATGATTGTCATGTGGATAAAAATAAGTAACAGAACTTGGCTTCGACCTCAAATTCCCAGAAGGCTCTAAGTAGTGAGACGAAGAAGAAGAGTGAAGAGTTAATGAGGATCAACAATATCACCAATAGTAATGTGCGGTCTAGTGGCTGTCCCTTTAAACAACAGCGCGAGACATTTAAATGCGAGAAACACCTACAGGAAGGGAAGGAAGAGAAACGAGAACGAGCAGGAGAAAGTGAAGGAAAAGCCAAGTCAGGCAGCAGAGTGCACGCAGCAGGAAGCAGAGCTGCTGAGAGAGGAAGATATGCAGGAGTCCACCAGACCGCAAAGGAGAGAGAGGTTCTCCCATAATGCCTTCTGTCACCTCAAGGTACCATAGTGGTTGGAGACCCAACTGATATCATCAGGCTCCAGAGAAGGACCGCAGAGTGCAAGGCCATAAAGACTGCATATGGAAACTAAGGCACAATAATCATATACTAAAATGACACGTCAGATGCGAGGTTCGTTTTCCAAACAAGTCTGGTTTATTTCAAAGTATTCTCAGTCGGCCGACTGGGTCTCAACGCCTCACGACGTGTATTCCCAAACACCGCGAGATGCGAGAGAGAGCGAACATCGTTCAAGCAGCATTATATATACATTAGACATATCCTTTGTTCAGACAATTCGACCCGCCCTCATACATGTCATACAGGCTAGGGTTCAGTGATTGACAATTATCACACGTTATGACAAGTCTTCATTCAGCCTAAACATAGTTATTTTAGCAAAGGCAGCTTTCTGTTATGGGGAACATGGAGCTCTGGCTTGCAAGGATATCGTGTTCTTAGCAGGGAAACATTCCTTACTACATTATCTTTGTGTTTTGGCTCATGAGCTAAGGGTCAGATAGTTCTCAAGCAGAAAATAACACTCTCCGCGAAGGAACATCACTAGGAGAATATAATTCATGTTTAACTGCCTTTTACAACAGCGCTTGCAAGACAAACCGGCACCTGGACTGATTAGCTGCGACTTCTGCTCAAATTCAAGGACTTAGTGAGAGAGAAAAACAATGTATTTTTGCACAGTTTGACATTCCTGTCTGTTAGTATTTCAGTGTTCAAGCCGTGGCCTCGCACAGTGTGCGAGTCTAAAACATAGAATACATTTGCAAAGCATTTTGACAGAAAAGAAAAAAGCAAATGGCCGACATTTCACAAAATGGACGCCCTCTTGTTACATTGACGATTCTTGGATTGTGATGTTTGTCACATGGTGCGATTGGCTTCAGGCAAACATATTATACATATCATTCGACTATGGGATTACTTTTCTGGTCTAACAAGAGGGGCCGGCAACTGCAGACAGGTTGTCAATAGCACTGCCTCTACAGAAAGCAGTACCTGTACCGGTGAGGGACTCGAAACGAGCAGAGAACCTTAAAGTGGGTAGGACAGTTACAGATGCCATATCCATAACAGAACTCTGCCATTACCACAAACCACTAGTTGGAGACGCGAGGAGAAACAGCTGAGTTTACAATTTGCAACTGGTGACCACGGGGCGTTCCGACAGGTGCATGAATAAGAAACTAGAAGTTTTGAATACAAACCAAATAGAATTAAAGAGGGTAAGAGGGCAGATGTGGTGCAATTCTCCTGACATGCAATGTCAGTTGGGGGGAAAACTGGAACAAGCATTGCCAAGAGACACTGTAAAAGAGGTTGACTGAGGGAGCTTGAGCAAACCCTTATGTTGGAGATATCAGTGTGGGGGAAAGTGATACAAGGGCATACTGAAGTCAACAAGGTTGTGCCTCTGAAGAAATACCACTCTGAGAATCTTTAAGAGAAATGTAAATGTTGTGAAGAGGCGTGATAAGAGTATCAGGAATTGGGACCTTTTTTTTAGAAAGATACCTAGTAGGAGAGAACACCAATGGGATCTGTATGAGTCAAGAGGGGGATATTTCGGTATGGAGAACAAACCAGGATATCCCAAGTTTATTGTTGAACCTTCTTTGGGGAAAAAAACGTAGCAGGACAGTACACAAGGGGATCTATGTGAACCAAAGGGAAGACAACAAGTTTTGTTCTATTGAGTTTTGATTGAAATTGAACACTGAAACAACTAAAATTATCACTTCCCCTTTGCCCTGAGAGTTTGTAAGCTGACCCAGTGACTTTACAGTGTCATATTCTTGCTTTGCAGTTTTGAGAGCATCCTGTACTGCTTTGCTGAAAAGGACATTAGGATCGATCAGCATATTGAGGAGGGTTGCTTGTGTCTCCAATTTAAAACCTGTCTGGCGCAGCCATGCGTGGCGCTTTATAAGTGTGCCCTCTGCGATAATTCTTCTAGCATTATCCGCTGCATCTAAATTATTCTTTAAAATGCAGTTAGACACAGCCTTCCCTTCTGCTACTCGAGGGTAGGTTGGGATTTTAGCGGCTCTGGGGCTGAGGCCATAATTGTGGCTATTTCCTCCCACTTGTGGCAGTGGTACTGTTGGCAATTCTTGCCTTGTATGCGGCCAAGGTGGCCATGTTCCTACTGAAACAGTATATTTCTTTGCTCTCTTTGTCAGGGGATGCCTCTGATGATGCGAGAGGTGTTCCCACCCTTTTCCTTGTGGTGGTAACAACCAGAGAGTCCTGCTTTAATTGACCCCTGATGTAGAGGTCGTCAGCGGGAGCTTGATGGAAATAATATCAAAAAGGGGTTTACTGCACGCATTAGATTAGGAGTTACTAGAGAGGGTTGTATTCTCCTCTGCACAGATTGTAATATGGGGATAAATTGGGTTGCTGCTTTCTTGTCACCCAATAAGTCTTCGACAAAGTCCTTGTCAACTTGTGTTTCTTGCGTCAGAATTTGGAAATGATCAGCTGCCTTAAGGAGCATGTCATTGAATTGGGGTTGGTTATCTACTGGTGAGTCAGACACCGGCGGGTTAGCATGATCTGGAGACGGTAAGACAAACGTCTTCCTCGTCGTCATCATAATCATGATTACCTCCCCCATGTCCTCCCGAGCCTCGGAGTCTGTATAAGCTCCAGTGTCCTGGAAGCTTTCGTTGGGGTCAGAGTTCAAACTGGTTTAGGTCCTGTTGAGGGGTGTCTGCTTGAAGGGTTTCTGGCTGGGGGCTTTTCGCAGGAGGTTGTGGCAGTGCTGCCCCACTAGCTGGTGGTGTGTTCATCAAGTGCTGTAGAGCCTGAGGATTTTTCTCAAAAAAATCTGCAATAAAGGACATACGTCTCATGGCTCAGTCTACGTCTTCAGCAGACCACTGTGATGAACTTGGGATAGCTGCAGGAGTGGGAGGGAGTTCAGGTGTGGGCTGCCTCTTGTGCTTCGTAGTTTCAGACAGTTACCTCCCCTTGGGTAACACTCCTTCTCCCAATGTGCTTGGTGTGTCTTCGATGTGTGGTGTTTCGAAGTCCGCCCTTTCATCAGCAGTGTCTCAGGGATGTGTTTTTTTAACAAGATGAGACAATTTCAAAGCCTCTGGGATTTAGCCGACTTCGATGTATGTGTAGACAGTAGTTTTATGGCAGATGGAGTAGGAGCCGCGTCTTTCGACGTTCGGTTTTCGGCTGTATTTTTAGACACGGCATCGGAATCGGATCTTTCTCTCGACTTAGGGGGCCTGTCGTGAGGCGATCGCGAATGCTCGTGTGTTGTCGTGTAGTTGGTGTTGGCGTCGACTTATGGCCTTGGGTTGTGTGTTTTGTGTGGGGTGACTTGTCTGTGCTGGAGCCACCGGCTGTCGTCCCCATAACAGCGCCGCCGGCCTGTCTAATGTTGTCAGGGGCTTGCATGTGGGAATCCAATGATTCCCTTTCAGCGCCGCCGCCGCCGTCACTGAAGGCGCTGATGCAGTCGCTAGAAGCACCTTCCACATCTATAGCGTAGACAGGGCATGTCTGTAATTCTATCCTTAATATGATGTCAACTGTACACACGATTCCTCACGCGTCGAGGTCCCTCAGATTAGGACATGAGGGAGTGTAAGATGTGAGTGTGGAGTGTAGGTTAGAGATCATGAAGTTTAAAAATTCTAGGTTTTCCCTAGGACCTTTAACTCCAAGACGGGAGGAATGGTGGGCGCATGTGAATCTAAACAGATACAAGCAACAGAAATACAATTACGGTAAGTAATGTATGCCTTCTGAGGCTTGTGGATCGGTATTAAGTGAAAATGTCTTTTTCTATTGTTCGAATAGAAAAAAAGACTAATTTAGAAAGACCGCTCTGTGACCACAGAGCTGTTTTTCTAAATCAAACTATCACGAGTGCACACAGGGGCTGGAAGCCACATCAGGACCAGGAAAAGCCGTCGCAGGAGAACAGGTAAGCGTTTATATGTGTGTGAGTGAGTTTATGTGTGAGTGTGTGTTGTGTGTGTGTTTGTAGGGGTATGCTCGGGTGGAGAGGGAGGCAGCGGCAGCTGAGGAGAGGGGTTCAGGGGGTGAAACACCCTGATTTCACAGACATCCTGCCAGCGAGGGTTGGGATCAAAGGGATGTGCTATTTTTGCTTTTTGCAGGCTGCCGAAAATCGGGCAAAATAAATCTATCTTTTTAGTAGGCGACTAACAAAAAGCAAAAATATCACAAATAACTTTGGGGATCTGCTTAGAAGAAAGTTACTTACCCCCGGTAACGTTCTTTCAACTGGATGTTCTTCCAACGTATTCCTCGTCTTTGACATATCGGGTCCACTGCTCGGCTGCTTCAGACATTTTGCGGCATAGGGCGCCCTGCGTCGATGTCCCTCGAAGGCCTCAATCGAGGGGGAACGTCATTGGATGTTATAAGTAGCATGCACAGTGCCCGTAGCCTCAGCTCTGGTTCCCGCCCCCTCCTCGTGCAGCAGAAGTGGCCACAAATCGGGCCTGACCGCACTCAACCTTGTTGGAACGAAAGCTGTAATAGCATGGGAAATTCCAAAGAGGGGCAGGACGGGAGGGGCGATGAGGAATACGTTGGAGGAACATCCAGTCGAAAGAACGTTACCAGGGGTACGCAACTTAATCTTCAAATGGATTGTGTCCTCCAATGTATTCCTCATCTTTGACAGAATCCCAAAGCAATATCCACAATTGGAGGAGGGTGAACAATTCGGCAAGATTTGAAATTAAATGGCAGAATAAAGGACTGCCTTACCAAACACCACATCTGGAGCATGGGCAGTATCCAGGGAATAATGCTTGGTAAATGTGTGCATCGAAGACAACGTTGCAGCATCACATATGTTCTTTACAGGGATACCCCTTTGCAGGACTGTCGACGTAGCCATGCCTCTGGTTGAATGAGCACACAAACCATCATGAGGACCTTGCCCGCCAAAGAAAAGCTTTCAGAAATAGGGAGGATGATCCAAGTAGAAAAGGTCTGTTTAGACAGTGCCTGGCCTAGTTTGTGCCAAGTATACCCCACAAAGAGCTGATCATCCACTCTCACCTTGGACATTCTGGAAATATAAAAGCTCAAAGCTCTCCTCGGGTCCAACCTATGAAGACTTTCTTTTTCCTTACCAGGATGCGGAGGAGGATAAAAGGCAGGTACCACAATTTTCTGACTTAAATAATACTCTGATGCTACCTTAGGTAGAAAGGAGGGTCTGACTCAACACAACCCTGTCCTTGTGGAATACAGTAAAGGGTGGCTTGGAAGAAAGTGCCTGCAACTCGCTCACTCACTCACTCTTCTTGCAGATGTAAGAGCAACCAACATAACAGTCTTAAAGGTTAACAGTCTCAATGGACACAAGTGCAATGGTTCAAATGGAGCACCCACCAGAATCTCTAAGACCAAGTTAAGGTCCCGAACCGGAACCTGAAATGGCGAAGGCAGGAACACATTCGTGAGCCGCTTTAGGAATTGAGTAACCATGGGAATCTTAAAATAAGAGCATTCCTCGGATGAGTGCTTAAAGATTGAGAGCGCTGCTAGGTAATCTTTAATGGTCCCCACCTGAAGACCCTTGTGGGCTAAAGAAAGCAAAACGGACAGAACATCCGGAGTTGAACACTGAAAAGGATTAACAATACTTTCTCTGCACCGATCGCAGCACTTATTCCAACAGCAACATTACAGAGACTTAGTTGCCGGCCACCTGGCCGAAAGCAACACCTCCATGTCATCATCCAGGAGGTCCCAATCCTTGTATCTCAACCTTTCAGAAACCATGCATGAAGGTTGAGAGTCTTGACCTCTGAATGGAGAACCCAACCTCCCTCTCGCGAGAGAAAATCCACTCTGAGGAAAACACATCGGAGGGCAGATGGACAGTTCCAGAATATCCAGGTACCACGACCTCCTGGCCCAATCCAGAGCAACCTGGATCATGCAGGATGCGAACCATCTTGACCTCCCGAGTACTTGAGGAATGACAGGGACTGCAGGAAATGCGTACAGTAGCGGGAAATCCCAATCCACCACAAACGCGTCTCCTATAGCTCCTCAAGGAAATTCCCTTGAGCAGTACTGCTCGCACTTCCGATTGGCAACGGTTGCGAACAGATCCACTTGCCGGGTTCCCCAAAGGGCGAAGATCTCTTGAAAGACTTCCTGAGCTATTTCCCACTCGTGGGAGACTGCGCTTTGGCTGCTCAGAGCGTCTGCCGCCGTGTTCTCCTCTCTGCCAGATGAACTGCTGCTAGGGAGATTCCTTCTTGAATTGCCCAGAACCAGAGCCACATCGTCTCTCTGCACAGTGATAGTGACCCTACACCTCCTCTTGTGTTGAGGTAATGCATGTCTACCGTGTTGTCTGTCATTATCAGGACAGTCTTCCACTGTACAGATGGCAGGAAAGCCTTCAGTGATAGCCCGATTGCTCTCAGCTCCAAAAGATTGATGTGTCGTTTGGACTCCGATGGAGACCAACGACCGCTAATTGTCAGATCGTTGGCATGAGCACCCCACCCTTTGAAGGAAGCGTCTGTCACTACGGTCACCTCCGGCCATGGTTGCCAAAAAAGTTCACCTTCATTAGGTTTTCATCGCATGCCCACCACAGAAGATCCTGTGATACCCTGACCGGCACCTGAAGGTGATCTGACATCCTGTCTGAGAATTGGGACCATTGAGTCCTGAATGCCCATTGAAGGGACCTCATTCTCAGACGGGTCTCTGGCAACAGAACATGCAGGAGGCCATGAGGCCAAGCAACCTCAAGAAATCGAAGGCCGGAAGACTCTGAGCAGTCTGAAATGTACAATCTGGAGAATGTTGTGAGCCCTCACCTTGGATGTCAAGCACTTCCCCCAAGGACGTGTCTAAGACAGCCCTGATGTACTGGAGCTGTTGGGGAGGTGTCAGATGGGATTTCTTGAAATTGAGAGAGGAGCCCAATCTGTGAAGGGAGTTACAGGCAACGTTGAGATGATCCAAGGCTTGTTTGGGAGAACGCGCCGTGATCAGCCAATCGTCCAGGTAGGGGTAGACGTGAATCCACCCTCTCCTGAGATGTGCTGCCACTACAACCACCAGTTTGGTGAAGACCCTTGGGGCGGAGGTCAACCTGAATGGCAGGACTCAAAACTGATAGTGCGAGCCGCCAACAGCGAACCTACGGTATTTCCTGTGCTGGAGATGGATCGGCACTTGGAATAAGCATCCTGAAGGCCCAATGACACCAACCAATCCTGAAGTCGGAAGGCCTGTAGGATCTGAGAAAGAGTGACCATCTTGAATTTGTCCTTCCTGAGGCACTTGTTCAAGTATCTCAAATCCAAGATGTGTCTCAGTCCCACGTCCATTTGGGAATAAAAAAATTCAGGAGTACCAGCCCTTGTTCCTCTCCGCTACAGGCACTGGTTCTATAGTGCCTTTCTCTAGCAGGGTCAATATTTCTTGCACAAGGAGCGGATCTGGAACCCTCAAAAAGTGTACTCCCGGTAGATTGTCGGGAGGCTTCTGCAAAAAAGGAAGGCAGTATCTGTGGGCTATTATCTCTAGAGCCTAAGCATCCAAAGTAATGGCTCGCCATTCTACCAGATCCTGAGTCAACCTGCGCCCCACTGGTGAACTGTGACTGAAGGCCTCAGAGCGGTTTTGAAGCAGCAGTAGCAGAGCCTGATCGCAAAGAGGCTGCAGCTTGAGCGGCTTTGGCACCTCTACCTTGTCCACCACGAGGACACTTATGTTGGCCTCTTTGACTGGCCATTCCTCTCGCCCTTCTAAATAAGGAGTAGTAATGAAAGGATCTACCCCTTCATTGCTGTCTGCTCGGATGAAAAGGCTGAGGCTGCGGAACAGCGGCGCCCAAGGAATTGACGGCTGCTTTAGAGGTCTGCAGTTTCTCAAGGCCCTCGTCAGCCTTGCTGCCAAACATATGAGACCCATCAAATGGCATGTTCAGAAGTCTGGTCTGCACATCCGTTGCAAACCCAAACTTCCGCAATCATGCAAATCTGTGTATTACGGTGCTCGTAGCCATGGGCTTGCTGACACTAAGCGACATCCAACCCAGACTGAAGGGATTCATGCATGGCTTCCTTGCTGTCCTTAACAAGAGCTAGGAAGCCCTACCTTTCCTCCTCTTTGGGAATATGCTCCGGTGCCATAGATATGCAAACCCACAGTGTACGAAAATCTTGCCAAGGCACAAGAGGAGTTGGGCGCATTCAACGCCATACTCCCAGCTGAAAATAACTTGTACGCCCACCCATCCACACGCTTATCGTCCCTATCCGGAACGATGGTAGGGTACGCAGCCTTTTTCGAGGTAGCCATGACTGTCTGGACCACCAGACTCTCAGGAGTGGGGTGAGATGACAGATAGCCGAGGTCGCTACTTAGAGGGGCAGTATTTTCTTGTCAGAGCCTTGTTCACTGCCGGATTAGCCTCCAGGGTCTCCCAATTATTTGCCACCCGATTCTGCAGGGCCACATGAAATGGCAATATGGGATCTGTAGGAGGACCCAGATCCAAAATGTCCGTAAAATCATCCGGATCATAGTGGACAGTAGGCCTGGCCCAGCCCAAGTACTCCACCACTCTCGACATAAGATGTTGGTAAGAGGATGCTCACCCTGGATCTCCAGCTCAGGGAAGTTTCTATACCACTGGCATTATGCAAGGTATCACAAAGAACCTGCATCTTACTCTCCTCCGAGATGAGGCATTCTGGCACCTTAGGGGTCCCAAATTGGAGACCAAAAGGAGCCTCCCCCTCATCAGAATGCTCTTCCTCCTCAGAAATGGAGGTAAGGTACTTAAAGTCTTTCTTAAGTAGAGGAGTACACCTTTTCTCAAGAACAAAAGGCTTCAAGGTCGACAACTTGGACTTAGCCACTGCCTATTTAGGCGGTTCCACCTTTGCCAGGCGTTGCGCCTGTAAATTTGGAAGTGCAGGTGTCGACAAAGGCATTGAGGGTTTGAGCGGGGTGGAGGCACGACAGGCACTATCGACCTCTGTGGCGCTGATGGCGTCGAAGGCTATGATGTCTTCTATGGCATCGAGGGATTGGACGGCTTCGATGGAGACGAAGACCGCGACCTTGCTGCGCGTCTCGAGCAATCCTTATGACCTTGTCTGTACGAGGCCTCAAAGAATTCCGATGAGGATCACGCCGTTTTCCTGGGCTCGAGGGCGCGCAAGTACCCGGGTGAGACCGTTCCCTGGCGGCTTCAATAGAATGCGCGGACGGGGCTTTGCCCTGCTTTTCGAAAATGCCAAGAATTTTCACTCGGAAAGCTTCACACTCAGCAGGCGTCGAATGTATGGACGGGCAACTCACCTTTTCAGGTGTGCCTCCCGAAGACGAAGACCTTTTCCTTGCGCGCCTTGAAGAGGAGGAGTGCTGTGTACCACTCCTGGATCTTGAACGCTTGTCCTTCTTCCTCTGAGGAGAGTCACTTCTCGACTCATCGGTCGAAGGCCCAGCAGGTCAGGATTTATGGGGCTTGGGCACCTTGCCTACCTCGTTTTCCCCTTTCGTTCCTGAAAGGCCTTTCCAGTCATCGATTGGCACACGTACCCGTGTCATGGTCCTCGCCGAGGCACCATAGACAGACACGATGCAGATCTGTAATGGACAACTTGTATCTGCAGTCCCGGCAATTCTTGAACCCGGACCGAGGTGTCATCTGAGTGGAAGACGAAGACATACCGAAGAAAATCTTCACAGCAAATACTAGAAAGTACGCGGCGCACCGGGTTTCAAGAAGCAAACATGTTTGCGGAAAAAAATGTTTGAGGACACAATCCACTCTAATCACATACTTTGCATAGATTAGTAAGCAGTACTTGGAGAAGAAGGTGGGTTGTTTGAAAGTAGTGCTGAAAACAGATGTTTTGACACCACTTGACCATCAACCTTGGATTTTGTGTCTAGACGGTAATGCTGAGTAAAAGTGAGAACTTAACTCCAAGTGGCAGTTTTGCACATGGCATCTAAGGGCACATTTGCTATGAAAGCTAGAGGTACCCCGTGCCACGAGTTGAGTGTGCTCTAGGCTTAAATGGTAACATTCTCTTAGAAAAAGAATAGCAAAGTTAGATGCAATTGACTATACATTTTGAAATTGCTGATTTAGAGATAGGGCTCCCCTTCTCTTCCTGTGGTTATGTATACAAAAAACAGTTTCTTTGATAGTTTTAGTCTTTTGTAGGTAGTACATGGCAGTCCTTTGTACATGCAGTACATTAAGGCTTTTTTTCTGTTGAAAAATTTCAGGAAGCTCTATGGACTGGTTCACATGAAATTTAGATATACATTTGGGTGAAAACTGTGGGTGAGTGCGTAGTACTTTGGCTTTGTGGGTAACAACAAAGGTGTCTGGAACTGAAAGAGCTTTCAGTTCACTAACCCTTCAGATAGATGTAATAGCTATAAAAAAAGGCTGTCTTATATGTGAGATGTTGGAGACTGGCTTTGTGCATAGGCTCAAAGGGGGCACCCAAGAGCCTTGTAGGCAGGCCTCCAGATGAGGTTCCTAACAGGCCTTTTAACGCATACAAATCTTGTAAATGCGACAGCTTTATTATTTTCCTGTGTACATTTACATACAAGTTCAGAGCAGAGGGTCGTGCAAAGGTCAGGTTACTTGATAGAAACCAGAACGCTTCTTTTGCTTTTTATCTCCATTCATTCAACCTGGCTGTCAATGGGGTACATTACTATAAATGGTCAGTGGCAGCAGTCTTTGCTCAAGGGTGAGTAATGGTCATTACACCAATCACAGGGTTACATGTGATGAATGAAATTATAACGAAAACTGTTTCAACTAATTCAATATAACAAAATAAATCTAATTCATTTTGGTTTTTCAATTTGAGGGGTCTCCGTAGGCCCCCATTTTCCTTGCTTTATTACTCCACCCCACCCCAAGACCCTCCACACCACTTTGAATCATTTACCCACCCCACTATATTTTTTAGAGAACATTCGATACATTTGCGTTATTATTAATTATTAAAGTGATTAGTTATTCTCAATTCGTTAAGTTAACTGTATACCCAATCACAGGTGTTATAGCTTCTCAAATCTTCAAGACTACAATAAAAACATCCAAAACCTGACTCTCGAGGAAGGGCAAGCGCTGTTCTAAAACATCCAAATGAAAGTTACGTTTGTAATTGAAATAGAAACGCAGCAAAACCGGTCTAAGTGATAATCCAGATAGGTATTTAACTTTATGCAGCGCTTCATACATGGTTCGTCCAACATCTAGGCATTGTGATTATACCTCAGTTGATACTCAGTTTACAGACCTCTGAAGGATAATAGCCAATAAGATAGCTCAGCCGGTTGAGCACTCGTTGCTGCGATCTGTGCGTGATCTGCAAGTTGCAGGTTCGAACCCCAAGCAAGGCCAACTCCGCATTTCCATCCTTTTGAGGTCGATAAAGGAGTACCAACTTCGGTTTGGTGAGAATTGTGATAAACATGTTCTATGTACATTGCTTTACCAAAAGCGCTACATAAATAACCATTTGACCATGAATATTTTAGCATGGAGTCCTTCCCTCTCTGCACTGTTGTATCATAACATTGGCATACCATTAGGTAGTAAAAGCTCCATGAAATGAGGACTTTCATTAAACATCAAAAGACAATTCTGCTATTGAACGTTAAAACATACAATACAATTCATTTTTGCTTTATTATGTAATTGGCTAGGTTGTTGCGTTTTCAACATTTAAATAAATACAGGAGATATCAAATGGTCAGACCTTAGAAAAATAATGAAAGGGGTAATGAAAGGGGTATTCTGTCACAATGCAGAAATCTGCTGCATTGTAATGATTTCCATACAGTTTTTGCACACATCGGCTGGATGTCGCATACCTTTTACTCTCTTGAAAAGGAGAAAAGTCATTTTTACTCTCTTGAAATCACATTTATTCTCAAAGTTTAAAAATAGAGGGTACAATACTCCCACCTCAACATTCTATCTGGAGCAGTGTTTGTTCGTACAATGTTTAAATCCAAGCCGGGAGTAGGGAGGATTACAAATTGAAAGCTATAATTTGAATCCATGAAACTTTGCTTTGTGACGTGGAGTATGCTGATAGAGCAGCTAGGTGTACTTTCAATGTGCTAAAGACTAAGACCGAGGCCAGCAGATATTGTAGATAGTGAACTACATTTGATGATGAGCATTCAATTGGGTTAAGTGAATGGGTTTTGCACCATAACACAATGCGCTTCCATTTGGTAAAATAGCAATGTTGTGTGCTTGGTTTACATACCTATTTAAGGATTTCCAGGCATCTTGTGTCCAGGTTTAAGTGACCACATTTTATGACCTCAGGAGCCAGGCTGTTAACTTCAAAGTTTGAGGGCACGGGTGGATTGTCATCTGTGTTAATATGTTGTGTGAACATGGAAGTTTGATGGGATGACACAGGGACATCATCTGCAGGTGTGAGAACCATGTTTCTCGTGCCAACATTGGAGCTAGCAGGATAAGTGTTACTTGTTCCCCGGGTAGCTTGTGGACTATCTTGTTGAGAAGAGGTGCTGGGGCAAAAGCGTATGCAAATCTCCCTGGTCAATACATTAGTAGTTCATTCCCTTTAGAACCTCTCAGGTTGAAACCTGGATGCGCAATCTAGTCGTTGTAAATTCTTCCTACTTAGCAAATATGTCTATTTCTGGGAACCCCCAGTTTGAGAAAACGTTGTGTAGCATATCTGTGCGTGGGTGCCGCTGTAAGCGGAGATCTTCCCCCATTGCAGCATGCTGCGACTGCCTTCCGGGGCTGGGGACTGACGCGTGGGAGCCTGATGGTTCCCTCTAGGTGTCTTTGGGTTCCAAACCAGAGCCCTCGCTGCCCTGGCCTTCCGGATATGATTCAAAGAGACCAGCTGCGGTTTTCGACTCTGCCATCATGGCATGTGCCGGCCACCGATTTGACGCTCAGTCTTGGGTCGAAAGAGTTTACAAGATGCGCAACATGTCTCCTGGTGATCACGGGGGAGGCAGTGGTTGCACACGCTATGAATGTCTGTCCACAGGAACGTCCGATTACACTTCGGGCAGAATTTAAATGCAATATTAAAACTAGTGACAATTGTGGGGTTAATCCAGGAAAAAAGAAATTGGTGTGCTCAGGTAGCCAATATTTACCAATAGATGTCGAATGGTAGACAGCTGCAGTGTCTGATCAAATCAGGTCAAACACTGCCTGATGAATAATTTACAGTTAATATGGGAATAGATCAGAAAATCTGCGCTTATCCGATGTAATATGCTTTGTAAACAATATTTATTCAAAACAGTTTTTTTCGATATCAACGTGCTAAACCAAGCATAAAGTGTAATCACATCTCAAAATAAAATCCTGAATACAATTCCCTGAAATGCCCACGCCGACACGTGTTTCGGCCTGACTGGTCTTTATCAAGGCAAGTAATGGGCTTCTGTTTACAATAGTCTCAAATGTTATCCCTTAATTAAACACAAACCAAGTATCCATTCAAATTCAATTCCAAACAAGTTACATCATCACACTGATATACAAGCATATTCCAAAGACACATCAAAACACAGGGAAACGGATATCAAAATCATAGACAACGAAACAAAAATGAAGAAAAAAGAACAACAAGAATTCCCATCAAAATTGAACACTAGGCTGTAAAATACATAGATTCTAGATCAAAATTACCATGCAAATATGTAATCAAAATCCATCATGGTTATAGTTATTATGGTGATCCATGGATCGTGCTCCCACAGTTTTAGATCGTCAGTACAACAATACAATCATGTCTAATCTCTAATTGAGAGAAGCCACACACCCACACTCCCAAGTGCTCCATAATACTCATTCGTGTCCAGTAAAAACCTGTTATTTATGTTCTATTGATCCGAATAAAGGGCAATCCACCCTACGTGATAGTATTAGGTATGCAATCATGCAGCATGCTCTTGGTTACTAAGTACTAAGATTAGTAATTAACAAATATTAACTCTGAAGAACCTTTGCTATAAGACTCTGTGATAAATATAACCACAATGGCAGAAAAAAAATATCTGAGGGACCTCGACGCGTGAGGGATCATGGGTTACAGTCGACATCACATTAAGGATAGCATTACAGACACGAGCTGTCGACGTCCCTTTTCGTACTTCGAAAACTTCATATCCAATACTCTGCAGATTCCACCTGATGTCGGCCTATGCAAAGCATCTGATTCGAAGCAGAGCCACAAGCCTCAGGAAAAAAAAAAAAATATATATATATCGTATTTCTGATGCTTGTATCTGCTTAGATTCACATGCTATGCATAGGCCAACATCTAGTGGAAGCTGCAGAGTATTACAGTTTGTTTTTCGAAACTCGAAAAGGGGCCTTGAACTATGGCGTGCCACTAACACTATCCCTAGTGTGACGTCCACTGTACCCATGTCCCCTCACGCGTATAGGACCCTCAGAGTGTATTTTTGCTGACATGAGGATTAGCGGAAGTACAGATAAGATAGATAAGACTACAAGCATCCATGCGCCTTCTCTCAGAGGGGAGGAAGGGCGGGGGCATGTGAATCTAAGCAGATACAAGCATCAGAAATACGATTACGGTGAGTAATGCATCCCTTCTGAGGCTTGTGGAATCTGCTTAGATCACATGCTGTGCATAGATTAGCAAGCAGTGTTGGAAGAAGGAGGTGGGATGTGAGAAGGGTCATGAACGAACAAATGTCTTAGAACCGCTTGGCCCACTTGAGTATCTGTCTTGGAATGAGTGTCAATGCAGTAGTGCCGAGTAAAGGTGTGAATAGTGCTCCATGTAGATGCTTTGCAAATGGTGTCAAGGGGTACATTTGCAATGAAAGCCAGAATGGCTCCAGTGCCTCTTGTAGAGTGGGCCCTCGGCGTAAAAGGCAGTGTTTTATCTGAAAGGGAATAGCACAGTTGTACACATCTGACCACCCACTTTGAGATGGCATTTTTAGATACACTATCTCCCTCTCTGCCTGGAGCTATGGAGACTAACAATTGATCTGTCTTTCTTAGCGGTCTGGTCTTGTCTACATAGTGGAGGACTGCCCTTCTCACATCTAGTGTGTGGAGTTTCACCTGAGCAGAGCTTTTGGGTTCCTAGAAGAAGGCTGGTAGCTCAATAGACTGGTTAACATGGAATTTGGAAATGAACTTAGCTGAGAACGTAGGGTGAGTGTGTAAAACCAGTTTATCCTTATGAACAGTAAAAAAAGGATCCTGCACTGACAGAGCTTTAATTTCACTGACCCTTCTTATGGAGGGGATGGCTACTAAGAAGGCAGTTTTATAAGTTAAATGTTTGAGACTAGATTTGTGCATGGGCTTCAAAGGGGGGGCCCATGAGCTTAGCAAGTACCACATTAAGGTCCCAACCTGGTGGTGGGTTAGAAATTGGAGGGTGGAGTCTCTTTACCCCTTCCATAAAGGCTTTAACGACTGGCACTTTCCACCATGACACCTTGTGGTGTAGGCTGATAAAGCTGCCAGGTGCACTTTAAGTGAGTTAAACAGTAACCCTGCATCCAATAGGTGGAGCATATAGGTGAAGACATTAGGAGTACAATGAACTGGGTTGATTTGCTTATTCTGGCACCAAATAACAAATTGTTTCCATTTGTCATAGTAACAGTGCCTTGTGTTAGGTTTTCTTGATTCTTTCAAGATATCCATACAACTCTGGGGTAAATTGAGATGTCCGAACTCTATGACTTCAGGAGCCATGCTGCCAATTTCATTAAGTTGGGCTGAGGATGCCCTGTAAGCCCCTCATGCTGAGAGAGTAGGTTGTACCAGCACGGGAGTTTGATGGGGGTCGCACACCTCCAGTTTGCGTAGGTGTGGATATCACGGTTGTCTCACCCACATAGGAGCAACTAGGATGAGCGTCATCGGTTCCCTGTGGATCTTGTTCACCACCTTCCTCATCAGAGGGGTTGGTGGAAAAGCATAGGCAAACATCCTTGACCAATTCATCCATAGGACGTTCCCCTTGGCGCCTGGCTGGGGCAACATGGATGCGAAGTCTGGGCATTGCCTGTTTTCGCTTGTGGCGAACAGGTCTATAGTGGGGAAACCCCACTGAGAGACGAGGTCTCCTATGACTTCTTCGTGTAGTGTCCACTCGTGTTCTTCTGGGAGGGGATCCCTGTTCAGAGCATCTGCTAGCGAGTTGAGATCCCATGGAACATGTTGGAATGACAGGTAAATATTCCGTTTGAGTGCCAATCTCCAGATTTTCTGGGCAAGTTTGGCGAACGAGTGCCCCCTTGTTTGTTTAAGTAAAACATTGCCGTTGTGCTGTCTGTTGGGATCTGCACTGACAGGTTGGATAGGAGGGGTTTGAATGCTCGAAGCGCTCTGAAGACTGCCAGAGGTTCTAGCAGATTGATGTGGTTCTGAGACACTGTTTGAGACCAGAGACACTGAGCTGTATGGTGCAGCTAGGGGGGTCCCCACCCTGCTAGGGAGGCGTCTTGTGACAACGGCCTGTATCTCTGGATCGTAGTAGGGTTTCCCCTTCGTAAGATTCTCTCTTGTCCACCAGCGAAGACTTTGAACTAGTGTTGGTGAAACAACCACTAGATCATCCCACTGACCACTTGCTTGAGTCCACTGTTTCGTCAACCATTCCTGCATGGGTTGCATGCGCATGCGCGCGTGGGTAACCAAGTAAATGCAAGATGCCATCATGCCTAGCAAACGCATTGCTTTGCGCACCCTTATTTGGCGACCTGCCTGATATTGAGGAATTTGCAGCAACAGATTCCTAATTCTTTCCTCTGATGGAAAGGCCAACCCCTCTTGGGTGTTTAGGATAGCTCCTAGGAACTGTTTTGAGGTGCTTGGCACCATGCTTGATTTTTTTCTCGTTGATTGAGAAGCCCCATTGGAAGAGGAGGTTGATTGTTCTTTGGATGTTTAGTCTGCAAATTAAGGGGGTTTCCCCTGTGATGAGCCAGTCGTCCAGGTAAGGGTACACTGGGATTGCGTCCCTGCGTAGGTGCAACGCCACCACCGCCATAGTGAATACCCTTAGAGCCGAGGCTATACCGAAGGGCAGCACCTTGAACTGGTTGTGCTGGCTGTCTATTTTGAAACGCAAGAATCTTCTGTGCGCTGGGAACATTGAAATTTGAAAATAGGCATCTTTCATATCCAATGTTGCTATGTAATCCCCGTTTTTTAGTCGGGGGATTAACTCTTGGGAGTGTAGTCATGCAGAATTTTTTAGGCTTGACATACTTGTTTGCAGGGCGCAAATCTAATACTGGGCGCATTGTTAGATTTTTTTGGGCACAAGGAAGTCGGTTGAATAAATACCCATGTTTACCTGGTTGCCCGGGACGAGTTCTATGGCGTCCCTTGCAAGTAGAATAGCGATCTCCAGGAGAAGGATTTTCTGGTGCTCCAAAGAGTGTACCTTCTGTCTTGGAGGAGTCGTGGGAGCGCTCTAGTAGTTCTATACAGTATCCTGCGGACACTGTGGACAGCATCCATCTGTCCGAAGTGATCCCCTCCCATGCGTGGGTGAAGGTGGAAATGCACCCCCCTACTGGGGATGCATGAGAGGGGACCCGAAGCGGAACATCACTGTTTACTGGGTGGCGTACAACCTCTGGCGGGGCTGCCTCTACCCCTAGTGCGGCCTCTGCGCTGCCCTCTGGGGAAGGCTTGTGATGGTTGGAACTGATTGTTGCCCCATGAGGTTCCTTGATTCTGATAGTAATTCAAACCCCTTCGGGAGCTTTGGCCCCGAAAGCGACGAAAATTAGAGTTTCCCCTCTGTCCTGAGGGTTTATTTGTAAGTTGTCTGAATGATTTTAGTGTCTCATACTCGTCCTTAGCTGTCTTTAAGGCTTCCTACACTGCCTTGCCGAATAGTACGTCCGGCTCCACTGGCATGTCTATAAGAGTGGCTTGGGTCTCGGGTTTGAACCTTGACTGTCTTAACCATGCATGTCTCTTTATCACAGTGCCTTTTGCGATTAGTCTACCAGCATTATCTGCTGCATCAAAGTTTGTTTTTAGAATGCATCCGGATACTGATCTCCCATCAGATGCCAGCTGAGCCAACTGGCTCTTCAATGGTTCAGGCCAGAGGATACCAAAGCAGCTACTTGTTCCCACTGGTGGCAGTTGTTACTTGCCAAAAGGGTTGTGGTGTTTGCAATTTGTGCCCAATAGGCGGAAGTGGAGGCAACTTTCCTGCCGAGAGTATATAGTCTCTTGCTCTCTTTATCGGGAGGTGCTTCCGAAGAAGTGAGAGGTGCACCTGCCCTCTTTCTGGTGGTTGTTACTACCAGGAAGTCGGGTTTTAAATGGCCCCTAATGTAAAGGGGATCAGAAGGTGCGGCACAGAATAATAATTTTTCAACTTGTGGATTAACCGCACTAGTTAGATTTGGAGTTACCAGTGAGGGGTCAATCCTGCGCTGGACAGATTTTAATATAGGGATGGCCTGAGCAATGGCTCTCTTGTCACCCAGGATCTCTTCCGCAAAATCCCTGTCCTCTTAGACACCTTGTGTGTCAATTTGAAAATAGGCTGCTGCCTTGGTTAGTACCTCGCTGAGGAGTGGTTGATTACCTACCGGTGAGTTATGCACTGGGGGTTCTTTAGGAATTGGGGAGTCAAGATTCTAGGCTTACACCTCATCTTCCTCCTGGTCCTCATCATCCCCATAATAAGACACCCCTGTCTGGTCTTCCATCATTTGTGGTTCTGTAGCATCACAATATGACTCTGGATGGTAAGATTCAACAACTAAAGGGTCTGTGACCAACTCCTGCATCTGGGCATCAGAGCGGGGTCTTTTATTAGGGGGTTGAGAATCCTTGGACCCCGAAGGGGCCGGGGTAGCTGGTGTGTTGGTATAACTATGACAATAGTTAGGGTCTTTCTCATAAGTCTGCCATAAATGACATTCTTCTTATAACCCTGTCAATATCAGCTGAGCTCCATTCCTTGGAGCTAGAGATAACCATAACATCTTCTGTTTTTTCATCCATACCCATGTCGTGAGCAGTGGGGGATGACTTTACCCTTAGTGGGAAGGTCAGGGACCTTGGACTTCCCTACTAATTTAGGCACCTTTTGTTTCTCCTTATGAACATGGTGTTCTGAAGGTTTTTTGTGTTGTTTCTCCCCCTTCCTATGACTAGAAGAATGTTTCCCAGCGCTTTTAGGGGTCTCCGAGGAATCTGACACCTCGTGTCGAGATTCGGAGGTGGTACGAGATTCGGAGGTGGTTTTGGAGGAAGGGCATTGAATCTCGGTAGTAGACGCTAAGCGTCTTGACTGGGGATAGAGGTCGGAATCGTCTCCAGACGACCGGGTCTCTGGGAGTATCGGGAGTGCGAGAAGTTTTTCAAACGCGGACGGTTGGTCTTTGTCATGAGGCGATCTCGATCGAGAACGCCCAGTGGACACAGAATCATTGGACCACTCTCTCTGTGTCTTCCGTTGCGATTGCTCGACACGTGTCGAATCGTGGGCGGGGCTGATGTGCTTAGTGGAAGTGGTGTGTGGTGCGCTTATGCCGCTGGGTGCTGTCCCCATAACTGAGCCACTGGCCAGTCCTCTGGGGTTGGGGGCTTCCGCGTGGGTGGCTGAAGTCACCACTCTGCCCCGCCATCCGAAAGTGCGGCGTTGCGGCCATCGCTAAAAGACCCTTCGGCGTCCGTGGCCTCTCGTTGCCTGGCGTAGTGGGCCCAGCGTTTAGTGGAGCGGTCAAGTGTTTTTGGCTTGAAGAGCTTGCAAGCTCGACAGGTAGCCCCGGGATGGTCTTGTGGGAGACACAAATTGCACGCATTGTGTTAATCTACCCAGGGGAACTTCCTGTTACACTTGGGGCAGAATTTGAAAGGACTACTCTCCATATGTATCAATTTGGCAGCGGGCGGGTATATGTAGGAAATAAATGTGGGAGCCTTTATGACTACCCCCCACTCTCCCTAGTTGTATAGGGCCAAGGCCAGAGGCCTCCCGAGGCCCGGGCCAAGGCCACAGGACTTCCGAGGCCCAAAGTCTGTTGTGGGTTTTCGACGGCTGGTTTCCTCAATCTTCACCGGCGTCGTTCTTCGACGTAGGGTGGCAAGAACAGGGAATCTTTAACAATAATTTTATTATAATTGGCTAATGCCAAGGGAACTCTGCAACATTCGTCCGACTAGTATGGCAGAAAAAAACAATCTGAGGGTCCTACATGCGTGAGGATCATGGGTACAGTGGACGTCACACTGGGGATAGTATTACTGGCACACCCTAGTTCAACGCCCCTTTTCGAGTTTCGAAAAACAAACTGTAATACTCTGCATCTTCCACTAGATGTCGCCCTATGCACAGCATGTGATCTAAGCAGATTCCACAAGCCTCAGAAATGACAATGCATTACTTACCGTAAAAGCATTTCTGATGGTTGTATCTGCTTAGATTCACATGCTGTGCATAGGTCTGACATCCAGTGGTCACTGCGGAGTATTGCATTTTGTTTTTCGTAGTCGGAAAGGGGACGTCGACAAGGCTTGTCTGTAACACTATCCCTATAGTGACGTGCGTTGTACCCACAATCCCTCACGCGTCGAGGTCCCTCTGTTTGTATTTTTCTGCCCTGAGGAAGCCTTCTAGACATGAGTGAGTACAGAAAAGAGAGAAATATAGAAAAGGATGTCTATGTTCCTTCCATCCGAGCGGGGAGGAAGGGTGGGCGCATGTGAATCTAAGCAGATCAACCATCAGAAATGCTTTTACGGTAAGTAATGCATTGTCTTCTGATGTTTGTTAATCTGCTTAGAATCACATGCTGTGCATAGACTAGCGAGCAGTACCCGGAGTTGGCGGTGGGTTATGAGAAGGAACAGTAGAGAAAAGATGTCTTAATACTGCCTGTCCCACCTGGGAGTCAGATCTAGAGTGTGCATCTAGACAGTAGTGTTTTGTAAAGGTGTGCACAGAACTCCAGGTAGCCGCTTTGCAGATGGACTCAAGGGGAACATTTGCAATGAATGCTATGGACGCCCCCGTGCCTCGAGTAGAATGTGCTCTTGGCCTAAAGGGCAGTTCTCTCTTAGCAAGAGTATTGCAGAGAGTGATGCATTGAACAATCCATCTAGAAATAGTGGACTTTGAAACTGCATCCCCTTCTCTTCCTGCTGCCACCGAGACGAAGAACTGATTAGTCTTCCTCAGTGGTCTGGTTCTTTCCATGTAGAACATGACCGCTCTGCGGACATCTAGTGTGTGTAGAGTCCTTTCTCCCAAGTTGGAAGGATTTTGAAAGAACGCTGGTAGTTCTATAGACTGGTTTACGTGGAATTTTGAGATGAATTTCGGAGCAAACCTTGGGTGAGTGCGTAGAACCACCTTATCTCTGTGAACTGTAACAAAGGGGTCTAGAACAGAAAGAGCCTGTAGTTCACTTACTCTCCTGATGGAGGTGATAGCTATTAGAAAAGCAGTTTTAAGAGTGAGGTCTTTAAGAGATGCTTTGTGCATGGGTTCAAAAGGTGAGCCCATGAGTCTGGTAAGTACCACGTTAAGGTGCCGTCCGGGAGCTGGGTCAGCTATCGGGGGGTATATTCTCTTTACTCCCTCCATGAAGGCCTTTATAACAGGGATCTTCCACCACGACACTGAGTTGGGAAGTGGTGTATGCAGAAAGTGCCGCTAGGTGGACTTTAATGGAATTGAACACTAGACCTGAATCCAATAATTGGGTGAGGTATAGAACAATATGTGTGGGAGAGCAGTCAATTGGGTTGATGCTCTTTCCTCTGCACCAGATGACAAATCTCTTCCACTTGCTAGAATAGCAGTGGCGAGTGTTAGGTTTTCTGGCTTCCCTGAGGATGTCCATGCATCTCTGCGGGAGCTGTAGATGTCCAAATTCTATGATCTCAGGAGCCAGGCTGCTAAGTTCATGTTCTGGGGGCATGGATGCAGAATCCTGCCCTTGTCTTGTGACAGCATGTTGTACGGGCAGGGGAGTTTCACTGGGGGAGATAGAGACATCTCCATCAAGTGAGCGAACCATGGCTGTCGGGCCCACATTGGGGCCACCAGTATCATGGTTACTTGTTCCTGGTGCATTTTGTGCACCACCTTGTTGAGAAGGGGAGTCGGGGGAAAAGCGTAAACAAATTTCCCTGACCATTGAATCGACAGACCGTTCCCCTTGGATTGGTTCTGGGGGTACCTGGAGGCGTAACTTTGGCATTGTGAGTTCTCCAGGGTTGCGAACAGGTCTATTTCTGGGAATCCCCATTGCGTGAAGACGTCGAAGACGATGTCTTCGTGCAGTCGCCATTCGTACTCTTCGGGCAGGGGGAAATCCCTGCTGAGTTTGTCTGCCAGCAGATTGAGTTCCCCTGGTACATGTGACAGTAGGAACATATTTTGTTTGAGAGCCCACTTCCATATATTTTGGGCCAGTTTGGACAGTCCTGGAGAGTGGGTTCCCCCCTGCTTGTTGATGTAATACATGGCTGTGGTGCTGTCTGTAAGGACCATCACTGTCCTGCCTTGTAGGTGTTCCTGGAAGGCTTTTAGCGCCTTGAACACCGCTAGTAGCTCCAGAAGATTGATGTGTTTGGATGCTACGTTCGGAGTCCACACTCTGTGAGCAGTCTGATGGGATAGGTGAGCCCCCCATCCTGTGAGGGATGAGTCTGTGGTTAGAGTGGCTTCCGCCGCGGGTGTGGCAAAGGGTTTCCCTTTTTCCAGGTTTTCCTTTGTCCACCACCGTAGCGAGAGAACTAAGGCCTGCGAGACCACCACTAGATCGTGTTTTAAATGTTTCCTCCATGTTTGCTTGGATTTAGTTGGGGGAGGGGCAAAGTTATAGAGGGGTCCCAAAAATAAAATTTCTCCAGAGACTGAATGGGGAAAAGCTTTGCGCACGGCTACAGGCCGAACGGTTGAATGGATTTTTGGCAAATTTACAGCAGGAGCGGGGGCTTTGATCAGAAAGCATGCTTTTGAGTGTTTGGTAGAAATCCGACCGGTACTTTCTTTGTAAATTATTGAAATGTACGTCCCAAAAAATGTGTGATATGATGTCAGCGAACTTGGGACGCTGCCGGTGGTTGGCTGGAGGGAAGCGTGCAGTGCATCAAAGATTTTGGGAAGCGCTGCCATGATGTATCGGAGGACAGTGCAGCGGCAGAAGGGTGTGGAAAATGTACCGTATGGCATGTCTTGGCGGCAAGAAGGGAGGGAACGGGTGGGGGAGTGAGAAGTTGTTCATGTGAAATGTGTGTAGGTGGAAGGAGACGGTGGAGTGCCTGTAGTGTTCGCGCGTACTGTGTGAAGTTGCGGATACCTACACAGATGAGTACTTTGTGTGGTGATTGGAGGTGGGTGCCGCAACGGCCCCATAGATTGTGGCACCACCTGTTTGCGGCCACCTCTTTCCGTGGTGAGTGGTGGCAGGTACATTTTAGAAGGGGAAGCATTTTCACATGACATAGGTTGGGTGGGAGCGCAAGTGGCTGTGCCAAGCAGATGGAATGAGATAGTTGGGCACATGGTGGCATGCATGGGTTAAGGAACCTGCGTTGGGTTTGTGGAAGGATTATAATATTGGATGCATGTACGAAGGCCGTACACCATAGGCCATGCAGTGAAGAGCGTAGGCCTTTACCATATCCACTGCAGTAAGGTAAGTGTGGGTGTACATCTGGTGGAGGGATGGTGCTTGCATAGTACAGTGTGTGCACATTGATTATGTAGCAGTGACAGTCTTGAAGGCCTAGACTGTTGAGTGCATGGCCGAAGGCCGTAGACCATGCACTCAAGAGGCTAGGACTTTAGGACACACTGTAGTAAGGCATTTTAGATTGGGCAGAGGGTGGGGACCTGTAAAGAATGGGTGTCGAGCACTTTTAAGGCGCAATAGAGCAGGACAAGCGAGCTGCCATGCCTGCATGTTTGGTTTTGCTGGTGAGGACACTGTTACAACATGGTAAAGTTTTTGATGTGTAGTTGGAGATGGTGCTGTGAAAAGTGATGCAGTGTGGGCACTGGGTGTGTATACTGTCACTATGGAGTTGCGGTGCCTGTGTTGAAGGTGTATCCTATTGGGTGTATGGCCGAAGGTGGTAGGCTGTAGGCCATGGATTGAAGAGCCTAGGACTTGAGGAAACCCACGCCACTAATGCAATGTTGACTGTGCATCTAGTAGACGGTGATGACCTGCAAAGAACGATTGTGCAGTACGTTGCAAATGCCATAGAGTAGTAAAAATGAGCTGGCAGGTGTGAATGTTTGGTTACGCAGGTGAGGTGGCTGGTAGAATATAGTAAAGTTTTAGATGTGTGATTGGAGATGGTGCAATGAAAAGTCACACAGTGTGCCCACTGGTTGCAGTGTGTGCATACTGGCAGTATGGCACAGGGTGTGGTTAAAGTGCAGCTTCTATGGGTTTTTTACTATGATGTGTGCAGAATTGTTGAGGTAGGGCCAATGTTGTGATTAGGTTGGTAATGAAACAATACTTTGTGAATGGCAGTGGGTACGGGTGATGGAGGCTATGGTATCTTTGTGGATGGTGGTAATTGCGAACAGTTTGTCAATGGGTGCAATTATGGTGTGAGGGAGTTAGGTTGAAGTACCGCTATGTATGTTACGTTTGTGCACAATGTTAGCTGCCTACATGGTTGTATGCTTGCATTCACAGTGTTGTTGTGGGTGTGGGCAAGGGTGGAGTGTTGTGTGCATGGCGAAATGGTGTGCTGGGTGCGCGTCAAGATCATTGCGGATGCTGAAATAGGGCATCCTGTAGGACAAGTTTCTGGTGGAGGGGCTTTGGAAGCAAAGGGAATGTGTTCTCAGAGTGTTAAAGGGAAATATGAAGTTGTGTACAGAAATGATAGTGTGCAATGCAGAGTTTCAGTATGTGATTGGTGCAGGCATTTTTGAGAATTTGATAGTTGTTAATGGGCGCCAGTAAGGGACTGTTGGAGAAATGGAGTGCAAAGTGAAGAGGTGTTGTGTCTGCTTTACTGGGGCGTGGTCCTAGCTGTAGCTGGGAAAGTGCACATGCCACATCATGGCTTTATGAGCATAAGCCTTCGCAAATGGAATTGTGGGGATTCTCCAATGAGGATTAGAGGGTGTGGTTTACCTGAAGTGGCGGTGACATTTACCGAAAGGTAGATTTACTGAGGCTGGCAGACATGGAGAGACGGCAAGTGCTTATAGTCGCTGATAGCCTTCAATACTGACTTTCAATTGGAAGCAGTGCAGGCTTTTTGGGCCACAGTTTATGAGTTGGGTTTCGGCTGCATGGATCTCCTTTGCAAATATGTGGCCTCTGTTGGTACTGTACATGTGGTGGTTGTGCATTTTGGAGGACTGCATTTGGGACACATGTCGTGTTTATGTTTGCTCGCTTATTTAAAGAACTTAATGAGCTGTGATGCAGATATGTCCTGCTGCAAAGGTGATTTTATTCATTGATGAGGACTATGGGAGCATGCCGGTGTGAGTTGTCCACAGCTTTAGGTTGAGAGACGTTGAATAAACAGAAGCATGTGCGACTTTATGTCCAGTGTTGGGATGTTTTGCCCAGACTATGAAAGCATTAATAACCAGCAAGAGTTCCAGTGGTTAGGTGAATTGGCATTTTTTTACTTCCATTGGCAATGCTGTTGTGTTTGCCACTGTGCACGAAGCGTTGCAGAGAATTCTGTAGAAATGTAAGTTAACAGTTCATCTTCAGTGGAGGAAAATATGAGGAGGAGAAGCAAACAGATGGCAACTGAGAGAGAAAAACAAGAAATAAAATGTATGAATGCACATATATATAACAAAAACACGACAAAAAGGAAAAAAGAATAAGTGTTTTAGACACCATCCTAAAGACACAATCCCCACCCCTTTATTTCCCCCCCACGACGCCCAACACCCTCTCAACCCCCCTCCCCCACCAGTGTCTAGCACAGTAATGCCACACAATCCACGGTACTTTGCGGATTGAACGTGGCACATCCGGTTGATTTTAGGATGGCAGCTATAGCATTGCCACTGTGGAGGCAAGGCAATTGGGCAATGTGCTTACTTGTTGTGGTGTGTACACAAACACTGTGAGAGAAGGTTTGTTTGTACAGATAAATGTAGGAGGCTATGGTGAAAATGTGCAAGGTAAGGGGCATACATCCCGTTTGTATGAATGCACTGCACAAACTTGTTTAACGTTGCTACTATACATTCCCTCCTGCTTTTGTGGGATCACTTTTCTGACATTTGTAGTACATGCATTACAATGGGAAGACCATATTGTGAAGTGTATAAGGTACGTGGCAGGCATGATGTTATGCATGCAGTGTGTGCATCACATCATATGATGTGCTATGGTACTTGCTACCGTTTGCATCGCGCCTACATACAAGTGTGTGAAGGAGCTCTGAGGAAAGGGATGCAGAACGGGGCCACACAGAGGCATTGCTTCCTCTAGGCCAGCTGACATTCACAGTGCGCAAGTGAATGGGAAGGGGGAGGGAAAAGTGCAGCATATGGGAACAATAAGAAATAGAAATGCATGCAACTATGGCCGGTGCTGGCAAGTGGAAGGATAAGTGTTGACAAAGTGGTGGCTGCACTGTTAGGGTTCTAGAAAGCAGTACCCAAGTGCGGGGGTTGGCAGAAAGCTCGTGCAGGGGTGAAACTGTAGGGAGAGAGGTGGCATGCGACACAGATTATAGGATGGGTAAGAAACCAGTGCAGAATACTTTTAGCCAGGACGGGAGGAGGGGATAGAAGGGGAAAAAGAAGTACATAGAAAGGTTTTCAAGTGCTTTCAGACCCTACCATCCTTCTCCTCAAGGTACAGGAAGACAGAGCGTGTTGCACAGGGAGGCCGCAGAAGAAGAAACATGTAACAGCATCTGGTTGCGTGTACAAGAAACTGACCCGGACAGAGTAGGAGGCTGAGGGAAAAGCTGGAGCAAGCAGATATTTAGGAAGTGAAAGTGGAAGGTATTGAGGTACCAGGGACCAGATGCCATTCTGTGTAATGCGGAGGGCTCTTATTTTACTGTTCGCAGTCACTGGGTGCTACTGCAAACATTTTAGTACAGCAGATATAGAATCACTGTCGTGCAGGCGAAGGAAAAGTTGCGCACTCTTTTATAGATGAGTTGCTGAGGACAGAAAGTGGAGGCGGGCAGATTTAAAAAGAGCCTGTGGCAACAGTGCAGCGTACTAAGCACCACACCCTTGCAGCCACTGTCCTTTTGGAAAGTGCCTGTAGGTTGCTAAAATACATTCAGTGGTGCATTTAGTGCCTTGCCTTTACGAGTTATGTAGTAGGTGGGTTAGTGGGGAACACATTTGGTACGATTGTGGGAAGGAAAGAACAGAGTTACGGTTTCGCTAATATAGTGTATGATATGGGTAAATGAAAACGTTGGAAGCACATACCAACAAATTCCCACTTCATGGTGGCAGATGAGAGGAACATCAGTATGCTTTTTAAAGACATAGTGGATGCTTACAAGCAGATATCATGTGCACAGGCACTTATAACAGAGTTGTGAACATACTGGCAAAAAAAAATGCATACGTTTGTTTTGTGGTGATGGGTGCTTATGTGGATGAATGGGCATGTAGAACTCCTGCAATGTTTTACTGAGGTTTCCACTGGACGTGCTTCCCAATAACAGCAGATGTGCAGCCTGATGTTGTAATGGTCCAAATGAGGTGTTGTGGAGAACTGACATTGTAAGATGCTGAAATCTTGTAGGGCATTGGTGGATGCGTGTGTGAGTACTTACAAATACCTAATAAGGGTGTAGTGGGAAGAGGATAGTGGAATAGGAAGAAGGACTGTTCATGAATTGCTGGGGTGCGGCTCTAACGGTACTTTGCGAGGCCCAGGTGCTATATCCTGTGCTTTTGAACATGCTGGCCAATAGAAATGCGATTGTTGGAATTGTCCAATGAGGTGGTTAGAGTGTGCATCACATGAAAAGACGGCCATATTTTGTTTCATTACTTTGTGTAGTGAGGCGGGCAGAGATGGCGAAATGCAAAGTTTTCATAGTGGGTGATCGCTTTGTGCTCAATCTGCTCCAGTATGCCGTGGAAAGAAGCCTTAATGGCAATTAGAATTTGGACGAAGTGGAGGCTTTGTGGTGCGGTGTCCCTGTCTGTACTTTCGACCATTTGGTTGAAGAATGTTGACGAGTGGCCACTTTAAGTACTGTAGATGTGGTACTGCATCATGGATCATTGCTTTTGGGTTCAATAGCTTGCGCAAGTGTGTACCGTCAACTCAAAAAGATGAGGAAAGAAGTGCAGTGAATTTTTGCCACTCCGAAGGTGCTTTTCTCACGTATACCACCAAGTCCAGTATATAACTATTCCAATGAATGTTGTCGGCCACCAGAGGTGGGAAGGTGTCTTATCTCATTTGTACATTTTTGAGTGCTGCTAGGATGTACTCCTGTAAGAATGAGAACATTGGTTATCTATATCTGCACCTTCGCAATGGAAATGGCATTTCATTGTCGCCCAGTGGCAATGACATTTGGTTTTCCAATCAGCAGGCTGCACTGAAGACGCTATTGTAACAATGTGAGGCACAGAGCAACAAATAAAAACCATTATAAAAGCCAGAAAAAGGAGTTGTTACTGTGGAAGCTGTTTTAAAAAATAAAACAGCTTTTTTTTTAAATCCACTACTACAAAGGACATCCCCTACCTTGGTTGACATGTGTTCCCCTACTCCCACACGTGCACACCTGCAAAAATTCACAGACATCGCCACAGTTGCAGGGTTGTAAGTTTAACATACGCCCATTTTGCAAATGCACATATTTTGTTTGCGATTTTGGAGGACACAGGATTGCGCAATAAGCTTTCTGGGTGTAGTGCATGCCCAGACTGTGGTATACGGTATATTTGTTCACTTTAATGCAGGGGGTGAGCTTATGGCTGTGTGTTCTACGAGCCACAGTGTATGCTTTGTGGGTGAATTGCACATACATTACTTGACAGTGAATAAAAAACTGTGTCCGATGGGAGTTGTGTGCAGTGCATCATGTGGGTTTGCACGCATATGGAGCACCTAAACTGAAGGGATTGCTTTTGGTTTGTCTGTGTGAGACTTTGGTGATGCTCGATTCCGACATTATTGTTGTTTACTGTGTAGGTAGAAATGCACACCATGTAACATGATGTTTAGTGGCGTTTGTGCTCAGGGGGGTAGTAGGCCAGGCAATGATTTTGTTTCCGATCTGCATTATTTTGTTTCCCGATATACAGCCACCCATGTAGGGACGTTCTTTTTTATTTGGTGAGGAAATGGAGAAAGCGTGGTACATTGTAACAAAGTGTATTTGTGTCTTTTTACAACTTGTGCCATTGTCGTACTGTATAAATGGGAATCTATCCTTTGACAGCATGAACATTTTCCCCCTACAAATAGCGTTCTTTTTCCTATTACTTCATTTTCCATTTCTGCACGCTCTACACTCATTGCTTTGGTGCCCTTTTTGGAAGTAAAGGAACAATGTTTCTCCTTTCTGTTGAGGACTTGCGTCCTTGAAAACTCACTGCAACACGCACAACCATCTCTTTCAACAGCCACCTATTTCTACCTGTTTCCATTGCAGTGTTTTTCACACTACCACCGTTCCTTCCATTTAGCAGACAATTGTGTGGCGGGTACACAATGCGCGTCGCACTGACTCCCTTCATTGACACTTGCATTGTGACACTCTAAAAAGGAGCTTCTATGATAATCATGCACAAAAACCATTCCTAAAGGGACGTTAAGGTGCAGGTACGATATTACAAACAGCATCATTTCTAAATACAGTATGCTAAAGCAACGTTATGTTTACAGTGCCCTAATAAAACCTATGAAATTCACTAAGAAAAAACGTTGTTAAAAGGACCTTATGGTTAAGTTGCACTACTAAAAACCTTTGCCTTCACTGAAAAAACGACCCAAAAACAATGTTATGGTTAAAGTGCCCTACTAAAAACCTATGAAATTCAATGGAAAAAACATTGCTACAGGGACGTTATGGTTACAGGTAAAACCTAAAAACCCCAGAAATTTGCAAGTTATGGTACGGTACACAACCATAACTCGTGCTCGTACTGTGCACTGCAAGGACTAACACCCATGACATCAAAGATTACATCAAAAATGTCATTGATGACATGACTGATGCCATCACATGTGTGCCTCCCTCTTTTTTTGTTCAGTGACATATGTAAACCAGGTGCTTTTCTTCAATGAGATTCAGGAACTAAAAATTGAAAAGGTACTATATTTGTAGACCTTACCCTTCTCATATGGTCTTACACTACTTTCCTTGGGGTTCAGACACATGATATGATACATATACTTAGGGGAAGAAGTAAGCCTGAAACAGCAATCATTTCTGTGCATGAAGATAATAATGCCACAAAATGCAGGAACTTCCAATGTTTTGGATGAATAGGGCATGAAAGTAGGCGTCCTCCAGGTCCAACGTCGCCAGAAAGTCCCCCTCCTCCAGCTGGTCCAGCACACGCTGCAACATGACCATCCTGAACATCTAGGACTTGAAGTACTTGTTGAGGCGTCTTAAGTCTAGGATCAGCCGCCACCCTCCTGGCTTTTTACAAACCAGAAAATATTTGCAGTACACTACGGAGCCCCGGAGTCGTTGAGGGACCAGCTATATTGCCCTTTCCTCAACAAGGCCTGAACCCTCCTGCAACAGTTGGGCCATGTGTAGTTCTTGACGTGCCAAAGGAGGAATGTGAATGCATCAGTGTAGGAATTCCAAGGTATGCCCTTAATGAAGACCTTCCAGCACAAATTTGTCTGTGGTGATGGCTTTCCACTGGTTGACAAATTTCACTAGCCAGCTTCCCACTAGGGTGCGAATGTGGGGCCCGGATTTAAGCCAGTTCAGGCCTGCTGGAGCGCCTGCGTCCTGGCCTGTGGGCGATTACGCTCGCCTCCGCTGCCGTAGGCCTATGGGCAGCCCCTGTAGGCTTCCTGGGTGGTGGAGCTGGAGAAGAAATAAAGAGTCCCAGACTCCGCCCCTAGGCGCCCAAGATCTCAGACTTCCCCGGACTCTATGGTGTTGGCCGCCGCCACGTAATGCTCTTCCAACCCAACGTCCTATTCCATGGTGCTGTAAAAGCAAAAGGAAATATCGAGGCTGTTTCTGAGATCTTGGGCGCCTAGGGGCGGAGTCTGGGACTCTTTATTTCTTCTCCAGCTTGTTCTTCTTGGACAGTTTAATACAGGGCGACTTCATCAGGGCTACACCTTCCTCCTGGACCACATCCAACAAAGCAACCAACATGACGGTATTCCTCAAGGACTCGCATCGCTGAAAGAAACCCCTCTTTCTTCTCTTCCGGCACCAGACTGAAGAGTTTGGATGCTCTCGAGATCATGGCGTGGAATGAGCCAATCTAGTCAGGTGGAAAAGCCATTGTGGGTTTGTCAGTGCCCAGAGGTTCCTCGTCAGCAGGGACCTAGTCCTCATACCCATCCATATGAGTAGCTGTGGAATCTGTGTCCGTACCGGTGCTGGTATGAAGCAGCTCCTCCTCAACCGGGGTGAAGGCCACATGGGGCGGCGGATGATTCGGCCTGGAAGGCTTGGACCTACCGGGGCTAGACAGATGCTTCAGCCTGGGAGGATTCCTAGTCGGGGGCCTGAGACGGCCGCATGCCGGACCAGTCACCGGGGCAGCAGGTAGTCTGTTAGATTTACGACACCAAAGTGTGAAGGGTGGTGAGAATGTCCAGAGACATGTCCCTCGGTGCCGGCTGGGGTACAAATGGAGCAGCTGGAAATGGATTAGGGCTGAAACGCCTTGGTGGAGCATGGTTCATCTGGTTCCTGGCATGGAGATCCCTCCTTTATGATCCGAGTACTAACCCTCTGGTAGATGCTCGTCCTCAGAACTACTATAAACGTGCAGGGATTTTCTATGGGACCCCACAGATACCGGAGGAGACATCCTCACGAGTCTCGGAAGGAAGTCGTCGGAGGCAGCAGCTCCCTCAATCTACCCTAATCGTTCAGGAATGAGGCGATGATGGGAACCTGGAAGGTTGGCTTCATCACCAATATAGTCATGGTCAGTACAGCAACAGACCGGCAGTGAATGCAGCACCACCCCCCGCATTGTCGCCGTCATGACCGTAGAAACGACAGTTGTTGCAGGACTTCTTGTTGACAAAGTAATGGTGGTCATCGTTGACTGGGTCATCAACGTGGTGGTTGCAGATGCGGTCGTCGACGAAGATGCCGCCGATAAGGTGGAAGTCTTGGTAGACTAAGTAATCGTCCAGGAAGCAGTGGGAGACGATAAGGCCATCAACAGAATATTAGCCGAAGCTGACAAAGACGAGGAGATCGCCGACAGGCTTCCAACAGCCCTCTCCTACGAAGACTTTTCCTTGGAAGAGGACCTGTGTTTAGAAGGGGCAGAAGGCACCCCACTAACAGGCATGCTCACTGTAAACGGGTACTAGGAGCAGGTCCTTCCTAAAACAATTTAAAAAAAAAAAATCACAGTTCTTGAGCAGCGAATAGAGAGGACTCCCAGCACTGAAACATGCATTAAAAATCTGAAGATGGCCACCAGGGGTCGAGCTTAGGAGTTCTAGTGTCAATGGCAAAGGGCAGTATGTTCTGAAGTACAGTAATTGGTTATAGCGGAGACTAGCAGTTTTCAGTGTTAAAGCAAAACTGCTTTCTGTTTACTGATGATTCCCAGCCTGACGGGTAACATTTATGAGCATAGGAATCCTTGCAAGACCTCATATTGGAGAAGCCTAAATTCAAATGCAAATTCACCAAAAGCAAAGAAGTCATTAAGCTTCACAGTTACGGACCACGACTATTCAGTGTTCTGATTTTCTATTACAAAATCTGTAGGCAGTTAAATAAAGGTGTAGTTTTAGTAGAAATACAAATAGCAATATCTCTAATATTGTGCACATTTGCATGTTCCCTACTTTTTCCAAGTCACTATTAGTGAAAGACCTGACGTGATTCTCATTGCCTCTACCTCAGAGCCTTTCCTCCACCCCAAGGGGAGTGTGCTAGACCCCTAGTAGGGGCCGTGGTAGGAATAGAGATAGAGGAAAGCATGTAACGGTTACTATGTATCAAAAGTTAGTAGGCAATACACCCCTGCAGTGGGCTAGCCACCCTCACCGATCCACACACAAAGATTTACTAATGTCATGTGATTTTATTCAGGTCTACTGTTCAAACCCCTATTAACCCATTTCTTACCAAAACATGCACCATACACAGTAAGACAATATAAAGTACTTTAAATAGATACCCCATACTTAATAAATATGTGCAAATGCTTCTGACTTGATTGACAATAATGAACACTAATGCTCTGACAATCTCCTATAAAGTGAAATTGTTATTATGAGTAAGAATAAAAAAAGCACTGGAAATATTACTGTAACTACACAACACTCAATATGCAAAAGGTTATAAATGAAAATAGAGCCATCATAGTAAAGCTTATATGTCTACTCAAGATGCGTCAACCATGTCAAAAACATAACTCCTTCAAAATAATTTACTACCACACCAATTCTCCCTAAACCGACTCATAAAATGAACTGCCTTCTTCATACCACTCCCGTTTGCCAAAGTGATATTAAAAATGGGTAAAAATAAACTGAGACGCACTACAGTCCTCTGATCGAGAGACATGAGCTGTAAACTGGATGCCTTGAGAAAGGCGCGTTATCTGTGCAATTCAGACAAATCTCAAAAAATATCAAATCCAGTTGAAAAAACAAAACCATTAAAACACCATGGTCTCTTAGCAAAATGCTGCAAAAAAGATAAAGATGCCTTAAAATATTTAGTTTCAATTGGAGCTGACCATGATGTAAACATAAGTCAAATCTGAATAAAATAGTTCCATGGGTAGGATTACTTCCCTGTGCAGTTCAATCAAAAATAATAGGTCTCTCAAAAAATAGATGCTTTCCAAGTCTCTGGAGCCCAAAAATGCAATTTCAAATGCTTCAAAATCCAAGCAGAAAAAGGAGTGAAAAATCTACTCCTCTCCTCTACAGACGTCAAAATTAAGAGATTAGTTTGAACTTGCTGCTGGTCCTCCAGCTTTGCCTCCCGCCTGTCAGTGTTCATCCAGGATTGTGAACAGTACTGCCCGTCACCTCTGAGAAACGTTTTTTTTAACCAGAGGTTGGAAGCGTTTTGATGTCTAAAGGCCTGAAGCTTATTGTGATCTCCAAGCCCATCAGTTTCCTTTACATCCGGCCTAGCCCAGAAGCCTTGTAGTCCGTTGTAGTCTTTAAGAAATGTGAGAAACCTGAAGGTGTCTCACTTATTAGTCCCCAGGGATCTGTCATCTAGGTTGGCAAGACACGGCCATCGCTATTGGATCCAGTTCCTGGGGTGGACTAGTGAGGGAGGATCACCTGGATGGGGGGGGGGGGGGGTCCTCAGTGAGTGGAAGTGGGACACCGACAGGTGAGACACGATATCCCCCTTCTTATACCTTTTCCCCATCCTACCCAGTAGGACACACAAACACTATACCTCCCCTTTCCGACACAAACGCTTTCACCCATCGTGAAAGATGGACAAACACCAAAGCCATTTACCCGACATGTCCCAACGCCAGGCAATTGACCAGAGTCTCACTCACACACACACCTGATGGCCCTTTCCCTTCCCTACAGGTAAAAAAGGTGGAGCACGAGAGCACAATACAAGCAAGGCAGACTGCACCACTAGAGAGCTAACTCAACACGGCAGGAAGGAGAAAGACGGCGCATACCGAAAAGATGACAAGGAGAAAAGCGACCTTGCCCTTTCCGAGCCAGGCCTGTGAAACCTCCACAGAAAGAATTTCGGGACAGCGAACAATAGCCAGCGTGTGTTGCAGCAGATGTCAACATACACAGCGTCCTCCTCCACTAACAACCAAGCTGGGGAGAGACGATTGGCCCCATGGTTCCGGCCTGGACTCCAAAGATAAGAAAAGCCAAGCAGTTCATCACAGCCAGTGAGTCGAGGGGAGAGCCGATGAGAAACCGAAAGTAGCAAGCAGCTGATTTAATTAAGTACAAAGAACTGTTCATACGCAAGGAGAAAGCCTGCATAGAAGAGTCTAGCGCCACGCGGGTGTTCACTCTGGAAACTCTGGCCGATTACCCTGTTGTTGAACTACCGTTATCAGAAGGCCTTAGGAGAAAGGTGAGAAAGGGGTCAAAGAGGTCATACAGGGGTCTAGTAAAATCCTCTGTACATTCGAAAGCCTTTGACCGACAGAGGATTGTGAACCTAAGAGAAACAAATCCTGCATCGTAAAATTGGTAAGAGTGAACCCGACCGAGGGATGCCGATAAAAGGGGGCGAGGTCTGAAGTCCCAATTAACAGTGTGTTGACGAGAGTGAACCCGGCAGATGGCTGTCCACAGTGAACTATTCAAAAAGACAACAACCATTTATGAATCAAAAAGATGTCACAAAGAAGATTGTGTTGAAAGCTATAGTGAACCCGGCGGAGGGAGGCTAACAATTGAAAAAGGTCCGAGTCCAGAAGACGGGGAGTATAGGGGTGAAGAGCTATCACCCAAACACAGACAGACAATCAGATGAGAAATTTTGAATTTGTGTTGACCTTTGTTTAATATTTCAGGAGTTCATCAGGCCTTCGAAAGCGCGAAGCTTGAATACCGAAGGGCCGGATACCGCTGAAAACATCTTAGAGATCTGAGTCTGGAAGAGGGAGACCTAGGGGTGAAAAGGGATCACGCTACGTGCAAGCAGAAATGAACTTTTGATTATTATTTTGGAACGCATCAGATCATCAGAGGCAAGAGACTTTTTGTAGACTACCTAGGGGAGTGCATGGAAGCAAACATTCTAGACCAGTTTGTCAACTCTAACGCCTTGATTGAAATAAGAACTTGGAAATGGTATTTAATCCTGGGTTTTGTAGCTTTCCCGTGAAGGTCATTTGGAACTTTTAAAAGCAGTCCTGCCATGTTCTAGGGGCCCAAATAAAAAACATTTAGGAAGCTACTTAAGCAGACGGCAAAAAAAATTAAAACTTGATAGATACCATGCTTGAAACACTGGCATTAGTGCAATCACACCACACATATGGGATTTACCTGGGGACAAACAGCAACACTCCATTAGTTCGTATAGAGTAAATTATGGCATCTGCCAAGCATCGTGCATCTCTGCAAGGGTCTTTGTCTTTGAAGTACATACATTGGAAGAGCTCTGTGGACTGTTTCTGGCAGTGCTGTGCAGCCTAAAAAAAGATAATAAAAAAAAAAATCAATATAACATTGTTACCTGTTGAACATCCTTTTAATCACTCACACTTATACTATTAACTTTTCAGGTTTCGCCTGTATCCCATTTGAGAGCGAATGTCCCATCCAGCCCTTCTAGCAAAAGGCCTGGCCTGGCTTTTCCCAGATGAGCATTTACTGGAGGCATCATCAGGGATGCAAATAGCAATGCTGCTATCTGGAACACCCTAGTTTCATTGACCAGCTGGTTGTGTGGTGGCCTTTGATTCTAGTGTTGTACAGCCTCCTATACCCAGAAGGTGCCCATAACAGCAGCGCCAGTGTACATCCAGTGCAGAGTCCAATGCTCTGACATTGATCCTTTGAGACAGTGAGTTTGACAGGAGTGTTGCCACATATAATCATGGATACGACCTGCTGCTGGGAGTAGGAGGTACAGCTCCCAAAAATTGTTATGACTAGCTTGTGAATGGCGTCTGGAATCTGCAACAGATTGAAAAGCCAGTTTAAGTATGTTGACATTGGATGGCAGCCAAAGGTTTGAATAAATACAACCCTAAGGCAGTTTCTGTACAATTGCCTGTTCAGGGCTGCAGAACCTCTAGCCATAGGGAGGAGCTAAGGCACCCAGACAAAGGGAAAGCCACAATTCTCAGGTAATAGGGCACAGAACCAAGGCTCAAATCTCTGGAAGGAGTAGCAGGATAACACAAAGGTACAGTTTGTCACACATCCATAGAAAAGTAGGATGCCAACACAACACCAAAGTGCCAATCGATGACTAGTGCATACACTTAGGACAGTGTTTCTGAAGTCCAACTAAGGGCTTAGTAAAACCATTCAACTGAGACAGTACAAGACTCTGCTCTTGGTACAAGGCTGTACCACCTGAGTTCATGGTAGCTTAGATAGAGCAGCAAGGCCCATTTTAGGAGGGTGTGAGGGCTGTAGAATCAGCACACAGAAACTGTATTCTACCTATGGTCCAAAGAAACAAACACTGACACTGTGTATTGTAAAAATAAAGGGTTTATTTTATATACAAGCAGACCAAGAGATTCTTGGGTAAGTAAGTACTATCATAAAGCATATAAACACATTATAAAAACAACACAGTATGCTTTAAATACAGATCAAAGCACATACCTTATGTAGAACACCTAACAGTATGACTAGGGGGGTAAGACCATAGATTACTTTCCGATTACTTTCAGTAATACAAGGGTAGTACACCCTATCATTTATGCAGTGACACTCAGCAAGGAAATCACAGTCAACCAACTTGCAAATATACTGAGTGGAACACAGATTCAAGGAACAGTATATACCTCTACTACATTTGAGATAACAGTTCTACTAGGGGAGTAAGACCGTTTTGGTGTAATATACAATTACAGATGCTTTTCAGCTCAGTGGAACATAGGCTAAGTTAAGCAAAAACTCTTTACACTAACTCTGGATGCTCCAGGCAACACAAGTCCAGCTACACCTAAAGGAACACTTTTCAGGAATGGCACACAGCTATTCTAGGCAAGTAAGACCTAATGCTGTAATATTCTATTACCGCTGCTTTTTAAGATCAGAGGAACACAGATTGAGAAAAGCAATAACTGTCCAACTGATTTTAGGAGGGCACACAGGTAACACAAGGGAAGTAAAAGCTATATACTTTTTAAAGGAGCTATCAGCAACTTAAGAGGTAAGTATAACCTAAGGCAGACTTATTCTAAACAGGCTAACAGCAAGTCAGGGGAAGCAAGACCCAATTGGGGACACTCATACATTTATCCTAAAAGGAATAGTAAAGTGAAACCAACAGCATTCCTTTTGGGGAAGAGGCACACCCAATTCACAGGTGAGTAAATTAACCTTATCTATACTTTTCAGCATAGTGCAACGCACATTCAAGGTAAGTAAGAACTTTTGTAACAGATTCCGGAATGCTGGCTGTACAGGCAACAGGCTGAATCAAGAGCTCCTGTCCCCTGCTATGGATATTTCATTGATAATGAATTCAAAGAAGAACATTGACTCATTGGAAACTCCAGTCTCCAAGAAAACGAAAGCAGATATGGAAGTTAATCCCAGTGTTCAAGATGTTTACATGTTGTTGCTGAAGGTCCCCAGGATGTGGGAGATTTGAAGACATCCTTTACTGATCTTTCTGGTAAGGTGACTAACCTGGAAGGTAGAGTGGGTCAGCTGGAGATGGACTCAGCAGGGTTTACCCCAGGGATTTCTGGAAGTTACAGAGCTTATAATGATTTGAAAAAGGAAATGGAGCATCTTAAGGTTAAAAATCTGATGATGGATTTGAAATCTAGGAGTCACAACCTCAGATTGGTAGGTCTTCAAGAAGATTTAACTGTTGAGGGTCAGCTGGGTAGCAGTTTAATTAGGATCATTTCTGAAATTTACAGTTAACGTATTCTGTTACCAAGAGACCTGGACTTTGCCTACAGAGTGGGAAAGTTGGATAATACCAAGCCAAGAAAGAATTTTATGGTATTTAATAATACCTCTGCTAAGGAGAGAGTGCTTAAGGCAGCCAGGGAAAAAGGTCAAGTTACTTACCACAAATCTAAGGTAGCAGTGTTTCTGGATTTCCCTAAAGACCTAGTTGAAAAAAGAAAGCTTTTCATGAATGTGAAAAAAATGTCAAAGGAAAAGGAGATTAAAGCGATTCTGTTCACCCCAGCCATACTTAAATTGCATTTCCCGAGTGGTTTTAGATCAAGTGAAGACCCAAGAGGCGGCTAGGAGTTGGATCCTGAATTATAAATTAAATGCAGCATAGGTGACACACTACTAGTTCTGATTTTAGGTATGAATGTTTATTAGAATGGGGTTAATTGAAGGCAGCAGGTCTAGTACTTAATTAAGTTAGATTTCTCTTTAAATATGATTCAGAAATATGTAATTATTTTATTGACATTAAGGCTCACAAAATGGTGGTCAATAACATTTTTGAATGTGTGTCGTTTTGATTTGCTGTTCGGATTGTGTTTCCATTCAAACTCTGCAGCGTGATGGGTCCCTTTTTCTACTATTGGCATGGCCTCCTCTTGTTTGGAATAGGGGAGGTGTGTATATAACGTTTGCAAGGACAAGCACACGATGCGGAAGGAGGGGGCGCGATTGCAGAGTGGGGGCATGACGGCTGTGCTGGAATGAGGATCGGAGCGGCAGGTTAGTGTTTGTTCGGGCAACCGATTAAGTGATTATGTTGGTCTTGATGCGTAGTGCATGGCGGGGAGGGGCAATCATTGGATTGGCCTTCTATTCTGACACGGAACAATTGCTGGGTGAAATATGAAGGATGGTATATAGGGTCAGCCGGTCATGTTTCTTTCCCATTTAAGTCATAACTCAGCCTAGATCTCGATATGAACTTCTGCAATCACAACATAGTCACAAACAGAAGGGAATTACATTAAAGTGTCCTTAGGTGAAATAACCTGATGCCCAAAGTTTACGTTATGAGTGGATCACCTTGTTATTTCTTAACGCTATACATTTGGTTTACGTTACCCAGTGTTGCATGTGACTTTTAAATTGTGCATTTAAATGGGAGGTCAGATAATTATTGTGTTCTGGTGACCGTGTAGACTCTTTACGTGGTTGGAGTCATTGGTGTGGGAGTAGTGGCAATTTGTATTCCCATTCTCGATACGGCATACATTCACACTCCCAGTTAAAAAGGGCAACATTGCGATGCTGTGGATCAGTGGCTTACTTTCACAAGTTTGATTTAGCGAATATTCTGCGCTAGGTTGATGTTATTACCTATTCACTAGCAGAAATACAAATCCACTGCTGCAAAATCTAGTTTTTAAGCCAAGATAGGATTACAATCATGTTGTAAGATGTTGATGCACTGCAAGCATTAGGGAAATGGGCTTACTACATGCATATATTTGGCGGGATTGAACGGCTTTTCCACCCAATGCGTATATGAAATGGGTAGCATAGCAGAGGTCTACATTTCTGCTGATTTTAGGTTTTTAATAACACAATGTTAGATTCCGTAGACACCCCAAAAGTTGTAGAAACATAGATGATCCATTTAGGACACGATACATTTACAGACCATAAGGTATTGGTTCCTAATGAAGGGAAAGCCACCCAGCGGTAGACTTTGTTTACTACAGCTGGCTAGCTTTTCCTTCATTAGTGCCGCAAAAGCAAAAGCCAGCACAGGAGGGCCTCCATTTCACAAAATGGCTGCGCCCCTGTGCTTGCTTTTTCGAATTTTGAGCTTGAATAGCTCAAAATTTTACATAGGAAGTTTTAAAACGGAGGATGCTAGTATTTTTTTTTATGTGGCCTATCTATTTTTTAAATACAAATTTTTACTAGACCATCCCTTTAAATTCATCCAGGCATGGACCTTGGAAATCATTCCAGATTCCACCACTCTTATTGCCAATGAGTTTGTGGTTAGGTCGGGATGGGTTGCTAGGGTTTTAAACCTGTTGGTAATGATTTTATAACAATTGTTGGTTTGTAAATGCGGACAGTTCAGTGTTTACATTGGGCTCAGCTGATTGCAAGTTATCTTGGCCTTTTGACTCCTTTTTGGGCGTTTCATTCATCTTTTTTAAAGGGGTTTTGATGGAGAAATGAGGTTCTTCAATCATAAGTTGATCTTGAGGGATAGGCATATAGGGTTTAATGAATTGCAGGGCTCTTGGTTTTTGTTCCAAGAGTCAAGTTATGTTCCTTTGCATTTTGACTTCGGTTGGGGGGAGGGGGTAATTACTGAATTACTGTTGAATAGGAGGCTGTTGAGTATTTTACAACTTTAAAAGGGTTCATATTTTAGTAGATACGGGGGGGCTCAATCAGCTCTGAGTGGCCTCAAGCCCTGGGATCGTATCTCTCCAGCTCTGAAATCTCTCCATTGGCTCCCAGTGGATGCAAGGATCAAATTTAAAACCCTCTGCATTGTCCACAAGGCTTTCTGGGGCCTGGATCCAAAATATCTTCAGCTATCCCTCAGTAAATACCTCCCCTCTCGAGCTCTTCGCTCCTCCTCCTCTAACTCCCTCAGGGTCAGTCGTTTTTCAAAGAAACGAGCTGGGGGTAGATCTCTGTCTTCGGCTGGGGTCCTCCCCCTGGAACAGCTTCCCTGCCACTCTAAAACTTGAGGAAAACCATCTCAGGTTCCGGAAGCACCTCAAGACCTTCCTCTTTGCTTCTGCCTATGCCCCCCCCATCTCCCCTGCTGATCTGCTCTCTTGGCACCTTGCACAGGGACACCCTCTGTCTCTGGTCCCAGGTTCCTGCTCATCCTGCCACACTACCGCACTGCCTCCGGGCTACCCCTTGCACTGGGGTTTGTATCTGTACCAATACAGCCCCCCCTTTGTTCCCCTCCGGCACTTATCAGACCCACCTGATCTGCTACCTCAAACCTAGCACTTGCCACTTGGCTGCACTACCACTTTGTGCTGATTTTATTATTTATTTTTGTTATGATTATTTATCCAGTTTCTCCTTTGCTCTGCACTTTCCACTTTCTCCCTCCCCGCCATGCACTTTTCCCCTCCCCCTCTCCCATGCACTTGCACGTTCTCAATGTCACTGGCCTAGTAAGATAGTTGTTTTGTTCTCCCCTGTTCCCCTCCCTTGCCTTGTTGCGCTTTGAAATACCTGTGTATGAGCGTGATATAAGGATCAAGTTACTTACTTGTAACTGTTGTTCTCCAGCATGGGTCTGGCATGGATTCACATGCTCATGAATATTCCCCGTCGTCAGGCTGGGAATCCTCGGTAAAGAAAAAATCAGTATCAGTTTCGTTTCTGATCCGTCTTTCTTAGTAGTAACCAATCACTGATCTCTGGGTCATACTGCCCCCAGCCAATGACTGCCCTCTCCCTAAGCCCCGCCCCTGGCAGCCATCCTCAGATTTGGTAGCACGCCAAGTGGCAGTATGACCAAGTGAAGAGCCGCAGAGGGGTAGGTGGGAGGGTTTGCATGTGAATCCATGCCAGACCCATGCTGGAGAACAACAATTACAGGTAAGTAACTTGTTCCTTCTCCAGCATGGGGCCTGGCATGGATTCACATGCTCATGAATAAAAGAATACATAGCAGTATACACATGCACAACCACGGGAGGTGGCAAAGGCTCAACATTAAGCATTGCATCCAAAACTCAATATTAAGCAATTCTTACCTCCTCACCAGGCTCACCTTAGGCAAACCGGTTGCGCAGTAGTGCTTGGCCGACCCTGGACTCCTCCCAGGAGTCCCGATCGACGCAGTAGAATCTTGTGAAGGTGTGCGTCGACCTCCACGTAGCAGCCCTGCAGATGTCCAACAGGTGCACACCAGACAGGAACGCCGTGGTAGCAGCGATCGCTCTGGTCGAATGGGCTCTCGGACGGCCGGGCAGCGGTCGGTTTGCCAACCGGTGACAGTGCATGATGCAGCCGGAGAGCCATCTGGAAATGTAAGTCTTCGAGAGAGCCTTCCCTTGATTAACAGACCCAAAGTTCACAAACAGTTGTGACGTCTTCCAAAAACTCTTCGTGCGGTCCACGTAGAACTTCAGCGCTCTAGCTACATCCAGCGAGTGCAAAGTCCTCTCGGCCGGCGTCGAAGGCGACAGGAAGAAAACTGGTAACACCAAGGGCTCGTTGAGGTGGAAGTCCGACGGCACCTTGGGCATGAAGGAGGGGTGCGTCCTCAGCACCACCCTCGTGTCATGAAAAGTCAAGTATGGAGGCTTGCAAGATAGGGCCTGGATCTCTCCCACTCGTCGTGCGGAGGTGATGGCCACAAGGAACGCTGTCTTCCATGACAGGAACTTCAAAGGCGCCGAATGCATAGGCTCGAATGGGGCCCCCATGAGCCTGGTTAGCACCACATTAAGCTCCCACGCCGGAGCCTTCACCGGCGGGAATGATCGGAATAGTCCCTTCATAAATTCCTTCACCAGGCGATGAGACCACAAGGACGCCCGTCCCGTAGTCGTGGTATATCTGGAGATGGCAGCCAGATGTATTTTGATGGAGGCGTGGTCCAGTCCAGCTTTGGCCAGCGACAGTAGGTACGGCAGTACTTGAGGGGCCGTAATCCGCAGAGGGTTAATCTTCTGTGCACGGCACCAGACAGAGAACTTCTTCCATTTATGACCGTAACACTTGAGAGTTGAGGACGCCCTGGCCTTTGCAAGAACCTCTCTGCAATCAGTCGGTATATCGTACCCTCCAAACTCTAGTGCGGCAGGAGCCAGGCCTGCAAGTTCAGAGACTGTGGGTCGTGATGGAGAATGGCGCCTCCTTCTCTGGAGAGAAGATCCGCGTCCGCCGGTAGCTTGACTGGTGGGGACGTTGACAAGTCCAGAAGGTCCGGGAACCAGATCTGCCTCAGCCACGCCGGTGCGACGAGGATCATCCTGCACCTGGACTTCTTGAGCTGGTTGATGAGGCAGAGCAGCAACGGCAACGGAGGGAACGCGTATAGAACCAGGCCGTCCCAGGGGAACGAGAAAGCATCGCCCATGCTCCTCAGCTGTGAGAACCTCTGGCACTTGGAGATCGTTACCGTCGCGAACAGGTCGATCTGGGGTTTGCCCCATCATTGGAAGAGCCGATCCACTTGATCCTGGCGCAGTTCCCACTCGTGGCACGAGCGCAGCTCCCTGCTGAGTGAGTCGGCAATGGTGTTTTTTATTCCTGCCAAGATGAAGGGTACCAGAAACATCCCTTGGAGAAGGCCCATTGCCACAGATCCTAGGCCTCCTTGGATAGGGCTGGGGATCTGGTGCCCCCTTGCTTCCGTATGTAGAACATCGTGGTGGTGTTGTCGGTGAAGATCCTCACCACCTTGTCCTTGAGGGACGGAAGGAACTACTTGCCCAGAACACTGCTCGGAGCTCCAGAATGTTGATGTGAAGAGACCTCTCCTCCGGGAGCCAATGGCCTCTTGCGTGGAGATCTCCGGTGTGGGCCCCCCAACCCTCCAGACAGGCGTCCGTCGTCACCGTCTCCTGAAACGCCGGAGTTTGAAAGTCTGTGCCTGTAGTGAGGTGAGCACGGGTGCCCCACCATAGGATCGCCCGACGGAACTCCTCATCAAGAGGGATCCTGTCCTCAAAGCCGCCCCTCGCCTGAAACCAGCGGGCGTCGAGGAACTCCTGTAGCGGACGCATCCAAAGTCTGCAAAGGGGTACAAGATAGATGCATGAGGACATCATCCCGAGAAGGGACTTGATGGACCTCACCCTGGCCACGTCCGTGGCTAACAGGCGGCGCGCCTTGCCCAGGATGGTCTTGGTCCTCTCCTCTGAAGGGGAGGCCAATTGCCCCACTGTATCGAGCTTCGCTCCCAGAAACAGTGCTACTTGCGATGGAACCAGGTGGGATTTGGGGTAGTTGATGGAGAACCCCAGCTCCGTGAGCAACCGGACGGTCCTCGCCGTGTGTTCAACCGCGAGTTCCCTTGTCCTTGCCCGGATTAGCCAGTCGTCCAGGTAGGGGGTAGACGTGGATCCCCTGCAGGCGCAGCCGCGCCGCCACTGGTGCCAGGCACTTGGTGAAAACCCTGGGTGCCGACTTTAATCCGAACAGTAGGGCTCTGAATTTGTAGTGGCGTCCCTGAACCACGAACCTGAGGAACTTCCTGTGCCGTTTTAGAATGGGGATGTGGAAGTAAGCATCTTCCAGGTCCAACGACGTTAGGAAGTCTCCTTCCTCCCTGAATTTCTGCGCCTTGATGTATTTGTTTAACCGACGCAGGTCCAGGAAGGGGTGCCAACCGCCTGTCTTCTTTCTGACGAGGAAGTACCTTGAGTACACTCCGGAGCCCCGGAGCCTCTTGGGGATGAGCCCGATGGCACCTTTCTTGAGCATCGTCCTTACCTCCAACAGAAGTTGAGGGACGTGATTCTCCTTCCTGGCCATGGGAGGAATGCGAGGGCACTTCTTTTGGAATTCCAGCGAGTGCGCGTTGGCCAGGGTGTCCAACACCCAACGGTCGGTGGAGATGGACTCCCACACGCTGACTAACTTCGTCAGCAGGCCTCCCACCGGGGTGCTTCAGTGGGGGCCCGACAACACTGCCGGGTCCCGACAACACTGCCGGGTCCCGACAACACGGCCGGGTCAGTCTTGCTTGGAGGCGGCCTTGCCGCCTTGGCCTGCCTGGCGAGACGGCGGGATCCCCCTTGCTTGCCGCAACCTCTGTAGGCCTCCTGGGAAGAGGAGCGGGCCGCCTGGCGGTAAGTGGAGGAGCCATCGCTGGATCCTTTGGAGGCACCCTGTCTGCCTCCGGAGCTCCGAAAGGGCCGTCGCTGTTGAAGCACCCCTAGGGCCCGGGCCGTCTCCGAGTCAGTCTTGATGGCCTGTAGAGACTCGTCCACAGCCTTACCAAAAAGGTTGTTGCCGTCGAACGGGATGTCCAACACTCTGGTCTGGACGTCCTGGCGTAAGTCAGTCGCCTTGAGCCATCCTTGTCGTTGGAGGCAAACTCTGTTGCCCAGTTGGCGAAACCAGTATCGGCAATGTCCGTTGCCACCGTTATGGCGTGATCCAATGCCATCTCGCCTTCCTGCAGAATTTCCAGGGCCTCCGCCCTCTTGTCGTCAGGCAGGAAGTCTAGCAGGGGAGCCATCTTGAACCAGAGCTCCCTAACGTAGCGGGCCACGATCGCTAAGGCATTGGCCGCCTTAATCGTCGTTGCCGCCGACGAGATGACTCGTTGTCCCATGGAGTTCAACTTCTTGCCCTCGCTGTCCGGCGGGGAAGTGGAAGTTGAAGCCGCCGCACTCGCTGCCTTCTTCTTAGCCGCTGCCGAGACGACAGAGTCCGGCATGGGCTGGGCCCTGAGGCACAAGGGGGCGGCATCGGGGACTTGGTACTTCTTCTCGTACCTGTCCCTCTTGGCGGGTGTCGTGGAAGGGTTCTTGAGGACAGCAAGCCCCTCGTCCCAGATGTCGTCGAGCAAAGGCACCGCGAGGACCGTCTTCCTCTTGGCCTCTCGTCGTTGGTACAGAAACCCTTCCTTTTTTTGTTCTTCAGGGCAGAGCTGCAAGAGCTCGGATGCCCTGGTTATCATGGCGTGGAAAGAGCCAATTTCGTCGGCTGGAAAAGCCCGCGGAGGGGGGGTTGATGAAAGGATGTCCGCTGTGTCATCGCCGCCGTCATCGTCGCTGTATCCGTCGCCGTATCCTCTCTAGGGTCCGACGAGGGGGATGCAGGGTCCACAGGTCTCGCAGGCACAAAGGGCGGAGCGGGGTGGACTCTCCTCCGCTTGTTCGGAGGGCTTCCCGACGGGCCTGGTTCTGGGTCCTCCGTCGGGGTCCGTGGCAATCTCGTCCTTATCTCCGTACATAAGGATTGGTTTGCCAACAAAATGGCCGCCGAGCTATCATGGGGCTCGGGTAATGGCTGCCACGGACGGGATGGCCGCTCCACTAGGCCCTCTTCGTCGTCATCGTCGCTATCTTAGATCACGTCAGCAGAGACCACCCCGTGGGATCGAACCTTCTCGAACCTCTCGTTGAGGCCTATGGACCTCTTGTTGAGGCCCTTCTGGGTTTCCACCAGCTCCTCCTCAGAGGCTGATTCCGAGTCTGTAATGGCCACCAGCCCCCCCCCCCCCCCTCTTTTTCCGCCGGGGACTTCACAGGGGTCTTAATGATGGGTTGCAAAGAGGATTCCCTCTGCGGTGGCAGGGATACTCTGGGCCCGGAGGCTGTTTCCACTGGCGTAGTCTCAGCCACTTCGATAGAGGCCTTTGCCGGCTGGATCAAAGCCCTCACCACCTTAGGTGCGTCCTGGGCCTTCGCCTTGGGGGGGAGGGTCAGCGCCTCGTTCCCCTTCGAGATCGACCGGGTCCGCTCCAGCGACTAACCCGGGTTCTCAGACTTCCTCTTCCCCGAACCAGAGTGCTGGCTCGTGGTCGAACGTGCCGGGGAAGTAGCACCCTGCCTGGCAGCCGAAAAGCCCGACCTTTCGGCGCTCCCGGTGCCCGCGGACTTGCAGTGCTTGGCCTTCTGTTGCGCCCCCGTCGCCGGGGCGCCCTCACAGGACTTAGAAGCCCGCTCAGACTTTTTCTTCGCCTTCTCACCTGCTGTGCCCTTCTCCAGCCAGGCGGCGAGGCGGGAACGACGATACTGTTTGGTCCGTTCCGAAAGGTTCTTGCAGAACGCAGTGTCCTCCTCCACGTGCGTCTTGTCCTCATGAAGGCAGTAAAGACATTGCAAATGCTCGTCCTCCTTGAAAACGTTTTGCAATCCGCATCCAGGGCAGCACCTTAACAGCTTGGATCCGGGCGTCGAGCTTCCCTTGTCCTGGGCCATGTCCGTTGAGGTAGGCCGCAGATCTTCCGGAATCCTCCAAGAAGTGTAAAGTAGACGAAAACCTCACCCTTGAGGGGCATAGAAGAATTCCGAAAAGGGGTCCCCGTTGTCGGAAGTAGAAACGGTGGAGCTTGAGGCTCGATTAAACTGAAAAAATGAGAAAATCTCCTGAAAAATGTGAAAAAGCAGCAAAAAACTCAAGAGCTAAAGCACGAGGACTCCAAACACTTGAGCGTGCAGTAAAAATCTAAGGATGGCTGCCAGGGGCGGGGTTTAGGGAAAGGGCAGTCATTGGCTGGGGGCAGTATGACCTAGAGATCAGTGATTGGTTACTAAGAAAGACAGATCGGAAACAAAACTGATGCTGATTTTTTCTTTACCGAGGATTCCCAGCCTGACGACGGGGAATATTCATGAGCATGTGAATCCATGCCAGACCCCATGCTGGAGAAATAAAATATTTTATCATATGATTTGTTTTGGGTTTCATTTGTTTATATTATTTAGTTTTTCTTTTATAGGTTTTTTGAGAGTATTTGTTTTTGTTCCGTCAGTCCCTTTTTTTTATTCGAGAAATTGAGGTGGTTCACAAGTTGTCCAAGGAATTTGTAGTGTATAGCACGAATTCAAGCAATCTTTCAAGAGACGAACAAGTTACTAACCTGGTAACATTCTTTCGATGGGATGGTCCGATGACGTATTCCATATCTATGACAGTAATCACCACAGCTGTGCTGTTTCGGAAAATCTTTCGGCGTCTGCGTCCTGCGTCGTTGACGTTGATACGCCGTCCTCGAGGACCTCCACCGACGACCGACGTCACCAAATGTTATTAGTAGGACGCACGACGCCCGTAGCCTCAGTTGTAGTTTTTTCCCAGAACGTGTGGCACCAATCTTCTGTCAGTATGACCACAGAAAGCCTTGCGGAAACGTAAGCTGCAATCGCATGAGAAATTCTGTAGCGGGGTAGGCAGGGAGGGAGCGATATGGAATACGTCGTTGGACCATCCTATCGAAAGAACGTTATTAGGTAAGAAAGTAACTTGTTCTTCGAGTGGATTGGGTCCTTCCGACGTATTCCATATCTATGACAGACTCTCAAAGCAGTACCAACGTAAGGAGGTGGGAAAAGAATTTAGAATATACAAATTTAGAATGCCCAATCAAATTGCAGAGTAAAGGACTGCCTTACCAAAGGCCAGATCCTGCCCCCGGATAGAATCGAGGGAGTAGTGACGTACAAAAGTATGGAGCGAAGCCCAGGTGGCTGCATCACAGATGTTACGAATAGGAACACCCCTCTGCAGGGCAGTAGAGGCAGCCATACCTCTAGTAGAATGGGCCCGTAAGCCTACCGGAGGGTCCTTACCCGCCAATGGTAACATTCGGAAATTGCCAAGATGATCCATCGAGACAAAGTCTGCTTAGTAACAGCTTGTCCCAAACGCCTTCCAGCGTAACCAATAAAGAGGCGATTGTCCACTCTGACTCGGGACATGCGTGAAATGTATAAGCTTAAAGCCTATGGAGCCTCTCCTCTTCCTTACCAGGATGTGTAGGAGTATAAAATACCGGAAGAATAACCTTCTGGCTTAAATGAAATTCTGACACCACCTTTGGAAGAAAGGAAGGACGAACTCTAAGGACAACCCTGTCCTTATGAAACACAGTGAAGGGTGGCTTAACTGAAAGTGCCTGTAACTCACTCACTCTGCGAGTGGAAGTGACCGCAACTAAAAACACAGTTTTAAGGGTTAACAGTCTCAAAGGACAAGAATGCGGTTAGGGAGAATTCTCTTATAAGGCTAATTTCCCCAAACCTAGTGAGTCCCCCAGCAGCTTTGCTGGATTTTTGGGGTTTGTTTTTTCTCCTGCTAAGAGTGAGACTCTTTTACTCCCACTCTTAGACATGATTTGAGGTATGTCTTTGACTTGTTATGTGCTTATGGGCTATGGGGTTTGCTTTTTACTCCATAAGGTATCATCTGTTTTTCTGTATGTGTGGTACACAGCACCCTCAGTGCAGTACCACAGGGGTGTCACAGTGACCCCCCAAACATAGACGCCATACCCTGGGACTGACTACTGTCTCCCAGGGCATGTAAAGTCACCATTGGCTTTACTAGTCCAAAATTGTGAACAGAACCAGTACAAACCATCATATTGTGAAAGTACTGGTAAGGCATAATTCGATTGCCCCCGAGTCTGTGTTCGAGGGGGCACTGTCCCGTCCCCCCTCATCGAGTTTCTGGCTGGTGGCAGTGGTTACCACACGAAATATTCCACCAGAATATTCTATGGGATTTTCCCATTGATTTTAAACGTACCACTTTTTGGTGCAATGTTAAAGATACTGCTGGTTTATTTATTTAATATTAAATCACCGGTTGGCTCTTTTTGCCAGAACTCAATTCTAAAATGGTGTTTGTGTCTGTCTCTGTAACTCTGACCAAGGTCAAGCCCTTCTACTTTTTGGCGTGCTTCTCCACAGAAGCCCTCCAAATGGTGCCACTCTGTCTGGGTTCCACAGGAAGGGTGGAGGGGGGAATTGGCACCCTGGACTGCATTGCCACGGCAACCCAAGTCGCACTCTACTCTGATTGGCCCAGTGGCGAGCCGCCCGGCTCACCACTTAGCATGTGCGATTAACAGCTAGGCTGATGAATGGGGGTTTTTCTGCATAAAAGCAGGGCCTTTGGGACTGGAACTTCAGAATTTGCTACAGGACCTAAGAATCCGAAGAGGGACGAAGCTGAGCCATCTGCAAAAACGACACCACCGGTGAAGCCCTGCTGCAGCTACCTCACCACTTTCCCGACGACAAGAGAAGATCTTCTGCTGGACGGGTCTTCTTCCTCTGAGCTGGTGGGACCAACCAGTTCACCCTTTCCCCGTCCAAAGACAGCCCGTGGTCGAATCGCCCGTGCCAAGCACCCCGCCGGCCGGATAGCCAAGCTCACCACTTTTGACCGCGAATGAAAGGACCGCACCTTTTAATCGGAAACTCCACGGCTGGTTTCATCCCTGTGCAGTGAAACGGCTCCACGTTTCCTCCTCGACAAGACCTTCTCTTCCCCTGGTAGGAACCACGAACTTCAACCACTGCCAGGAACAAATGCCCCCGTCGGAGCTTTCTTCCCCTTTAAGGTACTGTGTCCGGCCTGACCTCCCTTTCTACAGATTGCTAAAGGTGACCCTTAAATCCTTGGCTTCTAAACTGGGTTGGCTCCAGGCCTTCTAACTATATCTTTTGAATCACCCCAACCTCTTTTGAACCCTCTGCAAAGACTTTCAGTGCACTTTAAACCGTGTGATCCTGGGCACATTTCGCTTTTCTCCCTTTTAAGTGGGCCTAGCCTATCAACTTTGGCTCTACAGTATAACCTGCCTTTCTCCTCTTGCTCTGAACTCTTAAGTGTTGGGAACTGTTTTATTTTATGCTCTTCCTTTTCTCTCCCTTTTTAACCTAAACTATTGGAGTGGCATCTAGGTTAAGCGCTCACTTCTGTCTTAACAAATAGTTGTGCTTTAACCCTGACTTGTCTGATAGTTAACAAGGGAGGTGTGTATACTTAACTGTGTTTTAAATTAGTTTTCATTGAGAGCGCTAGTGTATTACCTAAAGTGTGTTTTAAATAAATAATTATATACTTTTTATACAAAGCTCTGGTCAGTGTTAGTTTGCTCTACTGTGTTTTGACCCTATTGTGTATACTCTGCATTCTGCCCTACACTTCTTGAGAGAAGTCTGGCTGCTCAGCCACAGCTACCAGGTAAATATGTGTGGTGCAGACTGCAACCCATTGGGTTTACTGCTTACTCCTGTAGTCCTTCCATCCCTGATTAACTGACTTTTCCTGTCCAGATAAGGGTCCACCGTCAGGTTAAAATCTCCACCCACCAAGATGTTCTGATTACCTAAATCCAGCATTGTCCTAAATCATTAAAGAATACATCCCCATTGACGTTTGGTGCATAGATATTACACAAGGACATCACCAGGTCTTGTATTTGGACCTTTACCCATAACCACCACCCCAATTTGTCTGCCTATAATCCAATACCTTCCCTTGAAAATCTTTCTTAAACAAAACAATCACCCCTCTAGAGCTCGCTGTGTATGAAGAATGTAATGCAAGACCAGGCCAACTTCTCTCAAATGCCACAGCCTAATTCTCCGTAAAATGAGTCTCCTGTAAAAAAGAAAACATCCACTTTATAATGTCTTAGATGTGTCAAAACCTTTTTCCTTTTGATGTTATCCTTCAACCCATTAACGTTCCATGAGACGAATCACAAGGATTCGAGGGGATTGGGTCCTCCGACGTATTCCATATCTATGACAGTAATCACCACAGCTGTGCTGCTTCGGAAAATCTTTTGGCGTCTGAGTCCTGCATCGATGTTGATACGGCGTCCTCGAGGACCTCCTCCGACGGCCGACGTCACCAGATGTTATAAGTAGGACGCACGACACCCGTAGCCTCAGTTCCGTTTTTTCCGTGAACGTGTTCGCTTTGGAGATCTCTGCGCGCCTCGACTCTTTGGAGTTTCTGTTCTTTCGGTTCTTCGAACCTGTTCGTTTGTGAAGTATTATCGGGCTTCTTCCACCCCGCATCCGGGCTTCAAGAAGTGTGGGGACTGCGTGTCCAAGATGTCGGTGACGGACTCGCACAACGCCTGCCTCGATTGTGTCGATTGCCAGTCGCTTACGTCCAAGGCCTTGCGGGAACGTAAGAAGAAGCTGTCGGTCGGTAGGGTGTCCAAGCCCCGGAAGGTGAGGTCCACTGGGCTTTCAACGGACGATTCGAGGGGTGACTATACGCATCGTAGTCGTAAGTCTAGGGGGGTCTCGGTCCCGCAGTGGGTCCCGCCACTCCTCTGCCTCTTCGAGGCACACCCGGCAGCACTGTCGTCGGTCGCCTTCCCCGTCCTCATCCAAGGACTCTGCCCGTCGACGGGTTTCTTATCCCACAAGCGTTCCTCTCCGGAGGAATGGGCTTCCTTCGGGAAGAAAATGTTGGCGATTCTTGAATCGCAGGACTCCGGTCCGTCCGTGCCTCCTAGAGGGGTCGGTCGTGACCGTACTAGAGACACCGCTCGTATGCCTTCGGGCTCGGGTGGTCGCCACGATTCACGGGGGAGGTCCCGCTCGGACAAGGGTAATCGTTCTAGTCATGCCTGGTCCAGGTCCTTGACGCGCTTGAGCCTGTGTGTACCTGTGAAGTCTTCGAAGAAGACGTTGATGGCGCCGAGGTTGTCAACAGACTCTCTCGAGGCTCCGCCTCCGAGGAACTCGTTAATGCCATTTGCGCCCAGGCTGTTGAAGGACATGCTCTGGGCTCCGTCCTCGAGGCCTGTGTCGAAGCCGTCGATGCTGTCGGCGCCGCGCTCGATGTCGACGCCGTTTCACTCGACGCCTTTCGAGGCTGTGGTGTCGGAGGTACCCCGTGGCACGGGGGAACCCCCTAGAAAGGCTCTGGCCAAGGCAAAACATGTCTTTCTCCCTTATTCAATGCCCACTTTCCAGCCTATGGAGTATATTTCCGAGGTGGAAGAGGGTTCTGAAGATGGGTTGGTTCCGGACACGGTACCAGATGAGATTCTTTCTGGTCATAGCTAGATTGAGGACCTGTGTCAGTCACTGCATGACGCCAGTGGTCTGGACATCTCTCCGGAGGTGGAGTTCTGTAGGCCTGAGCCTGGCACCCATGCCGAGTCATCGTACCGGCGCCTTTTGTCGAGGGTCACGGACTACTTGGGGTGGTCGGCGCCCCCAGTTGATTTTGTGCAGGATGACCTGACGGATATCCTCGACCAAGGTCCACCCACTGCCATTCCATATGGGTCTGCAAAGAAGGGTGGCAGCGGCTTGGACTGCTCCGGAGAGTCTCCCGGCAGTGGGCAAGTCTTTGCCGCGAAAATACCGCCCAGCTAGTAGTGACACCTGCTACTTGACCACGCACCCCACTCCGGAGAGTTTGGTGGTGCAGGCGGCTACGGCCCCAGCAAAGCAGGCATTGTATCCTACCATCCCTCCTGATAGGGACGACGAGCGTTTTGATGGCAGGGCGAAGAAAGTGTTTTCTTCAGGGGATATGGCTCTTCAGGCCGCCAACTCTGTATGTGCCTTGTCACGTTTCACGCACACTTTGTGGAACTGTATTTCCTTAGCGGCTGAACATATTCCCGAAGGGGACGAACGGGATGGTTTTCTTGCTATTATTCAGGATGGCAAGGATGCCATGCGTGAGTCCTTTCAGTCGGGTTTGGACATGGCAGACTGTCAGCCGGTCCATGGCGGTGAGCACCGTAATACGCAAGTTTGCGTGGTTGAGGAAGTCGGGGTTTGCTCCTGATGTGCAAGCCAGGCTCCTCAACATGCCCTTTGATGGTGAACATCTTTTTGGCAGCAAGGCTGACCGAGAGCCTTGAGAGTTTGCAGACCTCCAAAGCTGCAGCAAAGTCGTTGGGCGCTGCAGTCCGCCAACCTCTGCCTTTTCGTCCTAGGGGACAGCAATGGAGGGGAGGTTCCTTTTCGTTATTACTCATCCTTTAGTAAAGCAAGAGGAGCTGCAAGTCAAAGGGGGAACCGTAGGAGTGCCAGAGGTGGAAAACAAGGTACTCGAGGTGCCAAGGCCACGCAAACAGTTGCCTCTTTGCCCTCAGGCAACGCTGCAGCCGCTTCTGCTCAGTCATGAGGCCCATGCTTCGCCGGTTGGGGGAAGGCTGGTGCAGCATCTTGTAGAATGGCGTGCCATTACTTCAGATGTGTGGGTTCTGGAGATTCCGGCAGAGGCCTCACGACAATCCACCAGGGAATCTCTCTTTGAAGAGTCCGGGCATCCGTCGAGGGTCGATGTCACCAGATGTTTTATATAGGACGCACAGCGCCCGTAGCCTCAGTTATAGTTTTTTCCCCCAGAACGTGTGGCAACAATCTCCTGCCAGTATGACTGCAGAAAGCCTTGCGGAAACTTAAGCTGCAATCGCATAGGAAATTCAGTAGCGGGGCAGGCTGGGAGGACGAAGTGGAATACTTCGGAAGAACATCCCATCGAAAGAACTTTACCAGATATGGTAAGTAACTTTCTTTGAGGGTATTGTGTCCTTTGACGTATTCCACATCTATGACAGACTCCCAAAGCAGTACCAACTTGTGGAGGTGGGAAAAGAATGTACAATTTAAGAATGTTAGAATGCCCAATCAAATGGCTGAATAAAGGACTGCCTTACCAAAGGCCAAATCCTGCCCATGGATGGAGTCCAAGGAATAGTGTCTCACAAAAGTATGTACAGAGGCCCATGTGGCTGCTTCGCAAATATTGCGAATAGGAACGCCCCTCTGTAGAGCAGTGGAGGCAGCCACACCCCTAGTAGAGCGAGCCTGTAAGCCTACTGGAGGGTCCTTTCCCGCCAAACGGTAACACTCAGATATCGTCAAAATGATCCATCTGGACAAGGTCTGCTTGGAAACAGCCTGACCCAAGCGCCTTCCAGCATAACCAACAAAGAGCTGATCATCCACTCTGACCCGGGACATCCGCGAGAGATAGAAACTCAAATCTCTCCTAGGATCCAACCTATGGAGCCGCTCCTCTTCCTCACCAGGATGTGGAGGATGATAAAAACGCCGGAAGAATCACCTTCTGGCTCAAATGGAATTCCGACACAACCTTAGGAAGAAAAGAAGGCCGCACCCGCAGGACAACCCTGTCCTTATGGAAAACAGTAAAGGGTGGCTTAGCGGAAAGTGCCTGCAACTCACTCACTCTGCGTGCGGAAGTAACCGCAACTAAAAACACAGTTTTAAAGGACAAGAATGTAAGGGCTCAAACAGAGCTCCCATTAGGAACTTTAAAACCAAATTCAAATCCCATCCCAGCACCTGGAAAGGCGACGGTGGAAACACATTAGTTAGCCCTTTTAGAAACTGGGAAATCAAAGGGATCTTAAAATAAGAACATTCCTCAGACGAGCGCTTAAATATGAACAGTGCTGCAAGGTAACCCTTAATGGCACCCACTTGCAGGCCCTTGTGGGCTAAAGAAAGCAAAAAAGACAAAACCAAAGGAATGGAACATTGGAAAGGATCCACATTCTGTACCCTGCACCAGCCACAGAACTTTCTCCAACAGCAACGGTACAGGGATTTCGTTGCATGCCTTCTGGCCGAAAGCAACACCGCCATCACGTCTTTGGGGAGGTCCCAATCCTTACACCTCAACCTTTCAGATACCAAGCATGAAGGCTGAGAGACTTGACCTCTGGATGGAGAACCCGATCCCCTCCCGTGAGAGCAGATCGTCTCGGTAGGGAAGACGGTGTGGAGGGCAGTTGGACATGTCTAGAAGGTCCGAGTACCACACTCTCCTGGCCCATGCCGGAGCAATGAGGATCATTCGGGAACCGAACCTCCGTAACCTCTGCAACACTTGCGGAATGACAGGGACTGGAGGAAACGCGTACAGCAGTGGGAAGGACCACTCCACTACAAACGCGTCCCCTAAGGTTCCTCTGGGGGAAATTCCCACAAGCAGAATCTCTCGCACTTCCGGTTGACACTGGTGGCGAAGAAATCCACTTGTGGGGTTCCCCAAAGGGTGAAGATCTCCAAAAGAACTTCCAGAGCCACCTCCCACTCATGAGAGACCGTGATCTGCCTGCTCAGAGCATCTGCCGCCGCATTTTCGTCTCCGGCCAGATAAACTGCTGAGATCGAAATTTCCTGCGGGATGGCCCAGAACCAGAGCAGCACCACAAACCTGCACAACGGGAGTGCTCCTGCCCCCCTTTTTTGTTGAGGTAGTGCATGGCCACTGTATTGTCCATCATAATCAGGACATTCTTCCACTGCACAGCTGGCAGAAAAGCCTTCAGGGCTAGCCTGACGGCCCTCAGCTCTAACAGATTGATGTAGAGTCTGGACTCCGATGGAGACCAACATCCGCTGGCTGTCAATTTGTTGGCATGAGCGCCCCAAACTGTGAGTGATGCGTCTGTCACGATCGTCACCTACGGCCATGGTTGCCAAAATGGTGCTACCTTCATCAGATTGCCTTTGTTGGCCCACCATAGAAGATCCTGGGCGACCAAGGTCGGAATCTGAACAGGATCAGACATCCTGCTGGAGAACTGCGACCACTGCATCTTGAGGGCCCAATGCAGAGATCTCATCCGCAGCATCACCTCTGGCACCAGGAAAATGCAGGATGCCATGAGGTCGAGCAACCTTAAGAATTCGAATGCCCGGAGACTCTGGGCACGTTGAAACCTGTCCACCATCTGCAGAATATGATGAGCCCTCATCTGGGGAGGCGGACACTGCCCCAGGGATGTGTCGAGCACTGCTCCGATGTATTGGAGCCGCTGGGTAGGTGTCAAATGTGACTTCTTTAAATTGAGGGAGAAGCCCAGCTTGTGAAGGGAGTGGCAGGTGACGGACAGATGATCCAGGGCTTGCTCGGGAGAGCGTGCCCTGATCAACCAATCATCCAGGTAGTGGTAGACGTGAATCCCCCATTTCCTGAGATACGCTGCCACCACCACCATCAGCTTGAAGACCCTCGGGGCGGAGGTCAACCCGAAAGGCAGGACCCGAAACTGAAAATGCGAGTCACCAACCGCGAACCTCAGGTACTTCCTGTGCTTGGGATGGATCGGCACAGGAAAATAAGCGTCCTTGAGGTCCAGGGACACCAACCAATCATGAAGTTGAAGGGCTTGGGGGACTTGAGAGTTACCATCTTGAACTTGTCCTTCCTGAGGAGCTTTTTCTACCAACGCAAGTCCATGATTGGTCTCAATCCTCTGTCTTTTTTCGGGGATCAAAAATAAGGGGAATACCATCCCTTGTTCCTCTCTGCTGCAGGCGCCAGTTCTATGGCGCCTTTCTCCAGCAGGGATAGGATTACCTGCGCAAGGAGTGGATCCGGACGCTTCAAAGAGAGCTTCCCCTGTGGATTATCGTGAGGCCTCTGCCGGAAGGGAAGACAGTAGCCGTGGGCTATGATCTCCAGAACCCACACATCTGAAGTAATGGCCCGGAATTCGGCAAGATGCTCCTCAAGTCTGCCCCAAACCGGTGAACCATGGGGCATGGCCTCATGACTGAGCAGGTGCAGCAGTGCCTGAGGGCAAAGAGGCAACTGCCCGAGCGGCTTTGGCACCCCGAGTACCTTGTTTTCCACCCCGGGTACTCCCACGGTGGCCCCTTTGACTGGCAGCTCCTCTCGATCTACCAAAGGAAGAGTAGTACTGAAAGGAACCTCCCCTCCATTGCTGTCCCCTAGGACGAAAAGGCAGAGGTTGACGAACTGCAGCACTCAAGGACTTTGCTGCAGCTTTGGAGGTCTGCACTCTCCAACGCTCTCGTCAGCCTTGCTGCCAAACAGATGAACACCATCAAAGGGCATGTTAAGAAGACGGGATTGCACATCAGGAGCAAACCCCGACTTTCGCATCCACGAAAACCTGCGTATCACAGTGCTCGCAGCCATAGACCGGCTGACACAGTTTGCCGTGTCCAAACCCGACTGAACGGACTCTCACATGGCATCCTTGCCGCCTCGCACGAGGGCTAGAAAACAATCCCGTTCCTCCCCTTCGGGAATATGCTCAGCCGCCAAAGACGCACAGTTCCACAGAGTGTGTGTAAATTTCGCTAAAGCACAAGTGGAGTTGGCCGACTTCAACGCCATACCCCCAGCCGAAAATACCTTCTTTGCCCAACCATCAAAGCGCTTATCGTCCCTATCAGGAGAGACGGTAGGGTACGCAGCCTGCTTTGAGGAGGCTGTAGCTGCCTGCACCACCTAACTCTCCGGAGTAGGGTGCCTCTATAAGTAGCAGGGATCACCACTGGATGGGCAGCATTTCTTCGGAAGTGACTTATTAACTGCCGGTAGACTCTCCAGAGCAGTCCAAGCCGTCGCCACCCTCCTTTGCAAAGCCATGTGAAACAGCAACACCAGGTCAGTGGGCGGACCTTGATCCAGAATGTCCGTCAAATCGTCCTGAGCAATATCAACAGGTGGAGCAGACCACCCCAAGTATTCTGTCACCCTTGACATAAGACGCCGATAGGAGGAATCCGCATGCGCCCCAGGCTGGCCAAACTCCACCTCCGGAGAGGTGTCAAGGCCACTAGCGTCATGCAATGCTGACGGGGTTCCTCCATCTGACTATGCCCAGGCAAAAGGTCATCAGGGACATCAGGAGGCACAGCCAACAGCCATCTCCTCATCAGACAGTTCCTCAACCTCTGAAATATCCTGTAAAGGTTGAAAATTTCGAATTTAGGAGGAGGAACAGAATAGGGCTAAAAAAAAAGGCCTCACAGACTTACTGAGAGCCTTCCTCAGAGGTTCCACAGCCCTCAGGGGGGCACCTCTGGCAAATCCTCCACAAACGGCGTCGAGGGAATCAGCGTCGACGTCGACAGAGGCGTCGACGGCATCGACAACTTCCTTGAGGGCAGAGCCTCGAGAGAGCCCCTCAATGGACACATAGCGTCGACACCTTCTTCGAAGGCTTCACAGGTTCCGACGGACTATATGGCGTCGAGGACCGGGACCTGGATCTGGCACAGCTATGGCGATCTCCCTTGTCCGAGCGGGACCTCGACGGCTCCAGATCGTGCTGGCCGCCCGAACCCAAAGGCATGAGAGTGGTGGACCGGGCCCGTTCCTTGCCGGCTTCTTTCGAAGGCACGGACGGAACTGTGCCCTGTAACTAGAAAATCGCTAACATCTGCCGGCGGAATGAAACCCATTCGGCCGGCGATGAAGACTTGGTGGGACAAGTGAACCGTCTGGCGGAGTCCTCCTTCGACGAGGAAGGTGACCGCGCTTCCTAGAATGCCTCAACAAGGCAGAGGAATGGCGGGAACCACTCCTAGACCGAGACCCTCTGGATTTTAGCCGACGCAGAGAGTCGCCCCTCGAGTCATCGGTCGAAAGCCCAGCGGACTTCGATTTATGGGGCTTAGACACCCTACCTACCTTCAATTTCTTCTTACGTTCCCGTAAGGCCTTAGACGTCAGGTACTGGCAATCCTCGCAGTCGTCAGTGGCATGGCGTTCGCAGAGGCACCGGAGACAGATGTCATGCAGGTTCGTGATGGACATCTTCGAACCGCAGTCCCAACATTTTTTAAAGCCTGACTTCGGGGTAGTAGAAGACGAAGACATTGCTTTCAAAGAGAAGCATCAAGCGATTCTGAAGCAAACACGTTTGCACAAAAAACAGAACTGAGGGCTACAGGCGCTGTGTGTCCTATTTATAATATCCGATGACATCTACCCTGGACGGAGGCCCTCGAGGGACAACGAATCAACGCCATTGACGCAGGATGCCGTCTGCCGAAAACTTTCCGAAGCAGCACAGCTGTGGACATTACCTGACATAGATGTGGAATATGTCGGAGGACACAATCCCCTCGAAAATATCCTTCTTGCAGCTGAGATAGTATATGCTGAAGGCTGACCATCTTGAAAGTTAGAGCTTGCAGGGACTAGTTTTTTTTTTTTTTTAATATATTTTTATTGTTTTTTCCAAGAAAACATACAACCAGTATCATCAACACGACAATCAATTAAATATCCACAATAATTTCCCATTCCCTCCCTCCCCAAGTGAACCCGGACCGGGGTTGCGCAGTCTGCTGCTGGCATTAGGGTGAGCCCGGGCTGTCCGGGTCCTCGCCTGAGGTGCTGGCTTCCTTAGGACTGAACAGGGCCGTCGTGAGGGCAATCCACTGCAGGAGGTCCTCCGAGTCATTTATTTTTTGCTGTCTTTGCGCCAGCTCCCAGGCCCCGGTTTCAGCCACAGTCCATCTGCGAAGGTCCTCCCACCATGTTACAAGTTTAGGGGCCCTGGGACACTTCCAGGCCATTGCGATGCGCCTTTTTGCGAGGATGTACATCAAGTCTTTGAGCCTGTTGAGAGGTTTGTTTTTTTTCCCTCGTGGGTACAAGCCCAATAGACATGCCTTGGGGGATTGCACGTCTAGCGTTATGTCCTCCTCTGCTACCTTGGTCTGAATTTGCGACCAGAAGGTTTGTATGTTCGGGCAGGCCCAAAACATGTGGGTCAGGGAGGCCGCGGGTTCTTGGCACTTGGGGCACCGCACCACACCAGCGCCATTGAATCTCGAGATGACAGCTGGGGTAAGGTAGGCCCTATGGATGATGTAAAATTGGATAAGCTGGAATCGGGCATTCCTAGAAACCTTTTTGTGATAGTGTGTTATTGTTTCCCACTCCGTGTCGCCGAATAGTGTGTTCAGCTCGGCCTCCCATTTGCTCTTGCATGTGAGTTCGCTATGTGTGGTGCTGTCAATTAGGATCTCATAAAGCCTAGAGGTTTCGTGTCCCCCTTCTGCCACACCTATCAGGTTCTCTATGGCCTCGTGTCCGGCGCATTGGGATTCTGCATCCGGCCATCGCCTCCTAAGTCTGTCCAGCACCGCCCCGTATAGAAGGAACTGACCCAGTGGGACCCCAGTCAATTCGTGCAGCTCGGGAAATGTGTGGATGCCCTGGTCGTCCACCAGATCGCCCAGAGTGGCGACGCCGGAGGGTTCCCATATGTTCCGGATCGCCTTCCGGTCTTCCGGCCTAGTGGACATGATGGCGGCTATAGGGATCTGTGGGGAGTAGGGGTCGGACAGCTTGACCAACTTGCAGGCCCGACTCCAAATTTGAGTGCCTAGGCGGATGAGGTGCGCGTCCAGCGTTTTGGGCATTGGTCCGATCCAGAGGAGGTCCCTGAGCAGCCATGGTGCGTCTGGGGGCTGCAATAGGCGTGTATCCGTCATGGCATCATCAGCCATCCACTGGATCACGTGCTTAAGCTGGGCCGCTATGTAGTAGAGCTCAAAGTTAGGGGTGTTCAGGCCTCCCCTCTCGTACGGTCTTTGAGTAATGTCTAGGGCAACTCTGTGCCTCCCCTCCCGCCATAAGAGTTTCCTACATAGCATGGCCAGGTCTTTGAAAAAACGCTGGGGGATGTTGTAGGGGACGTTGGTGAAGAAATGTAGGAGACGGGGGAGTGCTACCATTTTAAGGAGTCCCGCCCTACCAGCCATCAAAAGGGGCAATTTGCACCATAGGTCGATTGATTTAGCCAGTCCCTCCTTAGCCCTGCCCGTGTTCAGAACATGTTCGGTCTCAGGGTCCCGGTGGATCACGACGCCCAGATATTTGAACGTAGTGGGTTCCCATTTAAGGGCCAGAGGGGGGAGGTGTTCTTCCTTGGTTCCACTAAGTGCAGCCAGGGGGAATAAGCAAGACTTGCTGTGGTTAATCTGGACCCCTGTGCATCTGTGGAACCCGTCTAGGGTTTCCAGGATGTAGGGGAGAAGGTGTTCGGGATCCCTCAGGTAGAGGAGCATGTCATCCGCATACATGGAGACAAGGTGGTTCACACCATTTATCGTTATTCCCCCGTCACCGTATTCCTGCCTAAGGTATGCTGCCACTGGTTCAATCGCTAAGATGTAAAGTAGAGGGGATAGGGGGCACCCTTGCCGAGTGCCCCTGGCCAGGCTCCATTTTTCAGAAAAGGTGTTGTTGGTACGCACTCTGGCGGTGGGGTTGGTGTAAATGAGTTTGACCCAGTTCAAGAAAGCCGTTCCGATCCCCATCTTTGCTAAGGTGGCATAAAGCCATGTCCATCGGACCGAATCAAAGGCCTTAGAGGCGTCGAGGGACACAACTGCATATTTACCGGGCATGCCGTTTGTGCTGTGTATCACGTGGTGCAGCCTTCTCAGGTTCTCGGACATAGAGCGACCCTGCATGTAGCCCGTCTGATCCTGGTGTATGAGGTACGGGACGGCTGCACGAAGCCTTCTGGCCAGTAATGCGGTGAGGATTTTGTTGTCTACATTCAACATGGATAGTGGGCGGTATGAGCCGCAGTCAGAGCTGTCCTTGTCGGGCTTAAGTAAGGGGATGATGGTGGCTTCAGTCATGGTGTCGGGGAGGTGGCCTATGTCATACGCCTCGTTATATACTTTGGACAACAGGGGGGCCAGTATGTCCTCATAGGCCTTATAAAATTCGCTCGGGAGACCGTCCGGTCCCGGCGTTTTACCCGAGGGCAATGACCTAATGGTGGCTGTGACCTCGTCGGGGGTGACGGGGGCTCCGAGGGGATCTGCCAAGTGGTCCTCCAGGCGTGGGAGCCAGATGGCGTCTAGGGCGTCTTCGATCGCGTGGTCAGGGGGCGGGGCTGGATCGGAGTAAAGGGTTTGGTAATATTGTTTGAACACTGCGTTGATACCCACTTGCGTGTGGAGGGTCAGGCCGTCTGTATTACGAATGGAGCAAATGGGGTATTTGGGGGTTTCTCGTTTATAAAGCCATGCAAGAAGCTTCCCGGGTTTATCGCCCAGGGCATGATTCCTCTCCGTGAATTTCGTATAGCTCAACTTCCCCAGCGTCTCCCAGTGTGTTAGGCATGTTTGTTTAAGATCAATCATCTTTTGCAGGTGGGCGGGATCAGGGGACGGGGTGGCTTCGAGATCTTGGAGTTCAGTCTCAGCGTGCGCTAGCAGGGACGTGACGGATTTTAGGGCCCCTCCAGCCGCGGCTATCATTTCCCCCCTAGTTACCACCTTGTAGGCTTCCCAGGCTGTGCCTAAGTATCTGACGCTATCAATGTTGGTCTGCCAGTAATGTGTGGAACCCTCCCTGATTTGTTCGCTGAAGGCTTTGTCTAACAGCGCTTCGCTCCTCAATTTCCACGTGGGGATGGGGGGCCTGGGCGTCGTGGTCACCCACGAGGTCATCAAAGGGGAGTGGTCTGAAAGTACCCTGGCTAGGTACTGCGTGTCCTCAAATCCCGCCACGTGCTCTTCGCTAATGAACAGGCAATCTATCCTGGTATGGACCTTATGTGGGGGGGGGAGTAAAAGGAGTAGCCTCTGGTTTCGGGGTTTTGCACTCTCCACAGGTCTTTCAGGGCATATTGCTGCGTGAGGGCGTTCAATATCTTGGCGGGTGGGGAGGGGTCCCCATGTTTACCATCCGACCTGTCTATACGAGGGTTCAGGGTACAGTTGTTGTCACCTCCCCATATCGTTATGCATTCATTACTCGGGGTCAGCCGAGCGTACAGCGAGCGAAAGAAAACAGTGGCATCATGGTTCGGGGCATAGGTGCAAATCAGGCGGACGTCCCGCCCCTCTATGGTGCCCTGAACCAGGGCCATCCTACCTTCATTGTCCGTTTTGGTGTGGGTCAGCTTGACTGGGACAGAGGGGGCGATCCATATCAAGACGCCTCTGGCGTAGGTGGAGTAGGGGGAGCCCACTAGGGTGCCCCGCCAGACCTTGGCCAACGCTGCAAGCTTAGGGCCACATAAGTGGGTCTCCTGAAGGAGGGCGATTCCGACCCTGTGGCGTTTCATGTAGGCGTGGATGCGGCGCTGTTTGATATAGCTGTTTAGCCCCCTGACGTTCCAGGACATGACTCTGATCCTCTCAGCCATGGTCTGTGTGTGGTCGTGCGGCTGTGGGAAGCGTGAGGTTGAGGGCTTTGACGAACTTGGTCGTCCTGGTTGCAATTCCGCTGCGCTTGGTCCCAGTCCGGTTTGTGTCCAATTCAAACTGCGATCCCAACTTGGGGTTCAAACCCCCACAAACAACAACGTCTAACTTAACAAAAAACACAACTTCAAACATAACACGTCTAGCGAGGTTGCCCTTGCTCTGACATCCCCGTTTCTGCCCCATCAGACCAGGGTCTTCCGGTGCCCTACGGGCGGGTGAACTCACCCAAAGTATCCTGGGGATAGGAAAGGGGCTGCCTCCGAAGGTGTTGTCAGGAGGTGTGCCACGACCGGCGCGGCTCCGGTTCCATCAGTGTCGCCACGTCTATTGTCATATGAGTGTACGATCGGCGACTGCAGTCAATGAGTGGAGAAGTTCCTTTGTTGCGGGCGGCTAGGGCCCGCGCTGCTTCCGTTCGATGTCCGGGATCTGTTCTCTGTCCATCCATTCGCAGGCCTCTGCTGGGTTATCAAATAAGTGGGCCTTGTTGTTGCGCAGGACCTTGAGTCTAGCCGGGTAGAGGAGTAGATAGCGCAGGCCTGCTTCCTTGAGTCTCGCCTTGGTGTGGTGGAACTGGGCCCTGCTCCTTTGAACCTGCAGGGTGTAGTCAGGGTAGATTGCTATCTTTGCGGCGTCCCTCTGTATGGATCCGCCCATCCTGGTGAAGGCCAAAATGGATTCCCTGTCCCTATAGTTGAGGACTTTGGCTATCACGGGTCTTGGTGGGGTCCCCGGTGGGGGCCTCCTGGCTAAGGAGCGATGGGCTCTTTCGATAGTGAAGCCCTGCGACAGTTTCCCGGCCCCAATTTCCTGTATGAGCAGGTTCTCGACGTAGTTAGTAGGGTCGTTGCCCTCGATGCCCTCGGGCAGGCCGATAATTCTGATATTGTTTCTGCGGGCCCTTCCTTCGGCCTCCTCAGCCCTGTCCTCTAGGTTCTTCACTTTCTGCGCCAAAATGTCTACATCCTTTAAAAGTTGAGTTTTGGCATCGGTATTGTCTCGGACTTGGATCTCGAGAGCGTCCGTTCTGCCGGTGATAGAGCGCACATCCTGCCTCAGTAAATTCAGGTCGATCGCAACCGCATCAATCTTGTCCTCCATGGTTTTCTGGAGTGTCTTGATGGCCTCTAGCAGTTGGGAGTTGGCTGGCTCGGGTCTCGCAGCGCCCGGCACCTCCACAGGGGCAGAGGCCTCCGCGGGTCCGATCGCTCCAGCGGCCGCGAAGGACTCCATGGTAGTTTGGCGGTGTCTGCTTCGGGCGCCTTTAGTGGTCATGTCCTATCTTCGTGGTCCGTCAGGCCTCTGCAGGCACTACACAGTCTGTGTCCGATGGCGCCGTGCTGGGGATACTTCGTGGGGGGGGTTGTGCGTCGGCCGCCCGCCGGGCTACGCCAGTGGGCCGCTCAGCAGGGCCCGGTGAGGGTGTAGTTAAGGCCGAATCAGGCGCTCCCCCCTCCGTCTCCTCGCTGCTCTTCTTCGGGACACAGGAGCACAAGTCTCAGCTTAGGCAATCTCTGCCACTTCAGATCGAGTTCCATAAAGGCTGGCCCCTTGCGGGTTCCTCCCGGTCGGTCACAGGGCTCCGCTACAGCGTCAGGCTGGGCATCATCATGGCCGCCATTTTCTGTCCTCGTACGACGTTCCGTTTCTTTTCGATGGTGCGGGCCCTCAGAGGGTCGTGAGGCTCCCAAACTTCGTCAACAGGCGGAACACTCCTTCACACGACCTATATTCTGTTTTCAAGTGGCTGCAGTCAAGTTTAAGCGGTAGTTGGTGGCGGATCCATAATCGTATCGAGCGGAGCTGCGCCGAACACGTCCTTCCTACATGGCGGTTAGCCACGCCCCCCAGCTTGCAGGGACTAGTTGAGGTGTAGATGGAGAATGGGTCTCCAGACTCTGAAATTTTTCTTTATGAGAAAGTATCTCAAGTTTACCCCTTGGCCTTGTTGAAGGGGGAACACACTTGATTGCCCCTTGGAGAGGAGAGACTAAACTTCTTTGAAGTAGTAATGGCAAGTGCTTCTTGACCTTTGATAAGGGAGGAATGGAGGGTGGGCTCCCAATTAATTTTAGCGTGTGGCCCTGCTGGATTTCAGAGAACACCCATTTGTTTGTGGTGATGGAACGCCACAGTTTGGCTAGCTTTGAGAGTTGCCCTCCCAGTGAGGTGTGAAAGTGGAGGTGTGGAGGAGTAGCCTAGTCAGGCCTGTTTGGATGCTTGGCCTCTGGCACGCTTGGAGCCGCGGCAGAGCTGATTTCCGATGTAGGCGTGGGACTTCCCCCTTGTAGCGGTCTGAAGCAGCATAGGTGCTGGACCAGAAGGACGACCTGTAGTTGCGTGATGTTCTTGAAAAACATGTTTTCCGGAACCAAAACAACTGACGCCGTTGTTGCAGAGTGCCCAGAGAGCAGGAGGTGTTCACTTTGATGGCTTAAAGTAGGTCATCCACCTTCTTGCCGAACAGGTCCTTCCCATCGAAGGACATGTCCACAACCTTTGATTGCACTTCTGGATGGAAATGAGTGCCCTTAAGCAAACTTTGATGGCATAGAACAGCGCTGTTACCCATCTACCTGAGACGAGTGTACGCAATATCAACCACCACTGAAATTGAGTGAGCCAAGGCGCTCTTCCCTTGCAATGGATGGCAAAAGCTTCATCCTTGTCATCTGCAAGCAAATCCAATATTGGGCCCATCTTGAACCATAGCTCCGTGTCGTAGCCAGAGAGGATAGCCATAGAATTAGCTGCCTTGATGTTGGTTTGATGCCGTGGAGATGATGCGCTTTTCGAAAGAGACTAGCTGTTTCCCTTCCTTGTTGGGTAGCACTGAACACAGGGAGGAAGAATTAGCGGAACACTTCCAGGACACCGCTGACACCACCAAGTCCAGACTGGGTTTCATCCGCAGACATTTAGGGGCTGAATTGAGAGCCTTGCATATTTTCTCTAATCAGTCCGTTTTGCAAGGGGCAGAGAAGGGGTTTCTCATGGTCAACAGACCACCTTCATAGGTGTCCTGGAGAACATATATGTCCACCACAGACTTTTGCATCTGCTCCTTCTGCTGATAAAGGAAGCCTTCCTTCTTTTGTGCCCCTGGAACAAAATCAAACAACCTGGTAGCCCTGGACGGGAGGGCATGGAAGATACCAACTGCATCAGGTGGAGAGTCTGTGGGAGGTGGGTCCTCGGTTCATTATGCATTTTGAAAGACATTCTCAAACTCGCTCAAGGTAGTAATGTGGGTGGACACATCAGCTTGGCAGATGTCCGTCTCACTATCAGTATCCGTGATGTGCGGAGGAGGAAGAGCATGCGAGTGGGTGCATAAAGGGCACGCCGTAGGAGGAGGTGGCGGACCAGGCAACATGCCATTAGGAAGCACCTGCCGTGGCATCACAGATGGAGCAGGCAGCCTATGTTGCAACTCCGAGACAAGAGTGTGGATATTATGTCCATAAAAAAGGTCTGAGGGCTCTGGTTGAGAGATAGCCAGCCTTGGTGCTAGCTCAGTGGGAGCAGAAACCACCCTTTGGGATGGCATAATTGCTGAAGCGCCAGCTGAAGTAGATGGTAGAAACGCTACGTGGGTGTTGTCTACATGGGTGTCCTCATCAGAAAAAAGACCTTCCAGCTCAAAATCTGCATCACTGGCAGGTTGCAATATGTCCTCAGGTAGAAATATTGTCAGTGCAGGATTGACAGGTGGAACATATGGGGCCAGCAAAAATAGTGTCTGGGTACACATAGGCCTTGGTAGGGCCAAAAGCGCAGAGGGAGAAGCCCCAGCCAGAAAGACGTCAGCAGAGCCGTCAACAATGAGGCATGCACCTTTGTGGTGGATGAGGTGGTAGTAGTGGTGACAAACATTGATGGAAACTGGTGCCACGTGGATGCAGTCATTGAGGAAGTCACTGAAGCATCACAGAGGGCATAGACTGAACAGATGACATGCTCTGCTTGTGAGTGATCTACTGGGTCATAGACAAACATGTCATCGACTGGCAGAAGGTGTAAACGAGTGCTACTTGGCAGAAGACTGTAGAACAGAATACTCTGCTGGCGTTTTGCAGCCGAAGACGATGAAGCAGGCTTTGTGGATGAGGAGTTGTTGATGGGAATCGCAAACGTTGATGCTGTCGTGGATGAAGTGGCAGCCCGAGCTTGAGTTGTATGACCTTTTTCACTCTTTTCATAAGGGAAGAGTCATTGTGGGACCTTGACCTCCTGGATGAAAAGGTGCAAGGTGGGAGTATTGTACCTTCTATTTTTAAACTTTGAGAATAAATGTGATTTCAAGAGAGTAAAAATAACTTTTCTCCTTTTCAAGAGAGTAAAAGGTATGCAACATCCAGCCGATGTGTGCAAAAACTGTATGGAAATCATTACAATGCAGCAGCTTTCTGCTTTGTGACAGAATACCCCTTTCATTATTTTTCTAAGGTCTGACCATTTGATATCTCCTGTATTTATTTAAATGTTGAAAACGCAACAACCTAGCCAATTACATAATAAAGCAAAAATGATTTGTATTATATGTTTTAACGTTCAATAGCAGAATTGTCTTTTGATGTTAATTGAAAGTCCTAATTTCCTGGAGCTATTACTACCTAATGGTATGCAAATGTTATGATACAACAATGCAGAGAGGGAAGGACTCCATGCTAAATTATTCATGGTCAAATGGTTATTTATGTAGCACTTTTGGTAAAGCAATGTACATAGACCATGTTTATCACATTTCTCACCAAACCGAAGTTGGTACTCCTTTATCGACCTAGCAAGGAGTTGGACTTGTGGGATTTGAACCTGCAACCTACAGATCTCACACAGATCGCAGCAACGAGAACTCAACCGGCTGAGCTATCTTATTGGTTAACATTCTTCAGAGGTCGGTAAACTGAGTATCGACTGAGGTATAATGATCACAATGCCTGGATGTTGGACGAACCATGTATGAAGCGCTACATAAAGTTAAATACCTATCTGGATTATCACAGGGACAGGTTTTGATGAGTTTCTATTTCAATTACAAATGTAAATTTTTTTTGCTCTTCCGGAGAGTCGGGTTTTGAATGTTTTAATTGTAGTCGTGAAGAGTTGCGGGACTTTAACCCCTGTGGTTGGTGTAATGACAATCACTCACCCAGGGGTGTTGCTAGGTCTGAAAAAGATCCGGGGCTACGCTAATGTTGGAACTGTCGGGACGGGGGGCTAGCTAGCCTTTTGGTTGTAGCTCCTAAGATTCTATCAGGGGCTACAACCAAAAGACTAGGGGATATAGCCCCCTTAGTCCCCCCCTAGCAATGCCTCTGCACTCACCCTTGAGCAAAGACTCTGCTGCCACGGACCATTTATAGTATGTACCCCATTAACTGCAAAGTTGAATGGATGTAAACTAGACTGTGCATACTAATTTTACATACTGTTTTTATAACTAGGGTGTACGACATACATTACTTACTGTAATAGCACTTCTGCTTAGATTCACATGCTGTGCATATAGTCAGACATCTAGTGGTTATCACAGAGTATTGCATCTTGTCTTTCAAGGATCAAAAGGGGACGTCGACATGGGCGTGCCTGTAACACTATCCCTAACGTGATGTGTAGTGTACACAAAATCCCTCACACGTTGAGGTGCCTCCGATTGTATTTGTTCTGCAGTGAGGGAGCCTTATGACTATTGTGAGTACAGAAAGAGAGAAGTAATAGTAAGATGGCTATGTTCCTTCCATCCGAGCAGGGAGGAAGGGTGGCCGCATGTGAATCTAAGCAGATATGAAATGCGATTACGGTAAGTAATGCATGTCTTCTGATGCTTGTGAATCTGCTTAGAATCACGTGCTGTGTATAGACTAGAGAACAGTACCCGGAGTTGGAGGAGGGAGGTGACAAGGAAAAGTAGTGAAGAGATGTCTTAGTACTGCTTGTCCCACCTGAGAATCAGACCAAGACTGAGTATCCAGCCAGTAGTGTTTTGTAAAGGTGTGTACAGAACTTAAGGTTGCCACTTTGCAAATGGACTCGAGAGGGACATTTGCAATGAATGCTATGGAAGCCCCAGTGCCCCGAGTAGAGTGTGCTCTAGGCTTGAAGGGCAGATCTCCCTTGGCAAGAGTGTAACAGAGTGTGGTGCAGTTGACAATCCACTTAGAGATGGCTGATTTAAAGACAGGGTCCCCTTCTCTACCAGCCGCCACTGTAACAAAGGCGGTCTTGTAAAGGAGTGCTTTAAGGCTAGCCTTATGCATCGGTTCAAAGGGAGACCCCATAAGTTTAGTTAATACCACATTTAGGTCCCATCCAGGGGCGGGGTTTGAAATAAGGGGTTGAGTCTTTTAACCCCATCAGATGAAAGCCTTAATTACTGGGATCTTCCACCATTACTAAGTGGACCTTCAGGGAATTAAAAACTAGGCCTGAGTCCAAAAGATGAGTCTGGTACAAAACAATATGTGTGGATGAACAGTCTATAGGACTGATGCTCTTAGAATTACACCAGATGATGAAGCATTTCCATTTATTGGAGTAGCAATTTCTGGTGTTATGCTTTCCTGCCTCCTTAAGTATATCCATGCATCTTTGAGGAAGTTGAAGGTGCCCGAACTCTTACACCTCAGGAGCCAAGCCGCTAAATTGAGAGTTTGCGGGCATGGGTGTAGTGTCTCCCCCTCGTTCTGTGATAGCATGTTGAATGGGTAAGGTAGTTTCATTGGAGGGGAGATTGACATTTCCATCAGATGGGAGAACCAGGGTTGACGTGGCCACCAATATCATTGTGACTGGTTCCACAATCTTGATGAGTAGGGGAGTCGGTGGGTGGGAGGGGTGAAGCGTAAGCAAATTTCCCTGACCATGTTATCCACAGACCATTCCCCTTGGAGCGGTTCTGATGGTACCTGGAGGTGAAATCCGGGCATAGTGAGTTCTCCCGAGTTGCAAGCAAGTCGATCTCTGGGAAGCTCCATTCTGTGAAAACGCTGGAGACTATGTCTTCATGTAGTCACCATTCGTACTTTGTGGGTAGTGGGAAAACTCTGCTGAGTACGTCGGCCAGAAGATTGAGTTCCCATGGAAAAGGTGAGACAGGAGGAACATCTTGTGTTTGAGAGCGCACTTCCATACGTTCTAGGACAGTTTGGACAACCCCCGCGAGTGCCCCCTTGCTCAGTTAGGTAATACATGGCCGTGGTACTGACCATGAGGACTAGTAATGTCTTCGCCTGTAACTGTTTCTGAAAGGGCTTTGAACACTGCCAAAAGCTCCAACAGATTTATGTGGTTGGCCGCTACTGCTGGGGACCCAATGCTGTGCACCGTCTGCTGGAGGAGGTAAGCCCCCCCTCACCCTGTGAGAGTGGCTTCTACTGTGGGGGTGAAGATCATCCCCTCCACAAGGTTTTCCCTCGACCACCCCTGCAGAGAGAGAACGAGGACTGCCGAGACAACCACTAGATCGTCCCATTGACTGCTGGCCTGACACCACTGACTGTTGAGCCACTTTTGCATGGGGCGCATGCGCAATCATGCGTGTGCGACTAAATAAATGCAGGAGGCCATCATTCCTAATAGTTGCATGGCTTTGCGTACCGTCACCTCTCGACTGGCTACATATTGAGGGATTTGAAACAGCATGTCTTGAACACTTTCGTTGGAGGGGAAGACGAGACAGTCTTCTGTCCGAATCAGAGCCTGCAGAACTTGTTTCACTTGGCTGGGGTCTAGGCTGGACTTCTGCTTGTTTTTTGAGAATCCCAGACAGAAGAGTAGATCAATAATCTTTTGGGTGTTTGATAGGCATGTTCCGTATAAACCCCATGTTAGGAGCCAGTTGTCGAGTTAGGGATATACTGGTATGCATTGCCTGCGCAGGTGAGCCGCTGCTCCTGCCAGCACCTTTGTAAATACCCACGGGGCTGAGGCAATGCCGAAAGGGAGAACCTTGAACTGATACTGCTTGTCCTCCATCATGAACCTTAGCTATTTTCTGTGTGGTGGCAACATTGAAATATGAAAGTATGCATCTTTCATGTCCAATGTTGCAATATAATCCCCCTGTGTTAGTAGTGGGATTACCTCTTGCAGTGTTATCCTTCGAAATGTTTGTGGTTTGACAAATTTGTTTGCTGGGTGCAAGTCTAGCAGAAGGCGCATGGGGAGATCCTTTTTGGGTACAAGGAAGTACACTGAATAAATACCCTCTTTACCTGTAGAACAGGGATGATTTCGATTTTGCCCTTTTCCTGCAGGATCTCGACTTCTTGCAGTAGGATTTTGAGATGTTCCAGTGAGAGTCGTCTGGTCTTCAGAGTTTGGTATTGAGGTGGTTGGCTGAACTCGTTATAGTAACCGTGGGTGACTGTCTTGAGCACCCACTGGTCTGTGGTAATTCCTCCCATGCCTGGAAGAATGATATTAACCGTCCCCGACCGGGGAGGCATGGGAAGCGACGCAGATCGCCATGTCAGTTCTGATTGGAGGCCGGGGAGCCTCTAGAGGTGGGGCTCCTACCCCTTCCTTTGCCATGGCGCTGCCCTCTAGACTGATATTGGTTTGAGGAAGCTGAGCTCTGTCCTCAGGACTATTTGTTTACCGCTCCATATTGATTGTGAGGGGCACGAGGGAAAGATAGTCCAGGAAAGGATCAGCGGGAGCTTCCACCTCGCTGCTGAAATGGCATTTGAGTTATCTGGTTCAAGCACTTCAAAAGTCTCATGTTCTTTCTTTGTGGTTTCTAATGCCTCATCTACTACCTTCCCAAACAGGTTAGATTACTCCACCGGTTTGTTAATGAGGGCCACCTGTGTTTCTGGTTTGAACCCTGAATTTTTCAACCACGCATGCTTCTTCAATAGGGTACCTTGGGCCAGAGTCCTCCCTGCCGTCTCTGCAGCATCAAGGGTATTCTTAAGAATGTTATGATTCACCTGCCTCCCTTCCGACACAATCGCCAGTAGGCGTGACCATGCTGGTTCAGGGACCTCTTGCAGGCCTTCTTGAAGCAGATTCCATTGAATGTCATTGTAGCTGGCCAAGAGCATAGTATTGTTGGCAAATCTGGTGGAATAGGCTGCCACAGTTGTGACACGCGTCCCCAGGGCATACCATTTTTTGCAGTCCTTGTCCGGCGATGCTTCGCCCGTGGACAATGGTACTCCTGCTCTTTTCCTGGTCGTAATCACCTCCAGGGAATCTGGCGTGGTATGTCCCTGAATGTGGAGGGGGTCTGTAGGTGAGGGGCGAAAAAGCTTCTCCACCCGTGGGTTAACAGCACTCGTTTGCGATGGCGTTAGCAAAGAAGAAACAATGCGCCTTTTAATGGAGTTCAGTAAGGGTATAGCTTGGCTTGCCAGTGGTTTCTCATTCAGAATATCCTCCACAAATTTGGTGTCTAGCATCTGAAAATGTTGGGCAACTTTCTTCAGAATAGTATTAAATGCCATCTGGGCATCTACGGGGGATACCTGTCTTATAGGAGATGAGGGAGGGTCCATGTCCAATGTGTCTGGACCAGGTGTATTGGTTGGTGACAGCCATGGTGCATTATCCACTGGCTGCTCATCCCGCCCCCCCCCCCCAAACTTGGGGCCTGGTCAATAGGGTCCTCAAAGGGATCATCTTCCAGAACATACAGGTCCTGAGGAACTTCCTCTGGTTCCGTCAAATCAAATACCTCGTCATGAAGGGGGCAGGAGGTCCTTTGAAATTTAGATACAGTAGGGTACAGATCCTCTTCACTGGGCCTCTTAGTAATGGTATACCTTTCTGAAAAGTATACACATTTAGAAGGTCTCTGCATACAGCCTTCAAATCTGTCTCTGGTCCATAAAAAGGAACCAAAGGGGCTTGGAGGTGGGGGAGGGCTCCCCTGGGGGGGGTCTGAGTGCTTAGGGAATCAAGATGTATCTGCAAGAGTCTTAGTCAGGGGCTGGGGAACTTCAGAATATTCTTCCTGTCTTTCTCTGCGTGTAGACGTATCCCTCGCACTGTCTTTGGACTTATTAGCAGCCGAAACAATCTTTGCGAGACTCTCGCGTATGTCCGGCATCTCTGGGAGTTGTTTTTGACTGTGCTAGCGGCTTTGCTGTAGTCTTCGACGTTGCCTGTGCTTTCTGTGTCCGTGCGCTGATGCCCTCGTCAGTAGAATGCCTGGACGCATGCCGCTTATGCGGTTGCAGAGAGAAATACCGACCCTGCAGATCAGTGGGTTTCCGCGAGGAAATCAACGTACCCGTTGGCGTCTTTGACCATCCCGACAAGTCTGTTGAGGCGGTTCAGGGTGGTTGTGTGTTTGCCTTTATGAGCAGCGTGTGCATCCCTGTCGCCAAGGGGTGCACTCCCCATAGCAGAACCAGTGGCCTGCCTGCCGGGGTCAGACGGCTCGGAGCGAGGCCGCTCCGAAGATAGGTCGATGGCATCCGTGTCAGAGCCAGGGCTGTCCCTCAATTCCTCATCACTCTCGGCGCCTGTGGCGGCTGGGGAACTACCCTCGGCCTATATCATGACGTAGGCCACCCACCGTTTAACTGGATGCTCTTTAATTGTCATAGGACGCAAGAGCTGGCAAGACCGACAGGACGCCTTGTGGTGATCTCGAAAAAGACACTTATTGCACCTCCGGTGCATGTCCTTCCAAGGGTACTTGCCTTTACAAGAAGGGAAAAATGTAAAAGGTTTATAGCGACAGCAAAACTAGAAGGGAAAAGAGAGGGGAGAAGGAGATACATTTTTTTAATAGAAATAGATCCCTGGACCCCACTCTCCCTACTATATAGGTCGCCAGAAAGCCTGGCATGCCGTCAACAGCATCGACCGGAGCACCAGCCGTTGAAGTTTGGAGTTGTCTTCCGCGGTGGCAGATAAGTAGTCGTTAGGCAGAAACCTGTGCAGTTCCCTCTGGGACCACTGCAAAAGATTTAGGACTATAGGTGTTTGGCAGTAAACCCACTTGGTAGCAGTTTGTACCACACAGATTCACTTGGTAGCTGTGGCTGAGCAGTCAGACTTCCCTCAAGAAGAGTTAGGCAGTATACAGACTATTCACAATAGGTCAAAAGAACACAATAGAACAAGTAAACACTGACCAGGGCTTGGTGTAAAAGAGATATAATTATTTAAAACCACATCTAGAAAAACACACAGGCACTAATAGTAAGCAATCCAAAAACACGGTAACTAAAAGATATACACTCCCTTAAAAGAATATTAGACAAGTCTTAAGTAAAGCCCCACTTATTTTCAGACGGCGGTGAGCGCTTAACGTAGATGGCACTCTAATAATTCGTGTTATAAAGGGAGAGAAAAGCAGAGAATAAAATGAAACAGATCCCAACACTTTTTCACAAACACAAAAAGAGAGGAAGGCAAAGTAACACCGTGAATTTAGAGTCAGTAGGCCGGATCCGCTTTAAGAGAATCAAAACGAAATGTGTCCAAGGTCACACGGTTGCAGTGTACAAAAGTCTTATAACGGTTCAAAAAGGAGTTGGACCAAAGAAAGGTACCAGTTAGAGGGTCAACGCGGCCAGTCCAGAAGGTTAAGGGGTTATTATTACCTTGTAGCAATCTTTAGAAAGGGAGGCCTGGCGGACATGGTACCTTAAAGTGGTGAGAATACTCCAGCGGGGGCAGTTGTTCCTGGCAGCGGATGCAAGTCAGTGCTTCGTCCGGTGGAAGAGAGGATCTCGTCGGGGAGGAAGACAGGAGTCCGTTGCGCTGCCAGGGAAGAAACCAGCCGCATCGGTCCGTTGATTCGCGGTCCAGTGGTAAGTGCCTATCCGGTTGCCGGGGTGCTTGGCACATGCAATTCGACCACAAACCGGTCTGGGGTGCGAAGAGAAGAAGGTAAACTGGTTGTGCCCACCAGTCAGGAGAAGAAGACTCTCCAGCCGGGAGATCTTCTCTGTCGTCGGGAAGTGGTGAGTCGGTTCCGCAGGGCTCCACCGGTGGTGTCATCGTGGTAGGTCGGCTCAGCTTCTCCCTCGTCGGATTCTCAGGTCCTGTGGCGACTTCTGAAGTTCCAGTCCCCAAAGCCCTGCTTTTATGCAGCATACCCCCATTCACTCAGCCTAGCTGTCAATCAAACATGCTAAGTGGTGAGCCGGCCGACTCACCACTTGGGCCAATCACACAACAGTGCGACTTGAGTTACCAAGGTAACTCAGTCCAGGGTGCCTAAACCCCCTCCCACACCCCCTGTGGTACCCAGACAGAGTGGCACCACTTTTGGAGGCTTCTGTGGAGAAGCATGCCAAAAAGTGGAACAAAGGGCTCGACTTGGGTTGGAGTCACAGAAGAGAACACAAACGCCATTTTAGAATCGAGTGCTGGCAAAAAATACCAACCGACGAATTAATATTAATTAAATAAACCGGCGGTATGTTCGAGGCTATGAGAATTAAATAATTAAAGTTGGTAGCCTCGAACAATGGGAAAATCCCATAGGGAAATATTTGCGGTTGAATATAAAAAGTAGTATCCACCATCCAAAACTCGATCAGGGGGGACAGAGACGTGCCCCCTCGACTAACAGACGCCAGGGCAATCGAATTGCCCCGACCAGTACGTCCACAATATGATGGTTTGTACTGGTTTCTGTTAATAATTTGGGACTAGTAAAGCCAATGGTGACTTTACATGCCCTGGGAGACAGTAGTCAGTCTCAGGGTATGGAGTCTATGGTGGGGTGTCACTATGACACCCCTGTGCCACTGCACAGAGGGTGCTGTGTAACACACATAGTAAAAACACATGAGACCCTATGGCGTAAAGGACCCCATAGCCCATAAAACATATTAACAGTCAAAGGAACACCATAAATCATGTCCAAGAGTGGGAGAAAAAGAGTCTCACTCTTGGTAGGAGAAAAAAACAAACTCCAGAAATCCAGCAAAGCTGCTGGGGGACTCACTAGGTTAGGAAATTCAGCCTAAAGAGAGAATTCTCCCTAACAGTCGTCGATGAAGGGGATTAATATATATAAACGACCGGAGGTTGTAGACAAAGATTTCATTTGCAAGAGCTCCGCATAACGGGACTAGCTAACTGGGCAGAAAATAACTATCTGAGGGACCTTGACGCGTGAGGGATTTTGGGTACACTACACGTTACGTTAGAAATAGTGTTACAGGCACGTCAAAGTCCCCTTTCGATCCTCTAAAGACAAGATGCAATACTGCACAATTACCACTAGATGTCGGACTATATATATGCACAGCATGTCATTCTAAGCAGATTAGCAAGCATCAGAAATGAAATTATACGTGTAAAAATGATCTGCATCCGCGTGAATATGCACATAGCACACAAAATCTGAAAAATACAATTGTGCAATACTGGTCTGGGGAAAAAACTATTTGATTCAAAAGATGAATTCTCAATTGCAACTCAGTTTTCCAAGTTATTAATTATACAATCCTAAAATGCTAGGAAAGTAAATATGCACAATGCTTCTGTCTGCTCCATGAGCATCTACACACAACACAGCAGAAGCTGAATGGAAAGAAACCATTCCTTTTATCACAGTATGACGTTTCTATTTTTCTTTTGGCTTCAGTGAAATAAATTCTGTTTCAGAGGCTTTTCTCCATGGCTTGCAATTACATCCATGTAGACAAAAATCAAAAGACACGTTCTGGTTTCTGTCACGTAACCTGACCTTTGTACTGCCCTCTGCTCTAAACGTGCGCGTAAATGTACAGAGGAAAATAATAAAGCAGTCGTATTTACAAGATTTTCATGTGTAAAAAGGCCTGGTACAAACCTTATTTGGAGGCATGTCTGGGTTCCTAAGGGCAGATAGCTGAATAGAGTAACTACTCATCCAATACTGACGGTTGTGTGTGATTTGTGGAGAAAGAGGAAAAAGGAAAAGTTGGAAGGGGTTTCAATTTGGCCATTGATATTAAGCTGTATTTGGAAACATCTTGTAAGTGATTCCATTCAAATGTGGAGAACTATTAACAGTGGTAAGAAGGTGTTTGAAAGAGTGCCCCAGAAGTGGAAGGAATGAATGTTTCTAACATTAGAACAAATGAAAGAGGTTGGGGACAAATCTCAGCCTTGTCTAAATCAGATTGAAAGTTTGTCCGACAGATGGAAAATAGAGAACAAAGGAAGAGTCACTGAATGCCATTCTAAATGATTTTAGAAATGTATTTGAGCTCAAAGGGCTCAATAGCAACATTATATAGAGCCAATAAGAGGGCAATGGGAGAAGGATTTTGGGGATCAATTCCCTGAACAATTGACACTTGATTGGTGAGAGGGCCTATACAACTTCATTATCATGCCAGTGTAAGTTACTTGAGGTCGGTAGGAAAATACAGCCCCACCTCCCCTTTACCCATCTCCTTGCCTTATAGGTTGGTGGTATAATGTACCTGCTGGGTTATGACCGAAGCCAGTAAACCAAGAGAGTCAAAGAGGACTCAAGACAGCAGCAGGTGAGGTCCAGGAAGCCTTCCACAGATACTTTGAGGGTGCACAGACAGAAAAGGTTAACAGTAGACCAACAGTTCCAGGAATAATCCATAAGCCAATCGAACACACAATTCCATGCAAAAAGATAACCAGGGAAGTCCAAATGTACAGGCGATTAATCCAGAGAAGTCCAACTCAATCCAGGAGGCAGATTCAGAGTACATTAACAGGAATCCAACAGATCCAATGCAATACTCCAGTAGACGGTCCAAATCAAAATCTGTGGGATGAAGCAGGAGAAATAACCAGAGTCCTGTATGGCAAATCAGACTAGGGGAAAAAAACTAAAGCACACCCAAAACCAGAGTGGATCCTGTCAAATTCCGAGGCAAAGCAGGAGCAGGATGCAAAAACTAAAAACAGCAACATAAAAACAGCTGAGAAGCGCTGGAAGCTCAGAGTTCCCTAGTTATTTTCGGGTTGCCATCATGGCGGTGCGCGATTGGTAGACCAACGCTGTGAGTGTCTGCGTTGCACCACTGGGGCTGATGGGGAATGAAGTCCTCTAGCCTGGCCGGTCCATAGTATCCACGGGAAACTCCATTCATGTCTCTCAATACAGCGGCATACAGGAGGTCCCCCCGCTGATCCCGGCACAGCGCTCACAACCTCCGCTCAGTGCATAACTTCTCGAGCAGCCAAAACCTCAAACTATCCACTCTAACTGGAGGTACCTCACACCAACTCTGTTCGCACGCAGCATATGCCTCAGTGCATTGAGCTACAGACTACTATTCCAAATCGATGTCAACTCCTACACTAACCTTGATCCCGTAATACGGCATCCAGATGACATTGTGCTGTTTTAATATTGAATGATAAACCTACTTAACAACCCCACCATCATTGTTTAGCATAACTGCATTTTGCCGCTTCCATTGCCAGTTTACTGCATCTTGATGCCGCCAATGCTAGCATAACTGCATTCTGCCACCTTCAATGTTTAGCACAATGCATTCAGCAATCATCAATGCTTAGTACAACTACATTTTGCTGCTTACATTGACAGCCTAACTGCATCTTGATGCAGCCAATGCTAGCATAAGTGCATTTTGCAGCCAATAATGTCTAGCATAACTGTTTCTGGCCGTCACTAGTAGCATAGTTGCATCTTGCCGCCCCATACTTGTGCGGAAACCCCTGTGCTGGTAGCTATTATATGCTTACTGCCCCTCCCGCTGGCTAGGCTATGTTCCATTGAGACTTAAAAGCCTGCCTCTATCATCATGTATGTGCTACTGAACTGGCTCTACAGTGTAACGGAATGACGCTGTACTAATTAGTGTGAGCCAAGAGTTCCTGCACATAGCCAGAACTTCTAGTAATCTGCCCCCTTCCGAGCAAAATGTACTTTCTATTCTCTTCTACCTTTTCTGCATCACCAAGTTCAGTCTCAACAGTTATTTAATAAGGTTGATGCACTTCCTAGTGAATAGGTAGCACAGTAGCCCATGTAGCCAGTGCATCCCCACAATAGTAGCGTTATTTACCACCATGGACCCAGACCCTTCCCACAACGCAGACAACTCCATACTCTGGACGGGAGGCCCTTTCACCCCCATGGTCAATGGCCTAGTGAAACTCGGCTGCTCGCGGCACAACCCACTCCCCTGTCCCACCCCCTTTCTACCCAACCTCCTCCCCATTCTCACAGTCCCAGCCCTATCTGACCCGCCAAAGCACTCACAGAAACCACAGCAGGGCCTCAGATGCGACAACTAAGGAGACTAACCCCAATACAAGTTCCAATCCTGCCTATACCAATAGCAACGCTTGTACTGGATTACATCGCACAGCACGCCTTTGCTCCAGACTACCTCTAGCCTTTGCAATGTCCACGCTTCCTATTGCAAGAATTGCCAGAAGCACAAGACTAGCTCACGCCTTAACCATTGCCACGCCAGAAGCCCCACATATCCAGATGTTAGTTAAGATTTCCACAGAGCTGGTAAATCTTCCTTTCCTGGTTCAACTCCAGAACTTGTTGCTTTTCTAGTGGGGTATTTTTCATTAATACCTCTGTGAGTGGGAACCTTTTTCCACACTCACCTAATCTTTAACTCTTTTTATGGGTGTCATTTTTAAGACTCTCCATAGTGTCTTTTTAAGGTTATCATGTCTAACAACTTATTGGCAATAAGTGCCTGCTGTTGCTGGGTTGCCCTAGGGGCTCCCCATTTAACTTTCTTGTGCTAACCTTGAGTGAACTACAGTTCCCAAGGGTGGAAAGGATCTTTGGATCCCTTTTACATTTTATTCTGTGAAACCAGCACACCCCACCTTATGTGGAGTACTGGGGAGATACAATGTATCCCCTTTCACATTAAAACTAACAATTCTGTTACAGTGACAAGCTTACCTTTAATGGCTGGTGGCTGTTAGGCAGAAACCTGTGCAGTTCCCTTAGGGACCACTGCAAAAGATTTAGGACTACAGGTGGTTGGCAGTAAACCCAATTGGTAGCAGTCTGTACCACCCAGATTTACCTGGTAGCTGTGGCTGAGCAGTCAGACTTCTCTCAAGATGAGTTAGGCAGTATATACCGAATACACAATAGGTACAGAGATACAGTAGCACAAGCAAACACTGACCAGAGTTTTGGTGTAAAAGTATATAATTATTTATTTAAAGACACTTGTAAATTACACTAGCACAAAAAGAGGTAAGTAAATTCAACACACAGTCACTATTATATATATACAACCCTGATTACTTATTAGGCAAGTCTTAATGAGAAACACCACTTATTTTCAGACAGAGGTGAGCGCTTAACGTAAGATGGCACTCTAATAAGTTATTTAAAAAGGGAGGGAAAAGGGCAGTTATGAAAGCACACAAATCTCAATACTTTTCAAAGAACCACAGTGAGGCAGGTTAGGCAAAGTCTACTGGAGAGCAAGGAAGTTCAAATACCAGGCCCACTCTTAGAAAGAGCAAGCAAAATGTGTCCAGGATCACACAGTGGGGTTATGCCCAAAGAGTCTTTGTAAATAGTTCACAAAAGCTTGAGATCAAGTCAGGAAAAGTTAGTTAACAGGCCTCAGGCTAACCCAGGTTAGAAAGTCGAGGATTTACTGTCACCCCGAACGATCTGTCACAAGGGAAGCCAGGCGGGACACAGTATCTGAAAGTGGGAAGAACGCTCCAGCGGAGGCAGTTGTTCCTGGCAGCGGGTGCAAGTCAGTGTTTCGTCCAGAGGAAGAGGAGTTCTCGACGTGGAGGAAAGCTGAAGATTGTTGCCCTGCCAGGGAAGAAACCAGCCGCTGAGTTTCCCGGTTACAAGGTACCATCCTTTTCTTCGCGGTAGTGGTAAACCGTGGTATTTCGGTTGCCGGGCTGCTTGGCACGGGCATGGCGGCCACGAGATGGTCCAGGAAGGCGAAAAAACGGGCAAACTGGTTATCCCCACCAGTCAAAGGAAGAAGACTCTCCGGCCTGGAGATCTCCTCTGTCGTCGGGAAAAGTGGTGAGACGGTTCAGCAGGGCTCCACCGGTGGTGTCGTTGTTGCAGGTCGGCTCGGCTTCTCCCTCCTCGGATTCTTTAGGTCCTGTGGCGACTTCTGAAGTTCCAGTCCCCAAAGCCCTGCTTTTATGCAGAAAACCCCCCTTCATTCAGCCTAGCTGTCACTCAAACATGGGCCAATCACACAAGAGTGCGACTGGAGTTCTCGAGGCAACTCAGTCCAGGGTGCCTAAACCCCCTCCCACACCCTGTGTGGTACCCAGACAGAGTGGCACCACTTTTGGAGGATTCTGTGGAGAAGCCTGCCAAAAAGTGGAACAAAGGGCTCGACTTGGGTTGGAGTCACAGAAGCGAACACAAACGCCATTTTGGAACCAAGTTTCGGGAAAAAAAAAACGGTGAATTTATATGAATTTAATAAACCGGCGGTATGTTCGAGGCTATTTTAAAAAGTGGTAGCCTCGAACAATGGGAAAATCCCATAGGGATATATTTGCGGTCGAAGATAAAAAGTAGTATCCACTGCCACCAGCCAAAACTCAGTCGGGGGGACTGGACAGTGCCCCCTCGAACAGCAGACCCCAGGGCAATCGAATTGCCCCGACCAGTACGTCCACAATATGATGGTTTGTACTTGTTCGGTTCACAATTTGAGACTAGTAAAGCCAATGGTGACTTTACATGCCCTGGGAGACAGTCAGTCCCAGGGTATGGAGTCTATGTTTGGGGGTCGCTAAGACACCCCTGGGTTACGGCACAGAGGGTGCTGTGTAACCCACATATCAAAAACACATGAAACCCCATGGGGAAAAGGACCCCATAGCCCATAGAACACATACAAAGTCAAAGGAACACCTCAAATCATGTCTAAGAGTGGGAGGAAAAGAGTCTCACTCTTAGCAGGAGAAAATAATAAACCCCAAAAATCCAGCAAAGCTGCTGGGGAACTCACTAGGTTTGGTAAATTAGCCTTTACAGAGAATTCTCCCTAACAGTGGCAGTGATACCTTTTACTAATTTGGTGCACCTTTACAGTGGGCTGTGATCACAGCTGCATTAAAGGCACAACATTTTACCAAAATGGCCCCTGTCTTCTTTTTCTGCCATTTTAGTGTTTGTCGTTTTTTGTTCCTTCCCCTGACATCCAGGGCGAGAAATTCCTTTGTTTGAGTTTTGTCTTTGGCAGGAGTCCCCTGGACACCCCGCCCAGGCTACAGTCAGTCTGCAAGCACAGGAAGTGGGGGAGGAGTCCAAAACTTCCCCCTCCTTTGTCTTAGGCCTTCCTTCAACTGGGCCAAATCCCAGTGGGGGGTTGGCTGTCCTGATTGGACAGCCAGACGCCCCTTTCTTGTAAAATGCGGGGAGAGAATGCAGAGGTTGTGTTGCAGTTCCTGATAAATACTGGAAACCTGGAAGCTGAAGTCATGTCGACCACTGGAACAGAAAACTGAAGAGGATGACGAAGGAAAAGCGGCGGGAATGATTTCCAGCGACCGGAGAGCCTGCTGTGTAACCGGAGCCTGCTGCAACCCTTCCTTCCGATCGACCTGGGGTCTCCAAAAACGACGACCCGAACCCAGAGCCTGGTGAGACCCACTAGCCTCAAGACGACCTGCATTTTGAGCTATCGCAAGGGTTGCTGCGACCTTGCGTTCTTGTAATACCCCAATACCCTGGGACCTCCAGCCACTGTGCGGTGCACGGTCTTCCGAATTCCGAATGTCGCTGAAGCCTCGTGGGCCTCCTGGTCTATCTCCAGAGACACGAATCGAGTCCAAACAGTCCCCTCACAAGAGTGCTGGACCTTTTAAACGACGAGAATTCAACTGCAATGTTCTGTCTTCTTCTGTGCTCCTTGAAAAGGCGCCAAACCCGCAGAACCGCATTCAGCCCCGAGAGAAATCTTGCCTAGAGCCTTCGTGTTAGGCAGAAACCTGTGTAGTTCCCTTAGGGACCACTGCAAAAGGCTTAGGTCTACAGGTGTTGGCAGTAAACCCAATTGGTAGCAGTCTGTACCACCCAGATTTACCTGGTAGCTGTGGCTGAGCAGCCAGACTTCCATCAAGAAGAGTTAGACAGTATATTGAGTATACAAGATAGGTACCAAAATAAAGTAGCACAAGCAAACACTGACCAGAGCTTTGTTATCAAAGTATATAAGTATTTATTTAAAGACACATTTATAGAAACACTCCAGCACTATTATTGTAAGCAAGTTCAAAACACAGTCACTATTAATATATATACATCCCTTATTCCTTATTAGACAAGTCTTAGTTAAAACACCTAGCCAATTTGGTTTGGTTCTGGGTCTCCATACTGGGAGGCCTGGGGGTACTGGATACTACTCGTAGAGTTCTTAGATCATTCCCCAACAGGACTCTCCCAGGCACCTCAGTCTGAACACTGACAGGAATCCTCACTGTCATGTTATTACACTGAATTAGGGCTGGTATAATTGGAACCATTTGGACAGGGCCTCCAGACATCTTAGTGGGACCTGTGGGCGCCTTAGCACCATCCTCAGGACTGAAAAAGCTTTCATCCACTATTGTTCTGCTGGCCCCAGTCTCTCGCCTGGCAGGAGTATCCTGGCCATTGACAAGAACACTGTCCATATAATAAACTTTAGTGTTTTCTGGTATGGAGTTGTACACACTCCTATTCTGATCACTAACAAGATCCATGGACTCTACTGTTACACTGCTTGAAGACCCAAAGGTTCTTCAGGGAAGACTTCAAAGTGAGCACTAGCCATTTGGACTTCCTCCTCAGGAGTGAAGGCTAAGGAGACTGTGCTGATCCCTGCAGGTTTACCCTTACATCTGGGATCTCCTTTGATGTGGTCAGTTGCCCCACAGAGATAGCATGTTCCAAATGCTCTCTGAAAGGGTGGCTTGGTCTGACCTTTTGGTTTGTGACCAGAGGGTACACTAGCCTGTTGTGGTTTACCCTGGGGCTTACCCTGGTTATTTTGTTGTTTGGGGCCCTCTTTGGGTTGGGAGGTATTAGAAATCTCTTGGTTCCCTTTTGGTGGCTGCTTTCCCTCATCCTTTTTCTGAGTGACCCCTGAATCCTTGTGAGTAGCCCTGTTGGCAACCCACAAGTCAGCAGCCTTAGCTAGCTTCCTGGAATCTAATTCCCTTGAATCAGCCAAGTGCTGTCTGAGCTCAGGAGAGCAGGCATCATAAATTGACTCCAACATAACAAGATTTCTCATTCCCTCATAAGTGTTCATCTTGTAACCCTTAATCCATCCCTCTAAATTCTTCAAACTTTCACTCACCCAGGTAGCCCAAGGGTTACCATCATTCTTTTTGAGGGTCCTAAACCTCTTAAGGTACTGGGAAGGGGTCTTCCCAAATCTAGCTATCAAAGCTAGCTTCACACATTCATAATCCTTTCTATCCTCCTCCCCCAACTCCATTACCACATCAGTTGCAACAGGGAGGAGCCTAGAGAACAACCAAGAAAGTAACTCATTTCCTGTAATGTTCTGGAGCCCATGATTATACTCGAACAAACTCAACCAGTCCAACACATCCAACTTAGGCTCATACATACCCACAAGCTCTTTAGGCATCTGGGGTCTTTTGGGACTGGAACTCCTAGAGGATCCGGAGAGAGAAGCATTTTCAACAGACAATTTCTTCACCTCTAGCTCATGCTTGAGCTCCATTTCTCTGAGCCTTAGTTCTTGGTGCCTTTGTTCTGTTTGAACATTAAGCCTCTTAAACTCCAATTCAAGTTTCATTTTCTCTAGTTCAAGACATTGAGGACTAATTGTGGGACCTGGCAAAGGTCCAGTAGGTACAGCTAGCAGAGCAGGTAGAGGCCTAGGGGGAACTACATCATCCTCACCCTCCTCTTCTGCTTCTGACTCAAGGTTATCAATACTAGGATCAATATCAATATCATTGCTGTTATCTACATTTGCTGGAGTGGTAGGTTCCTCTGAACCACCATCCAGACTTTGGTTTGCTAACAACCTTTCTATTAGCTCCATTTTCTTGCCTTTAGTCAGGAGATTCTTATGCTTACCATTTTTCATAGTTGACAGGTTAGAAAAACTTTTTTAGTGCTAAGCTTTGTGGTTAGTTGCACTAAGGTATCTATAAGCACACTAAAATGTATACTCAATACAAATCCCACCGCTTTACACCAGTGTTAGGCAGAAACCTGTGTAGTTCCCTTAGGGACCACTGCAAAGGCTTAGGACTACAGGTGTTGGCAGTAAACCCAATTGGTAGCAGTCTGTACCACCCAGAGTTACCTGGTAGCTGTGGCTGAGCAGCCAGACTTCTCTCAAGAAGAGGTAGACAGTATAAAGAGTATACAAGATAGGTACCAAAATACAGTAGCACAAGCAAACACTGACCAGAGCTTTGGTATCAAAGTATATAATTATTTAAAGACACTTTTAGAAAACTCCAGCACTATTATTGTAAGCAAGTTCACAACACAGTCACTATTAATATATATACATCCCTTATTCCTTATTAGACAAGTCTTAGTTAACACCACTTATTTTCAGACAGAGGTGAGCGCTTAACTAAAGATGGCACTCTAAGAATTTATCAAAAAAAGGGAGGGAAAAGGCAGAAATTAGAAAAGCACACAAAACTAATACTTTAGAAGCACCCAGCAAGGCAGGAAAGTCAAAGTCTACTTGTGAGCAAAAAGTTCAGAGGCCAGGCTCCCCCTTAGAGAGAGTAGAACACCAATGCGCCCAAGATCACACAGTTTAAGAGGCTTGAAAAGTCTTGCAGAGAGTTCAGAAAGGAATTAGTTCAGCTCAGAAAAGTTCAATTAGCCAGCGTAGGGCCAACCCAAGTGGTAAATTGAGGATTTAAGAGACACCCCACACAGACCATTGCGAGGGAGGCCAGGCGGACACAGTACCTTGAAAGTGGAGAGGATCCTCCAGCGGGGGTAGTTGTTCCTGGGAGCGGGTGCAAGTCGCGGCGTCGTCCAGAGGAAGAGAAGATCTTGACGTGGAGGAAAGCTGAAGGTCGTTGCACTGCCAGGGAAGAAACCAGCCGCAGAGTTCTCCGGTTAAAAGGTACTACCCTTTTATTCGCAGTAGTGGTAAAACGTGGTATCCCGGTTGCCAGGGTGCTTGGCACAGGCAAGGCAGCCACAAGATGATCCGGGAAGGTGAAAAGGCGGGCAAACTGGTTATCCCCACCAGTCAAAGGAAGAAGACTCTTCGGGATGAAGATCTCCTCTATTGTTGAAAGAAGTGGTGAGGCGGTTTCAGCAGGGCTCCACCGGTGGTGTCGTCGTTGCAGGTCAGCTCCGCTTCTCCCTCTTCGGATTCTTTGGTCCTGTGGGGACTTCTGAAGTTCCAGTCCCCAAAGCCCTGCTTTTATGCAGAAAACCCCCAATCATCAGTCCTAGCTGTCACTCAAAGATGCTAAGTGATGAGCCAGGCGGCTCACCACTGGGCCAATCACACAAGAGTGTGACTTGAGTTGCCGAGGCAACTCAGTCCAGGGTGCCTAAACCCCCCTCCCACACATCCTGTAGAGCCAGACAGAGTGGCACCACTTTTGGAGGCTTCTGTGGCGAAGCCCGCCAAAAAGTGGAACAAAGGGCTCGACTTGGATTGCAGTTACAGAGGCGAACACAAAACGCCATTTAAAACCGAGTCCTGGCAAAAAGACCCAACTGGGGAATAAATATTAAATAAATAACCCGCCGGTATCTTTAACATTGCACCAAAAAGTGGTGCGTTTAAAATGAATGGGAAAATCCCATAGAAAATATTCTGGTGGAATATTTCGTGTGGTAACCACTGCCACCAGCCAGAAACTAGATGAGGGGGGACTGCACAGTGCCCCCTCGAAAAACAGACCCAGGGGAAATCTAATTACCCCTACCAGGACTTCCACACTATGATGGTTTGTACTGGTTCTGTTCCCATTTTAAGACTAGTAAAGTCAATGGTGACTTTACATGCCCTGGGAGACAGTAGTCAGCCCCAGGGTGTGGAGTCTATGTTTGGGGGTCACCATGACACCCCTGTGTTACTGCACTGAGGGTGCTGTGTAACACTTACCAAAAACCACATGAAGCCCTATGGAGTAAAAGACCCCATAGCCCATAAAACACATTTCAAAGTAAAGGATATCTCAAATCATGTCTAAGAGTGGGAGAAAGAGAGTCTCACTCTTAGCAGGAGAAAAAAATAAACCCCAAAAATCCAGCAAAGCTGCTGGGGGACTCACTAGGTTTGGGAAATTAGCCTTAACAGAGAATACTCCCTAACGCTTCTTCATCGATCCCTGCTGAAAAGTCCCTTCTGAGGTCTTGTGTTCAGTCTCCAGGACAAGGAATCCACTGACCGGGTATTTGGCTGCAGTCCCTGAAGTTCTCCTGCTGCAATCTCTTCTTCATTGCTGAGGCACTGTGTTGGCTTGGGTATATACTTACCTTAAGCCTGTTGGGATTCCTGTGAAGTCCTGGGGTGTTTTCTGTGATTGGGAGGTCCCTCGTCCAGTACACCCAGTCCCACTGCGAGAATCCTGCTGGGGTGTCTTCTGTGAAGCCCCTGGACCCTCTTCTAACCCTAGAAGTAAAGTACTCACTTGGTTGCCAGTTTTCCTAAGGAAACTCTGACCTTTGCTACTAAAGAACTTATTCAAACACTACATGTTGGTCACTAGTCCTAGTGACCTCCCTTCTGCCACTGTGAACACTCATGCTCTAAGGGAAAGACTTTGAAGGGATTGGGACTTCTGCCTAGAAAAGAAATCAAGTGTTTTACTTACTTGTAAAGAGTTGGTTGGTTGGTAACTGTAATTCTAAGAGTGAACAGTTACAAAAGTTCTTACTGATCTTGAAGGTGTGACGCACTATTCTTAAAAGTATGGTTAACATCTTTTCTTCATTAGCCACTGTTTTACCAGTCTAAAAGAAAGTAGATGTGAAGGTATTTTACTCTCCTGTGATTAGGTTGTGCCTCTTTACAAAAGTAATGTGTTGGTTTCACCAGAATATTCCTGTAGGGTAATTGTATGAGTGTCCTCCAACTGTTGGTATCACCAGTTTAGGATAACTGCATGAGTTTCCCCAACTGGGTCTTGCTTCCCCTGACTTGCTGCTAGCCTGTCCTTAATAAGTCTACATTAGGTTGTTGCCTACCTAGAATAATTATTCAGTGAAGTGTGACATTGGGTTTTACTTTACCCTTCATTGTGAAGTTAAAGTAAGTGGGTTTTACTTACCTTGTGTTAGCTGTGTGCCATCCAAAACAAGCTACCAGAGTTATTGCTTACCTCAATCTGGGGTTCCCTGATTTCCAAAGCATCTGTAATTGTACATTACATCCTTAGGGCTTACTCACCTGGTATAACTGTGTGTTATGACAAAAGTAGTTATAGGTTTTTACTGCACCTAGAATAAGTGTTTCACTATTCACCCAAAGTATATTGTCCAGTTGACTGTTTATGCGATTTGTTGCAAGAGTCACTGTACAACTGGAAGGGCCTACTGTCCTTGTATTACCAAAAGTGATCTAAAAGTAACCATTGGTCTTTTACTCCCAAAGAATATGCTTGGCATATACTAAATGTGTATAACAAGGTTTTGACTTCCCTAGAACTACTGTTAGGTGTTCCAAATAAGGTTTATACTTGGGCCTATGTGCTTTCAAGTATAGTGTTGTGTTTTATATTGTGATTTCATATAATGTGTTAGTACTTACTTAACTCCTAGATGTATCTGGGCCTACCCGTATTTAAATAAATCCTTTATTTTTACAATACATAGTGTTTCACTGTTTCTTTGGATCATTTGTATTACAATGTTCACTTCTACTGTATCTACTGCCCTCTCTCCCTCCTAAGATAAGCCTGGCTGCTCTGTCTACGCTACCCTGAACTCAGGTGATTCAGCCTTATACTAAGAGTGAGACTTGTACTGCCTCAGTAGAATGGTTTTGCTAAGCCCTTAGTTGGACTTCAGAAAAACTTTCCTAACACCATAAACACACAATATGTATGCGCAGCGGCTGCACAGACCCCCCACAATCCCAGGTCGCTATACCCCAGCCCGAGCAGGAGCCTTCCCTTGCACCCAAGGTTGCCCTTCTCAATGTGCGCTCCCTAGGAGCCCATGCTATCGAGATACACAACCTCATCTTAGACCAAGAACTAGACCTTGTTGTGGTCACTGAGACCTGGCTGCATCAAGCCTCTGGCCCCTTACTCATGGTAGCCATCCCTCCTGACTACAACATAATCAGGGTTGATCCTCTGAACCCAGTGGAAGGAGGTGTAGCTATTATTGCTAAAACCGATCTCCAACTCAGGCCATGTCCACTAAACACCCTGGGAGGATACAAACTGATCCTCATCAAAATGAAAACGGACCCTAAAACAAACACCAACCATCATATACAGAGCGCCTAACCACAACAACCAACCATAATCTGACATCCTACTCCTCATCACACCATTTCTCAAGCCTAACACGAAATTCATCATTCTACGAGACCTCAACCTAGGCTTTAATGATGTACAAGACCATAAAGCCAGTGCCCTGCATACGGCTCTTATGGATATGAACTTCACTCAGTAACTACACCCACCTATGAAAAGGGTAGAATACTAGATTGGATACCGACACTTAACGTCCGTCTTTCCATTGATTCCAACACATCAATTTGTCTAACCACCACCTAATCAGCTATAAAATCAACACTCAATATAAACTCTCCCCTCACCCTACTAATCTCAGTCCTATTGAAATAAGAAACACCTGCAATCTCACGACAGAAAACCTCACCCCAGCTCTGATGGAGGCCCTCGCATCCCAATCCTATGCTATCACAAACCCCACCAGCCTAACAGACACCTACCACAACTGCCTCAAAAACACTATTGACGCATTAGCCCCGCTCAAAACTAAAACTCCAAGGTCAGACAAACGTTCGAATTTGTGGTTTAATGAGGAACTTGTAGCACTACGGCAAAACAAAACATCCCTAGAACATATTCACAGAAAAAACCCCTCCGCTAACTCAGCCAATACACTCCTAGCAGGAAACAAACTATAAATCTATTATTATAGCACATAAAGCCAACGCCCTAAACACTTGTATAATTAAAGCAGCCTCCAACTCCAAAGAACACTTCACGATCATCAAAGAATTGGAAAATCCTATTCCCTCGCCCACTCCCACTATTGCGAGCAAAGCTTGGTGCACTACCATACAAAATGCGCTAGCTTCTAAAATAACCATGCTCCAAGACAACATCTTAGCCAAGAGAACAGCTCTTGAGGGCAAAGGCTCACCCCTCCCCACTCATGGATACTGACCAAGAAAATTCAGCAACCCAATTCAAATTCTCACAGGTCAGCCAGGACCAGGTTCCTGGACACTATAGCCAGGGTAAAACCATCCAACTGTAAAGGAGACTGTTTCCTTGCCCACTTAGTCAAACTTTGTACACCTACATTAACACTGTTCATTACCAACTTTGTCGATGCTTCATTTCACACCAATACCGTCCCTGCCAGTATCAAAGAAGCATGGGATACCCTGCTTCTCAAAAAACCATTGCTGGAGCGCACAGTATCCACAAATTACCATCCTATAACAACAGTCCCGTTCTTATTGAAAATACTTGACAAAATCGCTAAAACGTTGGGCGTCTAGTATCTAGACACCAATTTAACAATGACCAAACATGTTAATTCATTAGCCTCAGCCACGTCATACACATCCAAACTCATTGCGCTAAGCCACCAATTCCTGACCCCACAAAACTGTATTACGCTTGCCTGTGCACTTATTCTGTCCAAATTGGACTATTGTGACGTACTGTTGCTAGGTTCCTCCAACACAAACCTGGCCAAACTCCAACTCTAGCAAAATAAGGTGCAGCGAGCAGCCCTAGGCATAAAAAAATCTGACCACATCTCTAAGACTAGGAAGGATGCTCACTGGCTCCCCATCAAAGTCAGAATCATCTTTAAAACACTCAGTATTACCCAGAAATGTGTTAGTAAAACAGTTGCTACATACCTCAATAACACCATTATCCACAGCAAAACCATTAGAACTCTGAGATCCAACAACAGTACCCAACTGTTTGTCCCTCGTTTCAAATTCACAAGGGCGAGGAGGTACCAGCTTTCCAGTAATGGCCCCTCAAACTTGGAATTCCCTCCCCCATACTACCAGAAATGAGCCATCCCACCAGAGATTCAAAAAGTAATTGAAAACCTGGCTCTTCAACAAATACTAATATCAATCCTTATAAAGTGGAAATCCGTATTTGGTGTAACTTGATTCCTCTCTGTAACCAGTGAATCAATGCTGTGAATCATGATGTTTTATGTCCTCGTAACCTCTCTCTCCTTTTGTAAATAACCTGTAACCCTCTCTCCTATGTAACCAGAACTGAAGCATATTGTAACCTACTCTGTGATACCTACGGTTTGGGCGTATAATAAATGTTATAAATAAATAAGTGCCAATATCCACCTGGGAAAGTATCTCAAATGTATCCCAAAGTTGCTCAAGGGGCTGCGGAAATATAGGTACATCTTTGCATCTAATGTAGCAATGTGAACAAAATCCAAGTTTATTAGGGAGAGATTTTATCTTGGGTCAGAGAAGTAGAAGGAATACTGGGGGTATTGAACCCTTTGCTAGTGCTTTTTTAGGTGTGAAGGGTTGTAGAGGAGTTTTACGGTCTAACCCATATGGTTCACAATGTATTATTGGCAGCAAGTGTTTATGTGACTTTCACCTGTAAATCACCGGAGCCGCCAACAAAAAAAGAATGGTTAAAATAGGTTTGGGGATATACAGTATAGAGAGATTGACCCATCCAATTAATAAAACTAAGAACATTGAAAGCAAAAGATACTCCTTTACTGTAAAATATGGTAGTGATAGGTAGATCTAAAGAAGGATATGCATTATAGGTAGGAAATATCAACTCATGAAGTATGGTGACAAGATGAGGAAATTAGGGATATTCATGCCGAATGATATTGTCCTTGGGTTAATGTTTCGGTTAGGATTCCTTAATTGGGAAAAAAATATTTTTCTTTCTTCTCAGTTTAATTGATGTCAATGATTGGGGTAAAGAAGAGATTCTGGAAATCGATGAATCGGCTATAAACTCATGACGCTATATGAGATTATAAGGGCTATTTCATCTGAAAAATTAGGTTAATGTTTTTGCTTTGACTTTTTGAATATGTATTTGTAAAATGGAAAAATTGCAATAAAAATATATTTTGGAAAAATGTTTCCTGCAGTCTGGAACATCATAGTCTCTGGGTATTATACAAGTATCAATGCACAGTCACATATAAAAGTACACCATAGCAATAGAGAAAATGAGGTTGTTGTAAACCACAGCCAAAGCCTTCCGAAAATTAAAACATTTACCTGCCTTAAATATTTCAGGGAAAAATATACACGTGCTAATTAAGATTTCTATTTTGGCCATTTTTTTTCCATAGTTCCATGGACCTCCAAACGTTCTGCTTTTGTTTTTTTAACCTATTCTAGCTTTGTACAGGAAAGTGAAGCTAAACTGTCCTGGTCTTTTGCTCATTTTGTTATGGGGAAACTGATTGTTCCTTCAGAACATCAGTACTGGGAAACTATGTTTCCCTTTTGTCTTTTTACATTTTATATAACTTTTCTGTTTAAAAAGTTTTATTAAAGTATTGAAGAGGCAAATAATACAGGAAAATAAATTGTTAGCATTTTAATCTGTAACTTCATGTACCAATTCCTATGTATCCAATTCGGATAAGTTGTAAAACATTTATATAAGTCAAAATGACAATGTTGATAATTAAATGAAGCAAAATATCAGTACAGTATAGGGGGACAAAGAAGAGACAAAAAGACAGGACACAGAACTGGAGGGAAGGAGGGGAGAAAGGCAAGGGCTATATAAAGTTAAACATCAGCATTGAGAAATTTCAAGAATATATTCAATGTTCTATCAAATTTATGTAAACAATCAAATGTAACAGCATGACATTTTTCAATATGACGTATTGAACAAATCGAATTCCAAATATTAAGTGACACATTGGTAGTATTCTTCCAATTAAAAGTAATGTTTTGAAAGGCTATATTAATAAACAGGCTAAACAAACTTGGTGAGTCTATTTGGCTTATAGCTGGGTTGGTTACAGTGCCAGTCATAAGGTTGGCCAAAGTTAGTGGTTCTGTAAAATGAAAAATGTATTGCAAGCAAGACCAAACCTTTGACCAAAAAGCATGAACAAATGTACAATTATATACTAAGTGAATAAAATCTGCGTTAGGTTCACCACATATCCAGCATTTATTAGAATAACTATCCAAATGTTTGGCTATGCGCATAGGAGTTAAGAAGGCCTGATAAAGTATGAATAGAAATGTTTGTGTAAGGTTGGCAGCAGGAGAAGTGGCTTGACAAATCTTCCATATTTTTGTCCATTGATCGAAGGAAATCTGTATGCCCCAAACCATTTCCCACTGTCTCATGATATTAAGGTTTGGTCGATGAGTATTAATTTATAATTGAATAAAATGTGGCCGATTTAGAGGATGAGTTATTAATTACCATCTTAAGAAGAGGACCTGGGGATTTTTTGATTAAAGGTAAATAATTTAGAAATTGTTTTGATTAAAGAAGTGTAGAAAGGGAGGTCAGAAATAGGGATGTTGTAGTGTGAGCAGATATTCGTAATAGGGACAAAAGCAGAGTTGTGGACTAAATGTTTGCTATATTTAATGGCAGAAGAATACCCTCTATGAATAGTGGAGCAATTAAGTTTGGTAGAGTTTTGTTTGTTGAACCAAAGGATCCGTTTTAGAAAAAGAGCCAACAGGAAGTTTGTTCCAAATAATTTTACAGAAATGCAGTGAAGGGAAGGACGAGATGTTCGGCCAGGAGGAAATAGTTAAGAAGATAGAAATGGAGAGGGAATAAATATGTCTAGATTCAACTTTTATCCAAGGGGGGCATTATTAAATTGGGATTCATATTGTTTAAATAGGACTAATTGTTTTAGGATAAATGGTTTGTGATATAATAGGAAGAAAGAGGAATGATCTATGATGGTAATCATGGAAAGGGAGTATAAAATAATGGGACTGATCATCATTTTAAAAAGGTATCCAATCGTCCCCACCAGGAAAGAAAGAGGGGTGACCACCTTTCAGTCATTTCTGTAACTTTCTCAATAAGATAATTAGTATTAAGAGTGATAATGGTATGAAAGTCTTTAGCTATGGGCAGTCCTACATATTTGATGTGGAAGAATTGCCAAGAGAAGCTGGATTGAGGCGTATTGGTAGGGTTACACTAGTTGGTAGACTAGAGGCATACATTCTGATTTATCTATATTTAATTTATACCCAGATACCAAAGAGAAATTATGTATCATGTTAAGTAAATGGTGAATTGACAGATTAGGTTCTGAAAGATATATTAGGACAACATCAGCATATGCTGATAACTTAATTTCAACTTTATTTATAAGGATACCTTTGATACCAACATTCATTCTAATGCTTTGAAGAAGGGGTTCTAAAGCTAAATTGAAAAGTAAGGGGTACCACTTTTTATACAAAAAGAAGAGGAAATAATTATTTTGAGGATATGAGTAGTAGGTGAAGAGTAGAGCATTTTAATTAGATTAATAAAGGAAGGAGGGATGTCATGCCATGCTAAAGAGTGGAACATAAATGACCAAGACACAATCAAAAGCTTTTTCAGCATCAAGGGCCAGACGGGTGAGGGGTTCCTGTGAGTTTTGGGAGTGTGCCAGAGTGTTGAATAGGAGTCTGGAATTGGACGAGGCAAAGCGACCTTTGACAAATCCGGATTGATCAGGGTGTATAAGTTTAGGAAGGAGTCATTCTAAACGTTTGGCAAGAAAATTACCTAAAATCTTAGAATCCAAACTGATGAGGGAGATGGGTCGGTAATTTTTGATTAAGGAAGGATCTTTATCAGGTTTCACTAAATGATACAGGGCTTTGTTCTAATTCATTAAAGTGAGCATATAGTTCTAAACGTTTAGGTGCTATAGGTGCCATAAAAGTTTTGTAGATATCAGCAGCAAATCCGTCGGTACCAAGAGCTTTATTGGGTTTAAGGTCCGAAATGGCTTGTTTAATTCCATCAAGGGCGATGGGATTATTAAAATGGGAAAAATTTGATGGATTAACAGGGTTTTCCTTTGTATTGGATAAGAATTTCTTCATACTTAATGGTGGGATCAGAGAAGTATAATTTAGAGTATAAGTCAAGAAAGGCGACATTGATATCTTTAGGTTTAATCTGTTACCTTCGCAGGAAATAATACGAGTTAAGGGATTTTTCTTTCTTTTTTTTCAAATATGAAGCTAGCATTTTGCCAGCTTTGTTGGGCCTATAGTGAAGTTTGGTTCTGGATCTAAGGATAGAGTTAGCAGCTTTATCTGTGTACATTTTATTGAATTCAATACGTTTAGTTGAAAGCTCTTTCGTGATATTGGGGTCAGGGTTAGAATAATGAGATTGTTCAGGGCTTTTGATAGAAGTTAAAAGAGTATTATGTATGGATTCAGATTGTGTTTTTTTGATAGCAACAAATTGAATTTTAAAACCCTGAATGATTCTTTGAAGGCATCCCAGTTATTGTGCATGGAGGTGTGTTCAGGACGATTATTAAGAAAAAAATTATTTGATAAATTAGTTTTGCTAATAAAGTATTGATCTTTAAGAAGATATATTGAATTTTCATCTAGGGAAGAGATTAGATGAGGGAGACCATTCAATAATGGTGAAGACGTGAGAATGATCTGAAAGAGTTATTGGGCCAATTTCGGAATGTAAAATAGAAGCAGCTAAGGATGAATTAATAAAAATATAATCTGATCTAGAAAAGATTGATAAGGTGGAGAATAAAATGTGTAGTCTTTAGAATCGGGGTGACAGAAGCGGCATGAATCAATTAAGTTAAGGTTTTGTAGCAAATTTAGGAAATTAGTTCTAGATTTGGTGTTGATTAAATTTGATGTGGACTTCCAATCAAGAATAAAGTCATAACTCTGGTTCATATCTCCACAGAAGATAAGCTTGTCAAAGTTTTTGAGTTACAGTTTGAATAGCAAATTAGACCAAAACATTGGGTAGGGAGCATTAAGGCCACAGACATTGACAATGGTGGCAGGGAATTATTTATAATAGCGTCTACAATAATCCATCTACCTTCTGGTTCTTTTTCTTCATTAACTAAAGTGAACTTCTGTCTTTTGTTTATTAAAATAGATACTCATCCTTTCTTATTAAGCGCATTGGTCTAGAGTGTGTGGCTAATCCACGGTGCTCTAATTTTGCAATTTTCAGTATCAGAGCTTAAATGAGTTTCCTGGAGGCAAATTATGTCTGGTTTCCGTTTGGCAAGCTACGTGATAATTTTAAAACGCTTGCTCGGGTGGTTCACACCCTTAACATTCCATGAGAAAAGTTTGAACGCCATCAAAGTATTTGAGAGAAGATGTTAGCAATTGGATAATATGTGGCAAAGTATGAGGACAAATTAATATGCAACTATAAATACATTTTGTATGAAATATCAACTTCAATAAAGTGAACGCAGCATAATTTAACAGTAAACTTCGAAAACACTGGGAAAAACATCAGGGAGGGAAGACAACAATAGATAAAGTAAGAGTGAGATGTAAAAACATAATATTTAAGGGAATAAGTATTAGTAAGTATTAAGTAGGAGGTAAAAGAGTGAAAATCTAAAAAATGTGCAAGCATAAAAGATGTGGTGGATACCAGAATACAGAGATGTGGTGGGCTCCGGCGAAGGGGGACAAGAGCCAAAGAATAAAAAAGTATGATTAAAGCATCATGAACTAAGTAGAAAGTCATTAAGGGTATTAAAAGGAAGGTAGTTAAGTTTTAAGTACACATGAAGAAGTTAAGCATCAGAAGCAAAGAATACGTAGTTGTTGTGATTAGAAGTTTAGTCAGGTTTGCTGGTTTGACAGAGTGAGGTCCAAAGTTTTGATAGGAGATCTTGATTTGTCTCTTAAATGTGTTGAAGTGGATGGAATTTCAAGTGGAATTGATGAAGTTGACCTGCTGCGTTTGGGAGTATATTTGATGTGCTGATTTCAGGGAGTTTTGTAGGAAGGCAACTGATATGGAAGATCAGTTTTTGTAGTGCTAGCTGGATTATTTAAGGTAGACACCTCTATCTGGGAGAATTGAAGCTCTTGGAGAAGATTTTGAAGTTTGTTAGGGTGCAAAAATTCTTTGGTATGGCCATCAGGAATAGCAATATTTATCTGTATTCGAAGTCATAAGAACCAAAAACAGTGACCATAACCTCCTGATGGCCATATGGTCAGCCCCAGAACGGAAATCGGAGGCAAACAGTCAGAAAATGACCTCGTCAATTCTTACTAACGGGGCAGGGACAAGATTAAGACTCACTGCTGAAGCAATAAGAAACATCACAAAGACTTACGAAAGAACTACCGTTGCTCCAGGGGAAGCAAATACACCCGACTATTACCCCCTGTTGATCCCCTTCCACCAACAAAGGAACGCTCAAGCCCTAGTCAAAAAGCCATACCACACGTATAACAAGCAATTGGTGGAGAAAAGAAGAGAATTGAGAAGAATCTTACGCAAAGCGAAATCTCGCCCCTCAAAACAAACAGAGGAGGCAGCAGTATTCACGAAAAAATCTTACAAAAATTGGCTTAAATCACACCGTGCAATTCTGTATCAAGAAGATTCTGAGAACATGTTAAAGATCCAAAGTGGGAAACAATCTAAAAACGTCTGGGCACTGATCGACCCGAAAGGAGACAACTCAAATAATGCTTTAGCCAATTCAATTGGAGAGACGCATTGGAGATCCTTTTTCTCGGATATGTTTGCCTTACCAGAGGGTAACACCCAAGAAACCATACAGCTTCAAAAAAACCAATGGGATATTGAAAAGGACGAAAAGGAAATCTGCGAAAAAATAAGGAAACTGAATAACTCCCGGGCACCTGGACCCGACGGAATCTCCAATGTGGATCTCAAAAATAACAGTGAAGTATGGGGCGCACTAATATCGCGAATATTCCAACAATGCGCTGACACCCAATCCATCCCGAAATCCTGGAAGCTAGCAAATGTGGTCCCAATTTTCAAGAAAGGCGATAAAGCCAACCCAGCAAACTATCGGCCAATCGCCTTATTGGACACCATTGGGAAACTATTCGGAACTTTTCTTCTAGACAAATTCAAGACATGGGTAGCCTCCTCTGAATTACACGACGACTTTCAGACAGGATTTGTAAAAAATATCGGAACATTGGCAAACATAATGCTACTGAGTGTTCTGAAAGCCAAGGTGTTAGAGGGACGACCGAAGATATACCTGGCTTTTATAGACCTCTCTCATGTATTTGATACGGTCAACAGAGAGCTACTTTGGAAAAAACTGAGGACACGGAACTGTCCGACTTCAATCCTGAACCCAATCACCGAGCTGTATTCCGGAACATCTATGAGGGTTAGACTCAACGGAAACGGCCAACTTTCAGAGGAGATCAGCACTTACAGAGGCGTTAAGCAAGGGTGCCCACTTGCCCCCGCATTGTACAATGCGTTTATTGGCGACTACCAAAACTGGGACCTCACTGTCAGAACATTCCCCCCAAAATTGGAGATGAAAAGGTTGGAAGACTACTCTACGCCGACGATATTTTATTATTGGATCAAACCGCCATAGGACTACAACGTAAACTTACCTCGCTCTCAGAATATCTTGAGGTTAACGACCTGATCCTAAATTCATCAAAAACAAAAATAATGATTCTTGAAAAAACCACAACACAAAATGAAAAATCAAAATGGTCTCTGGCGGGAGAGAGATTGGAGAAAGTAAAATCATTCCGATATCTGGGAGTCACGATCAACACAAACCGCTTTGAAACTCCCATGCAGGAATCCTTGATCGCCAAGACTAAAATCATGATGACACAAGCTCGATTGATGGACAAAAAATATGGAAAATTCTAATTAAAACCAGTGCTGAACTTCTACACAGCGAAAGCAGTACCCGCCATCACTTATGGTGCAGAGGCGATGCTCATGATTCCGGAGCGAATATGGCTGAAGCTGGAAGGCTTATTTTGGAGGAAAATTCTAACACTCCCAAATTCTACCCCGATGGCTTCTATCCGCAGAGAAATCAATGTCATCTCTTTAAAAGGAAGAGTCAAGCTAAACACTCTAATGCTGAGCCGGAAAATTAGGCTATCCTCCGAGAAGATCTTCAAGGTAATAAAGGAAGAACTCAACAAAGGAGAGAATAATATTCTAGCCTCTTGGGAGCAAAGAAACACGGAAATCCTCGATGAAATCGGAAGCTCATGGGAAGAATTGGAAAATAACCCCACCAGAACAATAAAAAAATTCAAACAAATGGATTGGATTAAAACGCTGGAAGAAGCGGCTAAATACAAACTGACTGCAGACCTTCCAGTGAACCAACAAAAACAGAATGAACCCATGAGCTATCTACTACAAGGGCCTAGTAAGCAAATTAGAAATACATTTCTAAGGGCTAGGCTGAATCTCTTACATACGAAAGAAATCTTATTCATCAGGGGTTCTGCTCCTAACAACCTCTGCAGATTCTGCAACAAACCAGAAACAGTAGAAACCCTGAGGCACCTTTTGCTGTCATGCCCGGAACTGGCCGCAAAAAGAATGACACACATGGGACACCTATCCAAAAACAGCAGGTGCGGAGATGAAGAATACTGGTGGACCATCCTGATGTCAGGGGCAAATGTAAAAGCAGTATCTGCAGTCGGTCAGTTCCTCCAGAATATAAATCTGAAGAAAGAAGAGGCAACCTGAGAGCTACCGGGAAAACTAAAATCTCTACCCGACCAGGCGGTGAAGCGGAAAAGAGAAGCCTTTTCATGTTCACACCATTTGTAAAAACTGTGAAAACAGTTGAATAAAAAAAAAAAAAAAAAAAATAGCAATAATTATCCTTGTTGGTTCTAACGAGCCATATCTTATGTTAAGGGATTTCAGAAGGGGTCTCGTATTCAAGTATCTCTTCCTTTTTGCTTCAGTATTTTTGAAAAAAATCTGGAGCTATGAAAAATGTGTTCTTGAAAATTATGTGGGAGTTTTTCTTAGCGGCATATAGAGTTTGGAGGGCTTGTTGATGACTAGGAAAGCACGCAATTAAAGGTCTTGGCGACTTTTTACTGTTAGATGACCGTGGGCGGATCCTGTGCGCATGTTGCAGTTCTAAGGGCGGTGTAAAAATGATTCCTAGTACTGAGGGGATCTAGTTTGTAAGAAAGTTGATCGGGTCATCTCCTATCTTTTATGGAATACCGTAGAAGCAAATATTGTCTCTTGTTTCTATCCTCCAACTCTGAAACTTCACACTCTAAGTGCACTAGTTTCACTTGCATGCTTTCCAAACCTTCAACTCTATCCTCCACGACTCGTAGTCTTTCTTCAGCTTCATCCAATCTGCTAGAAAAAGTTTTAATATCATTCTTGAAGCCTTTGATCTCAATGGAGGAAGAGTGAGAATCAAGTGAGGAAATAGATGAACGAATATTTCCTAATTCGTCAAGAATTCTTTCCATGCATGCATTAAGGGGAGGATTGTCGGAAAGCATGGACATCTTTGTTGCATACACCATTTTAATAGTCACAACCCAGTAATGCAATAGTGTAACTATTTGCAGTAATAGTATATCAAAACAGCTGGTAAATCGAAAAGCAAAAAGTACACACTGAGTAGGCTTCAGAAAAAACAGTCAAGTAGAGAAATGGATATAAGTTTAGGGTAGCCTATGATAGATTGTGACAGGGTGTCAGGAATTCTATTTGAATCGTTAAGCAAAAGCAATGTATTACCACGTAACAGTGCTATAAATGAAGTATTTCTTTGTGACAGATATATTACTTAAATCAGTAAAAGTAATATAAAATAGCAAATCTTTTGCTCTTAAAATTAAAGTTCCAATACAGACTAAGCTTTATATTAAAGGATGTCTGTATGCTAATGAATTTCTGTATATTGAGTCACTGTCCAGAATCCAGCGGGTACCACCAGCCCAATCAAGCAAAGAAACTCAACAATTGAGCTCCAAAAATGTTCAAATTGTAGGTATTACACAAACCCCCAGCGTGTGTATATGATGCCATAATCCAAGGTGTTCGTTTATTGACTTACGTTCCTTGTTGTGAAGAAATCAGGTATCCTAAGGCGAGCGTGCTAATGCAGCGAGCAGCCCTGTCAGCTGACTGAATGTTCGGTGATGCTTAGTACTCGACACCGATGCTTAGGGCCTCGCTCCCCACTGCTGCCGTGTACACAGAAGTAGTTCCGGCAAAGTCAAACAAAATGCCAAATGGACGAATGGATAACGTCCCGAAAGACAGCTTCTATCCCTTTCGAAATACCCTCAAAGATACAGAGCCACCAGTGAATGCTGTGATGTTTCTCACGAAGATGAAATCATCGGGCTCCGAATTAGTCCAGACTGACCGGGTATAAGTAGCATATTCCGTCGAAGGAATCTATTCGTTGTTGTCAGAAATCTCACTCCGCAATGGATATTTCACATAAAAAGTGAAGATAAATGAAAAACTTTGCAATTACACATTCATGTCATACATTGATATCACGGCTCTCAGAGCTCTTCACCTAAGCGACCATCTCCGTTGCCGCTTGGCAACGCCCCCACCTTATGTAACTTTTGAACATTGCCTACATCATCTTACAATACAGTGCAGTGGGGATAATTTTTGTATCACTGTAGTCTTTTAAACTTGGGATGTTTGGTTACCTTTGTATGTGCGTAAAGACAAGCTGGTGGCAGCAATAATATTTGTAACATTTGTGTGTTATTTCTAGTGGGCATATTCACATTAACAGCGTATGGCTACTGAATGTGGCTAGTGCTCTAAAATGGACACGCCACAAGATTGTTGTTTGACCTTCCTGCCTTCCCAGGTCAGGAAATCCCAAATAAGGTCATGCACTTGCCTGAGAAAGTCCCAGGTTTTGCAGGCTAGCAATGCCTTTGCATGTGTGGCCCACGAAGGGGGTGGGACTGTCTGCTCCCACTCCACATCCGTGGTGCCTGAAAGCCTGAGGGTGGGACATGAGTCAAACACACAGTGGTCCCTGATTGGACCACTGCTGGCAGTTTGAATGATGCAGATCCTTAACATTGGTGGGCTTGGACTTGATTTCAGGCACAATCTTGGATAAGAAGAGGACTCCTAGAGCCATTTCTTCATATTCGTGATGGAGCCAAGTATCCTTTGTAGAAGATCAGCCAACTGAAGATCTGTGCATGACTCCCAAAGAGGCCCATCATCCCTGTGTCCTTTGGCCTGGTGAAGCCCTACCAGATTACCTGATCTGAAAAGGCCCAGAGTAGTGCTTCAACACCTAGACCGGTGGGACCAACCAGCCGCAACGTGTTAGAGGATCCAACCGTCCTGAGCCTTCGGTAGTGTCCCTAGACAACCCGGTGGACTGACCAGCTCACCAGTGGACTACCTCAATAGAATTATCACTGTTCCGCATTCATCGCTGGTACTTCAGTAGTTGCCAACTTGTGGTGTAAGTCCCCTTCCTGTTGAATTTCAGCCTCCAGCTTCAAGGGAACCTGCTCTGGAAGGTCTTCTTCCTCCACGACTGGAAGGCTGCCTGCCGCCGCCTCTGTGTGGTGGCTGTCGCTGGAACTCACCTTCCCTTGTCTGTTGAAGTGCCCTGAAGAGGTCCGAATTGGTGCTTTCTGCATTTCTTCATTGCCAAGGGTTGTACTCTGCTCCAGGAACCAACCGTAAGAATTCTTGCACCACCAGCTCAATGGAACCAAGGGTGGGAAAACCTACCTCCAGCGACCCCCAGTTGACCCATCCAGTCCTCTGGGAACACCAGAGTCACAGGGGTAAGTAAACGCATAGTATTTGTCCCTCCCTTTTCTCCTTGCAATAAACCGGAGGTATTCCAATCCACTGCTTTTTGATTGTCAGATCAAAAAAAGCGGGTACCTGAAACACATTTTTACGTACCATTAACTTTGTTGCTCATCTTCTCTTGCACATTCACCAACACAAGAACCTTAACTACTTAAGACACTTTCTGGGAAGAAGCATGGTGCCTTTTGGGGACAAGGCCCCACTCCCCATAGGGATTGGACTTCTAAAGTTGGGCCCCATTTCTTGCGACTTGGTTGCATCTTACTGCATCCCTTAATTACCTTTTTTGTTGATTAGGTTATTGAATGCATTCATAAGAACCTATGGTGACTGTTTACATATTTATAACTGAGTGTTGTCCAGTATTATCACCTGTTTGTTTCAATGTCTAGTGCGAGTGATTTGGGCCCAAAATAAACATTGTATTTTTCTACTTGCCTGTCTACATTTAATTATTGTCTGCTTCACAGTGTCGTCTCATTGTGGAGCCCTCACCCCACTCAGACTCTCCTGAGAACAGCCTCGACTGCTCTCCACGGCTACCTCGATTGAGTTTTGGCTAGCCTCTCAGTGTTCCTATGTCCACTATCACTAGGGTGGCCTCCTAAAATCTGTCCAGATTCTACAAATCCATATTAACAAATACATGGTTATCGGAAATAGTGTTTAAAAACGTTCACCTTAAAAAGAATGCATGGTATGACTTTAAAGATGAATACAAATCAGTGGTAAGTACTAAAAAAAATTAATCTTTGTCCAGCACTCACTGAACCCCTAGAGGATCCAGGAAAAACATCCTAGGGGAGGCAATTACTCCAAAGTCAATTTCAGGAGAGTTGCAGGTAAATTCACAGTTCCATTGGAATGAATGGGAAAAATTACAGAGCAATCCACATCAATGGAGGCAAGTCTGATCTACACACAAGTGCAGATTCGAGCCACAAGGAAGGCCAGTGGAAACACCAAAGAAATGTTGCAGAGGTTGGAAGACGAACCCAGGCTCCAAAGGAAGTAGCAGCATGACAGGAGGACACACAATAGAAGTCCATGGGAATTGCAGTAAAGACTCACCTCCAAGGATTATCTACCATGGGCCAGGAGGCATATGGAGGTACACATCTCAAATAATCGTCTACCCCAGGACTTACTGGTAGGTACTCAAGTCAGCAGTTAAGACAAAAATGGCTCCAGCAACCAGAAACAACCCAAATGGCTCTTTTTTGCAGGTGCAGTTTTCAAGATTCCGTTTTCCAGGACTTGCACCCAGCTGCATTGGAGGTCACAACATCAAAGGAAAGTACATAAAGGATCTTCCCAGGAAATCTACCCTCACAAGTCAGGAGTGAAAATTCTGGCAAAGACGACTTCATGAATAAAAGGGAATTCAAGAAAACTGCTCTTGCAGCTCATCAAACAAAAGAAGGCAGCAGCACAGCAGCAAACGGTCCCAGGACACACAATGGCTTGTGGCAACCTCAGCCATCGTAAGCCGATGATCTGGGGGTGGGGGGGTCGCAGAGGCATCTGCCACCTTCTGGACAACAGCAGCGACCCACAGCAAATCAAAGTATTCTGGCGGCAAAGTGCAAAATGCAGTGGTAAAACGGCCAAGAAAACTGTTCCAGAGTGGAGGGCTTGGCCGAGCGGATTTGGGGAGTCACCAGGAGTCTTCAAGAAATCCGTAAAGTGAATAAACAACCAAATGCCTTATCCCGTGGTCCAGTGAAGCACAGGCAGAATTAAGTGACTAGCAGGATTGAGGAGTGGGAAGTTTTCAATAATGTTCATGAATCTGGGCAAATATTAAATTTTTATGCAAGTAAAAGTGTCATACTCTCATCCTGCTGGACCACACACACACTTGGAGCAAGAGGGCTCAACACTGGGATCATAGAGCTTATATTGCGGTATGATGCTGTTAAAAAGGGCAGATCGTGCTGCAGTAGGGCAGGGAACAAAGTATAAGTCAGATGGGGGTGAGTGTTTTGATGTATCGCAGGCACAATATAATTTCAGGCTAAGGTAACGCCTGCATTCACTGTGTGACAAGCTATATGTTGGTTTGCCTGGCTGGGAGCAGACTGCCAGTATGACAAGGTATTAGCAGGTTTCACAGTTTGACAGTGTGCAAACTTTTATTTACCCGGTTCCGGTTGTTAATGTGCTTACACAGCTCCACCAGATCCTTGTTACTTAACAGATAGTCCCTGGGGTCTGCCTCTCCATCCTTCCAGATGGCAGCTAAAAGCAATCTGTGAACCACAATATCGGCATACCGTCTGATAGGAGAAGTAAAATGTGTATATTTGTCCAGGGCAAGTCCTGTGGAGAAACAAAGATAAGGAAACATGTTATTAAATCCAATAACAAAGTGACATTTTAGTATTCGCAGCCAAGATATACTTTAAAGGGCCTATTGTAATGTTGATTATGCCAAACTAGGTTAATGTGCACTTCTATATACATTATTTAATGTCAGTTTTGAATCGCAGCTTCCCCACACTGATTCTGTGAATATCGCATCTCCATGTTCCTCGCTTCCCTTATCAGAGAACACTAGGATAGCTAAAAATAGCTGTAACTGATACATCAATACTGCACATTTATGAGCACATGGATACTGATTGCAGACAAACAGGGTCCTCCAGTCTCAGCATTAGAATCAAAGTGAATCCTTTCTCTTGAATATTTAAGCCTGTGCGCCACACCACAACCCCCAATCTAGTTCATGATGTGAAAATCTCAAGAATGTTTTTTTTTAAATATTAGTTTGAAGGAAAAACAAGAAAAAAAAGAAATGACGACTGTTAGAAAAGATTTTCGTTTTGCTGCTTTCCCTCCGTAGACATCTATGGACCCCCTTAAGCCCACTCAACTTTTGCTTTGCCTGCATGATGTGTCCAGGATAGACCTGTGGGTTTTGTTACTTTTCCAGTGTGTACTTTGGCATTTTACAGCATAATGCCTCTGAAAGCACCATACACTCTAAATTTCACCTTGTCCTTTGACCACCTTCCTGCCCTCTGATGGCTGGACATTGCATAAAAAGGAAAGCCCATGATTGGACAGCACCAGCCAGTTTGATTGGGACAGCTCCATAATATTGGTGGGCTCTGTGCAACTCCAGCTTGAATTTAGGATAGGAATCCCTCAGCCATTCTTTAGGTCATCAGAGCCAAGACCCCTTTCGAGGAGGAGCATCCCACTGAAGATCCATGGATCATCGTTGCAGCTGGCCAGCATTGCTTCCAAAAACTATCCTGGTGAAGCCCTGCTCCTGTGCCTTATCACTTGAAAGATTGAATTGGTGCTTCAACTCCTGGACCATTGGGAACAACTAGTATCAACCCCTGATTCTAAAAGAACACCTTGCACTTCCCTGCGCCCTTTACGTTAGAAAAGAGAAAGAAATCAGATTTGAAACTTCTTTATGATATAAATAATAGTTTTATAAGGTTTCAAATTCAAAACAAGAGTCAATTATATGTTGCTTCACATGTTATGGAAAAAGGTGAGAGTTTCTTCAAATCCATACATAAATCTTAAGATCTTCAAAACATTGCACTTTGCCCTTATTGCCTTAAGAATGTCAATAAGTTGTTGCTCCACATGTTTTGGTCACAGATTAGAGTTTCTTCAAAATTATACAAATACCCTCAGGTATGCAAAAATGTGCAGTTTGTCCTTAATGGAAGGGGCACAGTATCATTGAGTATGTGTTAGTGGCTCAAGGGCTAAAAAAACGAGTACTCCCGTTTTGTGGTCAGAAACTGTATATTTAGGATTGTTATAATTAAATGCTGATAATACTCTGATATTTGTCAATTCTTTCCATATAGTAATGAGGGATGTGGCGAAGAAAATGATCCATTTTGAGTTCTATTTGGGTAAAGAAAAGAGCCATCAGCTTGGGTAATGGCATGGCTAGTGATGTCAATTTGCTAGTTCTTAGTAATTCCTTAGGGGAATCGAGCTTATTCTAATCAATCATTCTTACCTTGATGGTCAATATCTCCTTGGCAAGTGTTGAAAGGTAGGTAAAGGATTCTTCAGTGGCTTGATAACCGCGGCTGTACTGTTTTTTTCTATCAAAATGGCCGCTACTTATACTGGCACAATGACATCACGCGTCTTAATGCGACGCAGTGATGCCATCGCGTCAGGCGCCATTTTGGATCTGGACGATCTAATACGATCGTAATTGTGCATCAATGCAGGTGTACTTCATAGCTAAAATAGCCTTATGTTTTGTTGTTTCTACTCACTATGTTTTAATCCTTGAGTCACATTATAATTGTAATTGATGGACGAAAATACTATAATTTAGTTGGAATTTAGAAAGTAAAGAAGACGGTCTGTAAAATGTGTAAATGGTAAGTGTTTAAATCTGGGAGAACTTAGTTGAGGTTTACAAGTGGAGTATCAAAATACAGTAGTGGTATCTGTATTGCTCTCCCAGTGCATAAATCACCAGTGCAATTATGAAGCCAATACTTTGAATGCAGGAAGACGCAATAACTTGCAACCACACACTCTTAGAAAATAATGAGCACTTATATCGCTATTTATTCAAAGCTTAGAAGCAACCAGTGATAACATAGAAATAAATCACAGAAGAAACAAAGAATTCAAAAGAAAATACATCACCGTGAGCGTAACTGAATTCCTTATCTTGCCAGAAGCGGTTCGAAGACCCTGATAACAGACAGGCCGAGAGCACAACAGCCCACAGGTATGCCGAACGGAAGCGTCCCCCTCCGGCTGAAGTCTCACCTGACCGCTCAGGGGTTCCGCATATATGCACCCTTCAAAAGGGGTGGCGATTTCTCGAACCTTCTGGCAACGCACTCACGCATTGATGAGCCGCCGTTGGTTGCCAGCTGGGTCAACCGACAGTAACCTCAAGGAGCGAAGTGCCTCCGTCCTCTAAAAACCAGAACCACGGAAAACAGTCCCATAGCTCATAAGACAAAGTTAGCTTTCCCAGCAGAAGTGTCCTTGACTGCATACCAGGTTTGGAAAGCATGTTTACTTCAGCATCGTGAATCTAGCTCTTAGCAAAATGAGTGCAGCTTTTCACTGCGGAATGAAGTAAATATCCATCATGGCTCCGAGCGCTCCCAGAATGCACTGCGCATCAGTGCCATGTTTTAGCTCTAGCATAACAGTATCTTAGAATGATGGGATACAGTAGTAAAACACCAAAAAAAGGGTTGCATAAATATGGCATATACAAATATACAAAAACAGTGATCTTTAGGGAAAAAATGTTGTAGAACGGATATTTAGAAACAATGCCCTAATACATCAAAAAAAGTATGCTGTTATGAGGAATAAGAATGGTGTTGGATGAAGTGGGACAGTTCATTGTCTGTGTTTAAACCACTGTGGCAGCAGTCTGCCAAGAAAATCCATTTGGCTTCACACTGTCGTAGTTTCTCTACTCTATTACCTCCTCTTGCCAATTTGGTAATTCTTTCGATGCCAAAAAATGAAATTACTTTTAGGTCATCTTGTGCATGTTCTTGAAAAAAGTGGTTGGCAAGTGGATATCTGAAATTCTTGTTTCTCAGTGTTCTCAGGGATTCTGATATGCGTGTTCTTATACTGCCAATATACAGTTTTTGGCACGTACATCTTATGCCATATACCACGTAGTTCGAGTTGCAATTAATGAAATCTTTCAGATGGTATTCTTGTCCATTAGGGAGAATTATGGTCCTTTTGAGATTTTCTGAATAGTTACAAACCAAGCATGATCCACATTTATATTTGCCTTTCAGTTTTGGCATGTTCCAAAGTTGTGGTAAACCTTTATGTTCTTTTGTTGGTTGGAAATGGGAAGGGCATAGCAGATGTTTAAGGTTTTGTGCTCTTCGGTACGTTATACTTGATGGTTGTCAAGGTATGGTCTGAGGTCATCATCTGTTGTTAAAATGGACCAGTATTTAAGAAGAATTTTGCGTAGAATTGATGCCTCTGAATTTTAGGTTGTGATAAATCTTATATCTTGAGACAGCGTTGCTTTAGTTGAGGGTTTGTTTTGTAATAGTTAATTTCTTAATATATGTAGTGTTTTCTGGTATGCCCGGTTGAGGCTAGTATTGTTGTAGCCTCTGTCAAGAAATGTTTGTTTTGCTTGGCTGATGTGTTTCTCGAATTCTTCAGTTGTTGTGCAATTTCTCTTTATTCTGAGAAAATCCCTGTATCGGATGTTGGTTATAGTATGATGTGGATGGTTACTTGTCACGTAAAGCGTACTGTTACCTGCAGTTGGTTTGACTTAAAGTGTAGACTGTATAATGTTGTTTGCCACATACAATTCAAGTTCAAGGAATTGGATCCTATCTGTACTTTCTTGTATAGTAAGCTGTACATTTTAAGTATTGTTATTAAGGTAGTGGTGGTAATCTTGAAGTTGTTGTGATGTTCCATTCCAAATCAACAAAATATCGTCAATGTAACAACCACAAAATATAATATTGTTATTTGTGAAGGCTGGATGTTGCCATGCATGTTGTAACTCGTAATGGCCCATATAGAGATTGGCATATGGGGGGCAAATTTTGCCCCCATTGTCGTTGCTTGTTTTTGTTTGTAAATCTTGGTATTGAAAAGAAAAATGTTGTTGTGAAGCACAAAGTTGAGCATCTCTAATATCATTGCATTCTGTAAATATGTGACAGAATTTATCTTCAAAAAATAATGCGTGGTTTCAATGCCCTTGATATTCAATATACTTGTGTATAAGGATGATACGTTCAAGGTGACCAATTTGAAGGTTTTTTTTTTCCAATTCACTGATGCGAGTTGTTGAATGATGTGTTTTGTGACCTGTATATAAGAGGATAGACTGGCTGCCAAAGGTTGTAGATGTTTATCAATAAATTCCGAGATGGGCTCTGTGAGGGAGCCTATTCCATCGATTATTGGTCTTGTGGATGGTAAGTGTGTGTAGGACTTGTGTATTTTGGGGATGAAATATGCTGTTCCAATAATGGGATGGTGTGTTGTCATGTAGTCTCGTTCATTTTCCGTTAACAATCCTTGCTCGTACCAGTGATTGTTCATTTGGTTCTATTCAGCTGTTAATGCAGGTATGGGGTTGTCCTATTTCATCATAGCAATCCTGCTCTTCAAGGTGAATGTTTGCCATTGTGATATAATCTCTTGCTGATAGTAGTACGATTTCACCTCCTTTCTCTGCTGGTTTCAGGACTATGTCCTGGTTGTTCTTCAATTCTTGTATGGCTTTGATTTCCAAGGGAGTCAAGTTGTGTCTATTTTACTTTTTTTGATGGCCATTTAGGTAATGGTGTCTTAAATCACTGGTGACTAGTTTTTGGAAGATGTCTATTGCGGTTGTCATCGGTAGATTGGGGTTAAATGTTGATATGGATTTCAATTTAGTTTCTAACGCCAGTCCTAAATCAAGGTGCAGTTCTGAAGCTAGAGATTCCATTGTTTTGTCTGCAGATGACTCCTGTAAGCATAGCAATGTTATGGTGTGTTCAGCTTGTGTTTAGTCATTGTAGTAGGAGTTGCTGCTGTTTCCTTTGGTTTTGGTATTTTCGTTGAATAAAGCTTTTTCAATTTTAATTTTCTGCAGAATTTAAAGAGATCTACATTGGTCTGGAAATAATCCAATTTGTTGACGGACTGAAGGAGAGGCCTTTGTTGAGAGCCTTTATCAAATGTGGGGAAAGATCCAATCCTGTCAAGTTCATGAATATGGTTTTCCTTATTTGGCTGTTTTTTGACCTGATTAAGATTCCTTGTTTGTTTGTGTCATTTGGAGCTTCCCCTTCCCCTAGGAGCATCTCTTGCTAGATTTCCAGATATTGAAATATTGTCTTTTGTTTTTGGTAGTAGGATTTGATCACTGGGTATGTACGCGCTAACCTGTATCGTTGGTATTCCTCTAAAAAAGGAAAATAATTTTCCACTGTTGGTATGGTTGCTACGGCTTCATTGGGTGTGACTGTGCTAGGAATTTCTGTATCGCTTTGACTAGCTGATTCTAGGTCAGATGATTGTGGAGTTGAGGACGTAGTTGGAATCACTTTCGTAGGAGGTTTATTGGTGCTTTTGGGATTTCTTGATATTGTAAGAGGCCTTTGAAATGTGTAAACTTGGTTGTATTTATAATCTCTCTCATCTCTGAAGAATTGCTTTTTTTTAGTTTTGGTGCTTCAGCTCCTGGTCCAGTGGGAACAACTAGCATCAACCTCTGCTCGAGGATCCTGCCCTTGAAAGCCTCTCAATATGCTGCAGGTTAAGCTCCTGCCTGGAACATCATCTTGCATCATTCGCTGTCCAGTGTTCAGACATGGACTTGGGACTCCGCAGACCCTTGGATTGTAATACAATAGGACTTCCACTGCAGTTGCGGAGCTCAGGCACAAGAGTGGATTTTCAGAACCCGATTCTTTGTCTCTGCCACGAGGGCTGTCTTCTGCCACCTGATCTTGGTGTTTATTGCTGCCTCACGCCTGCATTGTGTTCAGAACACCAGAAGGAACCCACGATGGCGCTCTTAATTCGGTGGGCACAACTGGTTCACAACACCTGCTCAAAGGCCTCATCTGCCTGAAGATCCTGTGTGTATCACTAGACCCATAAGTGGGTGCACCTTATCTACAAACACCCTGAAGATTCACCAAGCTGAATTGACCCTTGAATCCTCACTTAAGACCACAGGCAAGCACACTGGTTCTGTATCCACTTTACCAGGGGAGCTCCAGAGGCTGTTCTGTCTCAGGTCTATGACCATACAGATTAACTCCTTCCCATGCCTTCTTTCATGTCTTGTTTCGCTCAGGTGTGTTTTCTTCAACCGTGGTTCAATAGCTGCTCTTCATTGTGGATCTCGCCAAGCTGACCCCTTCCGCAAGTCAGATCCTGTGCCCGAGGACTATGCGGGTACCTGCATTACTGGCAACCATCGACTGAAGCAGTCTCAACTTTCAACTCATCGCTCTTTAACGCCTGACCTAGGAATCTACAAATCAAGAACAATCACCCTTACCAATGGTTTTATAGTCCCACCTGCATCAGTGTGGCATCACTGGAGTCTTTGGTGGTCACTGAAGGTTAGGGAGATTTATCATTTTTATGCTTCATCCCTTCTCCTAGGGAGACCCCAGCACTTTTTGGATATTTTTCTTTCAATCCAGAATAAGTGGAGCCTTTTTCCACGCATTCATTCTTGTGGGATTGGTCTTTTGGAAGGTTATTTTTATTCTACCTGTACTATGGAGTCTGTCTGCTCCATAGCTCTTAAAGGCATCTGTGTTTTTACAACTGCAGCAAACATCTCCTTAATGGCAGTGTTGCTCGAGCCCTTAGGGTCCTCCTTCAAGAATCTTCTTCTATATCCTCAAGTATTGTTAAGGACAGAGAGATATTGAGCATCTTTCCCAAAACTCTATAGTCTGATAGATTGGCAAACACTACATCCAGCAGAGTGCCAAAGGGATACCTACTATTTCACTTCTCTCTGCTCCAGTGACTTTTTAGTCGCATAGACAATCACCTAGTTGTGGCTGGTGGTATTGAATGTGTTCTATCAATTATTGTGTATTTTTGTCCATAGCCTCGGTAGTACCAACTTGGGGCCTCCCATCTTTTTTTGCCATTACTAGCATGGTTGTTCTTGGTTAGCCCTTCTACCATTCGGGGAGAAGGAGGTCTGTGTGTGTGTTTTGCCTTTGGCGGGAACCGTTGGTTATCTTCACTCCCTTCCTGGGCAAACTCCTGGAAAAGCTGGCCATCTCCCAGCTTAATCTTCACACTGAATCTGTTGGTTGTCTCCATAACCATCAGTCTGGCTTCAGAGCAGCGAGAAACATGGAAACTGCTCTCCTGAACATCCGTGAAGACCTGCTCTCTAACCTAGATGCTAATCTCCCCTCTGTCCTCATCTTACTCGATATCTCTTCTGCCTTTGACATGGTCAACCATGCCATCCTGCTCAATCGTCTCCGTGATAGCTTGGGTATCACCGATCAGGCCCTGGACTGGCTGACCTCGTTCCTTTCTGATCAACCATGCCAGGTCCAACTTGGGTCCTTCCTTTCCTCTATCCCACTCTCTACCTGTGGTGTTCCCCAGGGGTCCAACCTATCTCCCTGGCTGTTCAACCAATACCTGGCACCTCTTGCCCACCACATTTCAGCTCTCTGCTCCAACTTTCAGTGATATGCGGATGACACTCCGCTGGTGTTAGGTAGAAACCTGTGCAGTTCCCTTGGGGACCACTGCAAAAGATTTAGGACTACAGGTGTTGGCAGTAAACCCACTTGGTAGCAGTATGCACCACCCAGGTTTACCTGGTAGCTGTGGCTGAGCAGTCAGACTTCCCCTCAAGAAGAGTTAGGCAGTATGCAAAGTATACACAATAGGCACTCATATACAATAGCACAAGCAAACAGGGACCAGAGCTTTGGTATCAAGGTATATAATTATTTATTTAAAAACACACTTATTGAAACACTCCAGCACTATTATTGTAATTCACTCTAAACACAGTTACTATTATTATATATACACTCCTTATTCCTTATCAGACAAGTCTTAGTTAACACCACTTATTTCCAGACAGAGGTGAGCGCTTAACTATAGATGGCACTCCAATAAGTTAACTAACGAGGGAAAAAGGCAGAATGTAGAAAAATACACCACGCTAATACTTAGGAACTCTTAAGCAAGGCAGGAAAGTCAAAAGTTACTTGTGAGACAAAGTCCATAGGCCGGGCCCACTCTTGGAGAGAGCAGGGCACAAATGCACCCAAGATCACACAATGAAAACAGGCTTAAAAAGTCTTGCAGGAAGTTCAGGAAGGTTTTAGTTAGGCTCAGAAAAGTTTAGCCAGGGTGTCCCAGGCTAACCCAGAGTCGAAAGCAGGGGGCTAAATCTACCCCGTACAGTCGGTTGCAAGGGAAGCCAGGCGGAACAAAGTACCTTATGTGGAAAGGATACTCCAGCGGGGGCAGTTGTTCCTGGCAGCGGGTGCAAGTCGCGGCATCGTCCAGAGGAAGAGAAGATCTCGACGTGGAGGAAAGATGAAGGTCGTTGCACTGCCAGGGAAGAAACCAGCTGCGGAGTTTTCCAGTTAAAGGTACTACCCTTTGATTTGCGGTAGTGGTAAAACGGGGCATCCCAGATGCCGGGGTGCTTGGCACAGGCAAGGCGGCCATGAGATGCTCCAGGAAGCGAAAAAGGAAGCAGACTGGTTGTCCCCACCAGTCGAAGGAAGAAGACTCTCCGGGCGGGAGATCTCCTCTGTCGTTGGGAAAAGTGGTGAGACGGTTCAGCAGGGCTCCACCGGTGGTGTCGTCGTAGCAGGTCGGCTCAGCTTCTCCCTCGTCGGATTCTTAGGTCTTGTGGCGACTTCTGAAGTTCCAGTCCCCTAAGCCCTGCTTTTATGCAGAAAACCCCCATTCACTCAGCCTAGCTGTCACTCAAACATGCTAAGTGGTGAGCCGGCCGGCTCACCACTTGGGCCAATCAGGACGGAGTGCGACTTGAGTTGCCTAGGCAACTCAGTCCAGGGTGCCTAAATCCCCCTCCACCCCTCTAAGTACCCCAGACATAGTGGCACCACTTTGGAGGGCATCTGTGGAGAAGCCCGCCAAAATAGCGGAACAAAGGGCTCAACTTGGGTTGGAGTCACAGAAGCGAACACAAACGCCATTTTAGAACCGAGTTCTGGCAAAAAATACCAACCGGAGAATTAATATTAAATAAATAAACCGGTGGTATGTTCGAGGCTATAGGAATTAAATAATTAAAGTTGGTAGCCTCGAACAATGGGAAATCCCATAGGGATATATTTGCGGTCGAATATAAAAAGTAGTATCCACTGCCACCAGCCAAAACTCGATCAGGGGGGACGGAGACGTGCCCCCTAGACTAACAGACCCCAGGGCAATCAAATTGCCAGTACGTCCACAATATGATGGTTTGTGCTGGTTCTGTTCAGAATGTGAGACTAGTAAAGTCAATGGTGACTTTACATGCCCTGGAGGACAGTAGTCAGTTGCAGGGTATGGAGTCTATACTGGGGGGTCACTATGACACCCCTGTGTTACTGCACTGAGGGTGCTGTGTAACACACATCACAAAAACACATGAAGCCCTATGGAGTAAAAGACCCCATAGCCCATTAAACACATCTAGAATCAAAGAGACACACTCAAATCATGTCCAAGAGTGAGGGTAAAAGAGTCTCACTCTTGGCAGGAGAACAAAAAAATAAACCCCAAAAATTCAGCAAAGCTGCTGGGGGACTCACTAGGTTAGGAAATTCAGCCTAAACAGAGAATTCTCCCTAACAGCTTGTTTTCAGGCTCCCCTCTATCACCTCTTCTTCTCTCATCTTTGACTGTGTCTGCTATCCAGGAGTGGTGTGCCGCCAAAGATCACTGCCTTAATGCCAGTAAAACGGAGATTCTCCTCATCGGTACACCTGTACCCTTCTTTCCTGTCACTCTGTCTGCCCGGCCTCCCTTGGCCCTCTTCCTGCTCTCACCTGTGAGGCTAAGAACCTTTGGATCATCTTTGATTCCACAGTCTCCTTTTCTGTTCACATCTCTGACATCTCTAAGAAGTCAAACTACCAACTGCACCTCCTCAGAGGTAGTATTCTTTTCCTCTCCTTCACCCAGAAGCTCATTGTCTCTAGAGCTCTGGTTCTCTCTAGGCTGGACTACTGCAACAGCCTCTTTCTAAATCTGCCTGCTTCTACTCTCTGCCCTCTGGAACTCATCCAGAATAGGACTGCGAGTCCTGGGCCTCAAGCCCAGGAATCGTAGGTCTCCAGCACTGAAATCTCTGCATTAGATCCCAGTGGCTACCAGGATTAATTCAAGACCCTCTGCATTGTCCACAAGGCCTTCTGGATCCTGGGACCTCAATACCTCCAACTCTCTCTTCATAAATACCTTCCTATTCACGCTCTTCGCTCCTCCAACTCCCCAGGGTCAGTTGCTTTTCCAAGCAACAAGTTGGTGGTAGAGCTCCTTTGGCTGGGGCCTCTCTCTAGAACAGCCTCCCTGCCTCTCTGAAACTTAAGGAACCATCACTGGTTCCAGAAGCACCTCAAGACCTTCTTTTTTGCTTCTGCCTTCTCTCTTCCTCTCCCCTGCTGATTACCTGTCTGATACCGCACTGGTCACCTGGCTACCCTGTGATTCCGGATCCAGGTCCCTGCCCGCCCAGTTGCACACCCAAACTGCCCCGCACTACCTCCCAGCAACCCTTGCATTTGGGTCTGTATCTGTAACCCTACAGTCCCCCTACTTGCACTTTTGGACACCTGCTGTCTGCACATACCCTTGCAGCTGCTGGCTGCATTTCTTGTTATTGTTTTGATCCCATGTACAGCACTGCCCCCTCCCCTTTCCCCTTGCACTTTACTCTTCCCTAGTCGCCTGCATTTGCTCGATCTCAATGTCACTTGGCCTAGTAAGATCATTGCCTCTGTCCTTCCTCTGTTCCCCCTTCCTTGCCTCGTGCCTTGAAATACTTGTTAAAAATGCCATTTCATATTCCTGCCTAGGCTCCAGTGTGTCTGGGCAGGCAGGAAGAGGGAGAGGAGTCTTTCACGCCCCTGTCCTTTGTCTGCCAGAGTGCCTGATTGGACAACCAAACACCCCTTTCTGTAAAATACTGAAAGATTGCATAGGAGTGTTTGCTGGAACTGTATAAAAGGTGAGGCTTCTGGTGTGAAAAGCAAGTCGGCTAATGGAAGCTGAAGTAACCGAAGAAGCAGATGACCAGAGACGCCTGCAGACCCTTTGCAACATTGAAGCAGCCACTGCTGTCCTGAGCTCCGAAAAGGACTCCTTACCTTTGGTGGGTGGGAACAACCAGCCCAAAGACGAACTGTGAAACTAGCCATCTCCCGAGGTCGTAGGAGTTTCCAGAGCTGCAGAACCCCAATACCAGGAGACCTGCTACCCCATTTCGAGTGCATTGTCATGGAAAGGCCAAATCCTTCCAAATCTTTGCTGATCCCGTAAGGACACTCCAGAGATCCGATCCAACTCGCCAAGACTCCCTCATCAGACTTTGGGACTGCAGGAAGCAAAGAATATTGAGGGGATGATCTGGGTCCTTTGTTGGTGCTGCAGAAAAGGTGCGAAAACCACAGAGTGAACCCAGAAGTTGCTAAAAGTCGTGCAACAGGTCCTCCAAGAATGCTGCCAAGAGATCCCATCCATTGTCCCACCTTCAGTCATCAGAGCAAGGAATCCGGAGGTCGGGTCTAGAGCTTCAACATCACAAAGCATCCAGCACAAACATTTTCTTCTAACCTAAGGTACGGTGGGAAAAAAGCTATTGCTTACCTGATTCCAAGAAGTCGCTCCAGAGCGCTGAAGTGCGCATAGAGGTGTCTAGGGCAACTATGAGAAATGTGAAGGAGTCTCATCCGCTAGTCTCTGGGGATCCGTCATCCAGGTGGCCAGGACACTGCCATCACTTTTCCAGGGGGTGGACTAGTGCGGAAGCATCACCTGGATGAGGGGGTCCTCAGGGAATGGAAGTGGGACACTGGAGGGTGAGAGGCTGTATCCCCTTCCTTGTAACACCTTTCCCCATCCTGCCTATACCCAGGAACTCACCCCCCCACCTCCCTTCCCACCACAAACTTTTTTACAGACATCTCACTGTGAGAGAAAACAGACACCTGAACCGTATCCCTGACATGTCCCAACACAAGGGTCAGGGAGAGTCAGGCAATTACTGATAATTACACACACCTGACTTCCATCACATTTCCCCACCGGATAAAATGTGGAGCATGAAACCACACTGATCAAGGCAAAACACACGAGAAGCAGCAGTTCCAAGATGGCAGTTTAACACAAGGGGAAAGGCAGCAAGACCAGAAAGGGTTGCAAGGAGGGGATTGGCCTTGGCCTTTTCAGAGGAAGAAAACCGCTGCTTTCACAAGCCCTTGAGAATAAGAAATATAAGACCGGGAACGAAAGCTGAAGAAAGGTGCATTGTGTGTCGAAGGGATCCGGGGCTGGCCTGCATCGATAGCCGAGGCAGGGAGCAGCGATTGCCGCCGTAGTACCATCCTTGGCTCCTGCAAAAAAGCCGCTCCAGTAAAGTCAGCACAGTCAGCGAGTTGGGGAGACTGATAGCAGAACGGTCTGTGTTAGAACCAAGATTGCAAGCTGCAACATTGTATGAAGAAATCTGCAAAGAATCGATTGGAAGGCGTATGAGATGAGCGAAGCAAATATAATTGAATATCCAAGGAGTGACTGAACTTTTGAAACTAAGGTAGATGCCATATAGAGGGTGGTTCGGCGCCACATGGGCGCTCATTCGAAGGTCTCTGTTAGGCATCCAACTGAGAGTGTAACATTGTGAACTGTGAAATCGAAGTGGTCCTGCAACGTGTCAAGCCAAACCCTGTGCACATTCGAAAGTCTTCGATAGCTAATACGAAAAGTAACTGGTCAGAGCCCTGCTGAGGGAGACTAATTGTGTAAAAGGGATCCAAGCTTGGCTGAGGGTGATCCAGGGTGAACCGCGAGTCAACCGACAAAAGGCTAATACTGTAATTGGTCCGATCCCAGCCAAGGAAGATCTGGGGTGAACCGTGTCTCACCTGAGAAAATATATTCTTTAAGCATTGGAGAAGAGGATCTGAGCCCGGAAGAGGGGGATCCAATCCAAGGTTTGTGGTAGAAAAGGGATCTGTGTCCGGCTGAGGGGGATCCAGGGTGAAGAGTGAATAGCCCGACTTGAATGTTTGTAAAGGAACTTTTCATTGCTTTGATAGATCAGGCCCACTGAATCAAGTGACTTTGATAACTTAAGAGACTTGGGCATAAAAGACCCTGATGTGGGTAATGGAACTATGTCCTCGTGCCGAAGAAGCCCAAGAATGTGCTATGCTCGAGTGAACCGCCTTGTCCCGTGCTGAAAACGTGGGGAAGGGAGGTCAAGGGCCTGAACATCCTGAATTATCATGTTGTGAACACTTCTTTCTTTTTCATGAACATTTCCCCACACGATTTGTAAATTAGCAGTAATGATTGGCAATAGGTTTTTTTAGTATAGGCCCTTTGATTTTGACGAGACTCCACTAGGAATGCATTATTATTTGATGGTCGTAGCTTGTTCCCATCTTTAGATTTAGGTTTCGATAGGCATTTATTAAACTTTATCAAGGGTAATATAAACACCCTTGAACTGTGGTTACTTGTGTCGCTTAGTTTAATACCATGCCTTCCTTACATAACCCCCCCCCCCGCTCTGACCTCAGACCCAAGACACTGCTTGTGTCCCTTTCTCAAGTCAGTTTTAAGGTCTCCCTTGTTAGTTGTTACATTGCTGCTTCAGTAACACTAGAGACTGGAAGAAATCCACAGGAACTCTTCAGAATTTGCTGCTTGTCAAGACTTCAAGCCCTCTCCGAACTACCTTTAGCTAGGATTGCATTGTGGGACTAAAGACTTACTATGCAAAGAAATCCTCTCCAGAACCTTGAACCAAGCTCCTGTTACACTAACTAACCATTTTCCTCCCTTTAAGTGACTTTACTATATGTGTTTGCAGAGTAAATGCATTACTATATACACTGTTGAAAACTGCACGAGTGCGCAACAACCGATAATGTAATAACATTGTCTTTTCCATTTCCAACGTTGCTACAAATGTAACCGCAAACAAACACAAAAGTTTAAGTGCCCTTTGAAGTGTATTAGCAAGTATTCCTAAGTGTTTTACTGTAAACGTCTAAAGTATTTAAAGTGATTCTGGTGTAAAAATAATAAATATATACTTTAATTATTATATACAAGTGCTTCTTTGCTGTACCTGTCTAACTAGATGTGTACTTACCTACAGCTCACATCTTCCTCTTAAAATAAGCCTGACTGCTCTTCCACTATACCAAGGTGCTGTATTTCTTCTTCCCTGGCCTCTTCACAAACTCTTTGGGGTCTCCCTCTAATGGAACACCAGGAACCGCTCCTTGGGGGTCACTTTCACACTGAGGTAAACTCTCCCACCGAAGACTGCCCACATTTCCCAGTGCTGGTCTCCTCTTTGTCTCCTGTGAATATGCCTGCCTGAACCAAAGAGAATTTAACTACTTGTTACTGCGGTTTCTTTTTTCAGGAAGGGTTTTGACGCTAAAATAACTCATTTAAAATGGATACTTACTTGCTACATTGTGCCCACTCTCTTCTACAAAGTTTTACTTCTTGGTGTTTTCTTCTTTTGCTTTTTTTAATATAAAGACATTTTTAAAGAAAATCTAATGTGTGGACTTCCTCTTACTTGGTATTTACAAAAATTGTATACTGTACCTGTGAACCACCCCACTCCATCTTCTTTGATTTAGACCCGGGCTGCACTGCATATCTACCACAACACATGGCTTACATAGTGAACTCAGGACTTTCATTTTCTCACCATATTGATTATTTTCTCATTGTTCGTATTTTTAATTGCATATGGTTGGGATTTGCTACTATCTAAGGAGTATCTTTTGGGCTGGTTGATGCTAACTTAAATAGCAGCATTATTTTCTGTGAAAAAGCAGGACATCATTTCTGTTCTTAACGAGTGAAATATTGGTTAGGGAATGAGAGTTCTTTAGACATTTTGAACAGTGTACTGGTTTTGTTGGGGGCTTCCGAAGCTTCTGGTGAATAATTCCACTCCAATCCTTTGCAGGGCATCTTAGAGCTGGATTTACTAAATGTCCTTTCCATTTGCCCAACTTGCCTTTTAAATAATAGCAGGATAAGATTTTACTGTTTGCTTTTTTTGGGTGGAGCAGTGGGAGTTCTGCGTTTTCTGGTCAAAGGAGCCAAGATATGTAAAGATTTTTTTTTTAAGTTAGAGAGTAATGTATATGGAGGGCATCTTGGGATATGCATGTGTTTGGAGATTGCCAAATATATGGAAGAGAAATTCTCTCTCATTCTGTTGTGAAGCAGTCTGTTATGTTGTTTTAGGGTGGGTTGCATTTCAATGGTTTCCTGAGGGGTTGCGTCACTGGAAAGTGGTCAGTCCACAATACTGGTGAGATGGAAGGATAGTTATACTCTTAGCAATTGTTCAAGCAAGGTGTTGGGTACAATTGACAGCAGTTGATTCCATAGAAGTGAAGGAGGAGGATGGGGATGGGGGTGGGGGTGGGGGAAGATATGGGGTGCTGAAAACATGCTCCTTGCTTCGTGGTAATTTTATCCATATGGTAATGCGGAAGGGAAGGTGTCGAGAGGTCTGATTTCAAAACCTTCGCGTGCAGCCATAGGGGGCTACACCTCTCTAGAGCATCAGCCAGATGGTTGGTGACACTGGGATTGGCCGCTGGTCAATTACAAGGAGGGAGAGGGCCGGCAAACAGAATGCATCAATTAGGAGGTTGGCTAGTAGGTAAGTGTGGTAGCTGGCGGTCCAAAGACACAGGTAGGTCAAACAAATAAGACTAGGCTTAACCTTGCGTAACAGATTAGGATTTGTAATTAACACACTTGCGCCTGCAATATCACTCAGTAAAAGATTATATGGAGTGTAGAGTTTTGCGTGGTTGGCCGCCACACTAAGTGGAGCAGAGGTTTGTAGCAGCAAAGAGGGCAAGCCAGCAAAGAGGAGCCCTCTGCTGCCATCCATCCTTCAGTGACCACGCAGGCGAGGACATCCAATCCCCAGAATACTGGTCAAATTCACTTACTGGGCCAATCCAGTCTTCATAGCATCTCCCCCACTGTTCCAGGGGAGGGGAATGGACTTGTGTCCTGGTGCGGGTTTCCGAAAGAAACCCAGCAGAAGGGAATCCCGAGTGACCAAACTGCTATGTTGCCTCTAAACATGGAGACCAAAATTTAATCATGCCTCCTAAATAGACCTTTGTACATGAGACGCCTGGGCTTTCTAGATAGCATCCATAAGCATCAGTCATATCCCCTGGAATTTTCGGATCCATCGCTGGGCCTGTCCACTTAGATCTTTGCCTGCAGTGCAGCTAAATCTCATTCAACGCCACAGCTGTGATAATTACTGCAACTGCCGGGTTCGAAACTTAGGGGAGCAGAGCGCTATTTAGCTCCTGCTTGTAGCCTACAAAAGCCTGGTAAGCTCAACAACTATCAGGAGCTACCTTTGGTTCCCAAGGCGAACTGATACCAAACGCACACACCTATGAGTTTAACTCTGAGCATTTGGAACAATCTATACACATTAGGACACGTGTATATAGAATAAGGGGGTCATAAGCAATGGACAAAATTATGTTTCCATCTAATGTAGAAGTTATATTTGCGGAACGCCATGTCAGAGCTTCTCGTTCCCCAGTGGTAGCCCCTGGGGACTCGATGCTGGATACCCAGAAGCTGCTTTTAGCTCCTGCTTTTCAAATCTTAATTTCGATCCCTGAAACAGGGCTCTAGCTCCAACTCAGCAAGCTTTCTTTCCTGGCTCCTGGTTGACAAAATTGGGCCTAGAAGTTCTCTAGTCAGATCCACTAGCCAGACTCCAGACCAAATTTAGGACAACTATACAGCTACTGTGACACTGTTAAGGCAGTTGTTGTACAACCAATAACACTAGGGCAAGGTTAACACACCCGACAAGAAAGGAAATCCCTGCCTCTTTTGGTGTAGGTAACATGGTCAGAGCTAAAAGGCACAACTCTCAGGTAGGGTAAGTAGGTTGAAACGGATGTACAATAAGTCCACACAAAACCCTAGAAATGTACTACTGCGATATGCTGAACAAGGTATCCTTTAATCGAAGTAACATATATAAAACAGTTCAAATAAGCACTTTGGGTATTACACAGACTTAAATATATGACACCATAATCAAAAAACAGTAATGCCTATATTAAGACTCCCAACTGTGAGAAATCTGAAGGAGTCACACCCGCTATGTCATCCAGGTGGCCAGGACACTGCAATCGCTATTGGATCCAGTTCCTGGGGGTGGACCAGTGTGGGAGGATCACCTGGCTTGGGGGTCTTCAGGGAATGGAAGTGGGATACCGAAGGGTGAGATGCGGCATCACCTTCCTTATTGTATCACAAACGAACAATCATAGAGCCAAGTCATTATTTATAACAGTGATTTAACAGCTGACACAATGTGTATGCTAGCACTATCCCTTGGCAGAAGCACACCCTATATCTATAGGGTGCTGCTGTCCCTAGGTCAGAGTTGGTGCACCGCCTATCTAATAGGAATGAGTAGAGAAAAGAACTATCCCTGCATCTACAATGTGTAAAATTACAGCGTATTCAGAGTCAGGAGTTGTTGAACCAAGTCTAGATTTCTTGCATCAACATTTCTAGGATCTGGAATTTTTCTTTATTCAACCCCAGAGAAGTGTGTACTTGCTGTATAAATCAGTTGGTGCATGCTGTGTTCAGGAGTCGCGCCGTGTCCCGTGCTAAAAACCATGGTGAAGGGAGACCCCGGTCATAACATCCTGACTTAACATTTTGTGAAGACTTTTCTTTTCTTGCAAATATTATCCCACACATTTTTGTAGCATAGTGGTAAGGATTGGCAATAGGTTTTGTAGTTTAGGCCCTTTTTATTTGACTGGACTCCACTAGGACTATTATTTGATGGTCGTAGCTTGCTCCCATCTTAGATTTAGGTTTAGATTAGACGTTTATCTCACCAATTGTTACAGTTTAATACCACCCTCGAACTGCCCTGTGGAGTCATCTCTGAACTCCAGCCTAACATCTCCTCCCATGTGGCCAGCGGAAAGCAGCGGCTACCTGATTCCGACCCTGGGGGTGGCATGAGGGAGGATCACATTGGAGGAGATGGCTGTCAGGGGGAAGTGATGACTCTGTTGGGAGGGACGCAGTATTCATCCTCTTCTGAGGATGAGATTCTCCAAATGCCTAAATAACTAATGGCCTGCTGTCACTGTGTGGTTCCCTCTCCCAGGACTACCCAAAGTTCAGAACATGAAGACTCTTTTTACAAACATGGAAATGGTATGAGGGATCAGAAAGCTATATTACAACTTCTAGCTGTTATGATTCTGCGTTATAACAAGGTCCTACACCCAAGGGTAAAATACAAACTCTTTTAACAATCTCCCCCAAGTCATAACACTCTCCATTACCTAATCGGATTGGGTTAACTAATAATAAAACAAACAAGAACATTATGAACTTCAAGTCCCATAATGCCCATACTACTGAGACGGGGAAGAGCAGCTCCAAGTTAAGGAAGTGTTATGAGTGGTCTAGTTTTTGGAATAGGAAACACCTGAGCGGAACCTTTAAAAGCCTAAGGACTTTCAGGTGCGAGAGCAGCAGGAGGAAGCAGAGGGTGTTGTGGCAGCAGCAGGACGCTGTGTAGGAGCGGTGTTAAATGTCAGACGTGGCCATGCAAAGCGCGCGCTGCGGGAAGAGTTGCTGAAACAAGCCACATCGTGTGGGTGAGGAGCTCCCAACACGCCATGAACTGCTCCGGTATTGAATTTACACCGGAGAGGGATGATAGCTGCCAGAGCTTATCAGAAGGTCGGCCCGCACAGCGGCAGACCAACTGCGCTAGCAGAAGAGGCCCACAGCAACACCCACGAGTCAGGAGGAGATGCCAAGGCATACTGGCCATTTGGCCTGAAGCAGGTGACTCCGGGACACTATGAATGAGACCGCTAGGTGAGAATGCTCATTTTGCGAAAGCCGAACAATTAAATTGATGCAAACTGGGCGCAACCCTCCTAATGAGGGATTCCAAATAGGGGACCCATGTAAACTGCATTGTAAGAGAAGATTGAAATGCAGATAAATTAGGCGTAACTCTCCTAATCAGGGATGCCATTTAGGAGACTATTGTGACCCGCATTGCCAAGTCAGTAGAAGAATGATACAAAGACAAACTGGGTACAACTCTCCCAGAAAGATGTAAATTAGGAGATAATTATAGCACGCATTGTCAGCAACCAAAAGGGTGGACAACCTGAAAACAAGGTTGCAGGAGCAAAGACCTCCCCCCTTGTAGTAGAAACCAAGGGGGAGATAACTGTCACCTGAATTGCCTAAAGCCAAAAGACAAACGAGAGAACAATTATCCTTTTGTGGAATATCCATTTGGAAAGAAATGCAATAACTTTTGTTAAGAGTCAAAAGACTATCAAGAGAAGCAGTTGTTGGTTCAGATCTCATTTATGATTCTAGCATGGAGAGTTTGGAACAAGCCTTAGCATGGAGTACAAATAGTAGTAGCAGGAGTTTTAGTCTGGCAGGTGAGTAAACCAGGAAAGGGAGCAATAACAGTTAGTCCTGGCAGGAGAGTTTTTTGCTTTCATAAAGTGCCCAGATATATTGCACAGAACACTTAGCTGTATTTTCCCCCAGTACACTAAATGAAAATCTTGGATGCTGGAGAGCAATTATTCACACAGACACCTAACCGCACTGCAAAGTTGCTCTTTACGGCCTCTTTAATCATACCATCGACAAAAGCAATACATGAATGTGAAAATAATGAATGGGTAAATTAATGCTATACATGCAGCAAAGAATAGAAGAAGTCTAGATAATCTACATCACAGTTGACACAGCAGCAAAAAACATTCTCCTCTCGCCAAAAGCCCCAAAATAGTCAAGAAGAGAGAACTCTGCATCAACGGGGCTGGAGTGATGCGTCCTTCCTCCAAGTGAAGCTTTCTACCCGACTGCCTCGGCGCCCTACGTTTTAAGCCCTCGACAATTGCGGAGTGGCATGTTCTAGAACCCTCTGGCTCTTGAAGTTTCTACCCGGCCAAATACCCCCATGGTAACCCCCAAGGAGAAGAACTCTTCCCTCTCTCAGGAAAGCATGAAAACAACTCCATAACTCATACTCCGCTTTCACAATATCTATGGTAACGTTATCAGGTACCATGCGGCACCAGTTTATTCTAGCATATTCGCGCACCTTCTTGCCGAAGTGTTCTTGGATGAGCGGTGCAGACTTACATAAGCAATGAATAGCGTTGAAAACATGTTTTCCACTGGAATAATACGAGCAACGTTGAAAGCATGTTTATCAGCAGAATAGTTCACATCCAGTGCAGATGCCATTGAGGCATGAAGCAAAAGTCCACTATGTCATGCGATCCCCACACTTACCTGACCCAGCGGTATGCGGACGGCAAATCGGCTTGCACATCCCTTCCGCTACTGCATTCGCTTGCCCTCCGGGTGGGTCCCGCATTCAAGGGCTGCCCTGGCACTTGTCTCCGCGCTCCTGGTGGGGCTTGCCCTGGCGCCTGCAAGCATAACGGGGATTGCGGTCCCCTGCGGCACACAACATCCCACGGAGGAAGGTCACGTGATCCGGAAGCGGTCACATGACTAGGAAGTTTCTTGTTTTCATCGACGCAACGTCCCACAAAGGATGGCCACGTGACCCAGAAGCGCTCAAGTGACCAGGAAATTGCTCCTTATTGGTCTCTTCATCCGTGGACCTCCTCCTATACTCTGTGCTTCATTGTTTTGTGACCTCTTGGATTCCGGACATCGTTATTCTCTTAGATTGCTCTTGATTTGGTTTCTTGGACAGAATTGTATTGCCTGGATTTCTGGAACTGCCTCCTGGATTGCTTTTGGATTGCTCTTTGGACTTGGTTTATTGTTTTCCTAAACTGCTCAGACCTTTTCGAATCATTCTCCTGGATTGCATCTTGCTTTGACTCAAGTACTTTGTCCATCTGGACTCAAGCCCTTGCGCATGGTACTTCGAGATCACGCTGGATCCTGGTTCATAGAGGTACCTTTCCTTTCCTCTGACCTACCCATCCCATCGTCATGGAGGAACAGTTAGGTTCCATACGTTCATCCGTAACCACAGTGGTAGGTGCTTTTGTTGTACACCCTTGATGCTTATTGTGGATACCCTGTAACCATTAAGCTAACCATGTGTTTCCTTTGCAGCCATCTGGGACCCGGTGTTTCCCGTTTCTCCCACCTGTGGCCCCAATAACCTGTCGGCGAGTCTTTTCTGCTACTCTGACTGGTGCTTGGGGACGGAGGTATACTAATCCAAGTGGACCTCAGATCGTGACACACTATGGCATTGTAAAGTACCAGAATGCACTGCACACAAGTGCCAGGTTTTATTTAAAAGCATTACAAGAGTATACCAGAAAGAAGAAGGTGATTTAAAGCACTGTGATTGTGGTGGAAAAGAAGTGTTAATTCCATCACCATGTCTTGTTGAGCTTGAACTGTGGCATTTCAAAAAGTAACTGTTGAACCATCCGGACTAAAGTGTTTCTTTTGAAGAAGCATGATGTGCTAACAAGTACCTGTTCTTTTGAGAAAAGAACACTTGTATTTGATTTATGAATTTAAGTTTGGAGGAAGAAGACTTGTTTTATCAAGAATGTTGATGTGCAAAAACCAGCTCTTGGAAGAGAGAGATTTGCTTTGCCAAGTGAAAGGATATATTGAATGAAAGACTGTATGCTACATTGCACCCAGAACTTTGAGATTTTACAGATTCTGGACATACCTGAATTGATCTAAGGGAAGGGGATCCAAACCTGGTCGAGAATTACTGTATATGACTTGAGTTTGACCTGATATGTTGTTTTGTGAAATTTAAGACAACCAAACAGACCTTGTATAATGTAATTGTGTATATTAGTGTGAGGGTCAGATACGTTTTGGACAGTAGGTCATTTTTTTCTTTAGCCTTCATTTGTTAGGAAGGGGCATCCTTGTTAGATTGGGGAAAGATAGGCGTTTGTCTCGCCCCTTTATTTAATAAAATGGCAACTTGTGAGAAAATGATAACTTTGTGTTTGTCTCGCATTTCTGACTTCTCACAACACCTTAGTGGCCACACTTCTCCCACCACCCCGCCTAAGATATTGAATCCAGACTACTTAGCCACCCTACCATTGAGAGAGTCAGGATTACTTTGGTGAGTGAGTCCGAGGCAAGTCCAGTCTTCGCCAGTGCTCACATTGTTTCTGCTGGAGACACAGTGGATGCGTGCTACTATTACGAGAAGCAACAAGTGGCTTGATTTGTTTGTTTTGATTTTGTTAACGTTCCTTGGAGTGTGGAATATTCAACACTGGTGCTTTAACACAGAGGACAAACCCATATAACGTGACTCCTGGCGCTTAGCGCCTGCGCGAGCCTAAGGCGAGTCCAGTCTTCGTCAGTCCTCGCCCAGGAATCGCGGAAGCAAATGGCAGCTCTGAACAATCCTGCCAAAGCTGTCGCTCGGCCAAACACACAGAGCGAAATCACGACTGCCTGAACACTCAAAGTGAGTCAATGCTACCGTCTTGCCACACATTCAAAGGAAAAGGTAAGGAGTGCGAGCGGGGGCTAACTGCGAGTGTTTGCAAGAGCGTGAATGCCAAACACGGAGAAGGCTGTATTCACGGGATATACATAAAACACGTCGTCAGTGGTACGAAGGGCGAGCCCCAAGCTAATCACAAAACAGGTGATATACTTGAAATAATCAATCAAGCTACATCGCCAACACAACGAATGACATTGAAGGAAGGCACGAGCCAGGAAACTGTAACCTTATCCCCCCAGGAGCATGGAAGACAAACAACGACTGGTGGAATTGAACCGCTATTACCAGCGTTGACACGATTGAACCAACAATACGATCCACAGGGGTCGAACGACAAACTTGTGAATACAGTGGCAATAGGAATGAACGTAACAGATGCCGGGCTCACAGATGTGGGGCTCTATATCAATTGTGCACACAACCTGTCACAGGAAGGTGATGATAACGAGGTGAGAACAAATGTTGAAACTTTCAAATATAAGTGACTCCGGGAAAACCTCACTCCAAGATACCAACAGCTCGAGTCATGGAGTACTGTATGAGAAAACAAGTGATACTTCTCAAGACAGGAATTAAACATCTCAAAGTGTTGCAAAGAGGAAATTGTTCGAAGAAGATGTCACTGTAAAACCAACTACACCAATCAACTTGGACAAATCCATTTACTCAGATATAATGATTACCACCGACAAACACGAGGAGTTTGAAGGTGCTGGAGACTCGGATATAGCTGAGCAAACAATCAACATGACAACTTTAATATAAGTAATAAGGACCACAATAAGGAATGGCCAAAAGATAACTGTTTAGAAACACCAACAGTGAATAAGGTGAAAAAGAAAAAAAAATGGTGAGAACAGCCAAAAAGACAGCTCCGAAGTCCAGTGCACAGCCGAATGCAACAGTGGTAATGGAAAAGAAACTGGAGGTGAAGGATTACAAGTTCAATCCATAATTAAGGAAAAAGAAAAAAGCCAACACGCAAGAAGACAAATTGAACAAGCAAAAACTGTACATGGAAATAACACAAAATCCATTGAAAGTGAACATGAGACAGATAAGATCTCCTCCAAAGTAGTCATTGGAAAGGAAGCAAGCAAGCAAGCAAAGTGAGGATTCCTTTATCTCTGCTAATAGAATAAAAGACGTGAGTAAAGACTTTGACGGAGAAGAAAAATCAAATCCAGAAGTGGGTGAATCTCTGAACACCACATTTGTAAAAATGTACCTTGAAGACCGAGAATTACATATTCAAGTGAAACGTGTTCTGCAAGAAGTGAAAGGAAAATCAGCCTCTCCCCTAATAGGGAAAAGATTAAGAAGTCAAAGCATTAGCAATCATGAAATGTCAATTGCCGACGAGATAGGTGAGCAAGAATGGCGAGAACAATTTATTAAAACTATGAAAGGAAGTAATAAGAAAAGTAAAGAAAAAGAGAACCCTGAAACTCATAACGTAACGATGTATCATAATCAAAGAGTGCTACATGACCTGGGGGGTGGCGCTGAGCTACAGATATTGCCTCAAACACAACTAATCAAGCCAGCTGGTACCCATAGAGGTGCTCAGCTAATGTGTAGCATTGAAGATGCAGACTTGACAAGGTTACCGCTGCACAATAAATATTGCCAGCAATCAACCTTTGTGTACAAGGGACGTCATATACTTGCTAACAAATCCCAGGGCACAAAAATCCAGCAGATGAGGCAAAAATAGATCGGCTCCACAAAACTGATAGCGTCAAAATGTCAATGAAAGGAAGCCAGTAAGATAACTGCAAGAGCAACCTAAATGACAACCAAATAAAATGTCTCGGGGGGGGAAAAAATAAATTTACCGGAAGAGCCGGTTAACAGAGAAAATGATCAAATAGAAGAAGAAGATACAACGCATCTTGGAGGACAAAACCATCTGTCAATCGCAGCAGGAATGCAGATACACAATATCAACATAGCATCTCTCTCTCTCCCCTTTGCTCCCTATATGAAGCTATATGAAACAATCAGTGATAGCTTAAAGGACAATAACGCACAGCTTGCGTTGATGTTAACAAAATTGACAGCTCAAGAAATAATTTCAGTAAACCTCGATGCTAAACTAAATCAAGAAACAGAAAATTCTGCGGCCTGGCAATGAAGGCTATTTGCTCTAGCAAGCAGTGAAAAAAATGAAAAGGACCACCTGACAAATGCACTATTAGACTCCCTAAAATGGATGCGAAAAACATGTGAAAGTAGAGATCGAAGGACAAGGTGTGAGAATATCTATGAAGACACACATCTTGCCGATAAAAGGGGGCCCTTACTCTCAGGGACGAACAGCAACTTGATCAATCCAACGAACGCAAAAGAAGAACAAGTTACTTTCTTACCTGGTAACGTTCTTTCGATGGGATGGTCCGACGACGTATTCCATATCTATGACATGTAATCACCACAGCTGTGCTGCTTCGGAAACTTTTTTCGGCGTCTGCGTCCTGCGTCGATGACGTCGATGCGCCGTCGTCGAGGGCCTCGTCCGACGTCATCCGATGTGATAAGTAGGACGCACGACGCCCGTAGCCTCAGTTGTAGTTTTTTCCCCCAGAACGTGTGACATTAGTCAACTGCCAGTCAGACACAAAGCCTTGCGGAACGTAAGCTGCAATCGCAAAAGAAATTCTGCAGCGGGGAAGGCAGGGCGGGAGCGATATGGAATAAGTCGTCGGACCATCCCATCGAAAGAACGTTACCAGGTAAGAAAGTAACTTGTTCTTCGAGGGGATTGGGTCCTCCGACGTATTCCATATCTATGACAGACTCCCAAAGCAGTACCAGAGCAAGGAGGAGGGAAAGAATTTAGAATCAAAATTTAGAATAGCCAATCAAATAGCAGAGCAAAGGACTGCCTTGCCAAAGGCCAGATCCTGTGCACGGATGGAATTGAGGGAATAGTGACGCACAAACGTATGCACTGAAGCCCAGGTGGCTGCATCACAGATGTTGCGAATAGGAACACCCCTCTGCAGGGCAGTAGACGCAGCCATACCCCTGGTAGAATGGGCCCGCAAGCCAGCCGGTGGGTCCTTACCCGCCAAGCGGTAGCACTCCGAGATGGCCAAAATAATCCAGCGAGACAAAGTCTGTTTCGTCACAGCTTGCCCCAAACGCTTTCCAGCGTAACCAATAAAGAGTTGATCGTCCACTCTGACCCTGGACACGCGTGAAACATAAAAGCTTAAAGCTCTCCTAGGATCAAGCCTATGGAGCCTCTCCTCTTCCTTACCAGGATGCGGAGGAGGATAGAATGCCGGAAGAACAACCTTCTGGGCCAAATGAAATTCCGTCACTACCTTCGGAAGAAAAGAAGGACGAACTCTAAGGACAACCCTGTCCTTGTGAAATACAGTGAAGGGTGGCTTAACTGAAAGTGCCTGTAACTCACTCACTCTGCGAGCGGAAGTAACCGCAACTAAAAACACAGTTTTCAGAGTTAACAGCCTCAAAGGGCAAGAATGGAAAGGCTCAAACGGAGCACCCATAAGAAACTTATGAACAAGGTTCAAATCCCAACCGGGCACCAGGAAAGGTGACGGAGGGAATACACTAGTGAGCCCTTTCAGAAACTGTGAAATTAAAGGGATTTTAAAGTAAGAAAACTCTTCAGACAAGCGCTTAAAGATGGACAGCGCCGCAAGGTAACCTTTAATGGTACCCACTTGCAAGCCCCTGTGGGCCAAAGAAAGCAAAAAGGACAGAACCATGGGGATGTCACATGCAAAAGGATCCACATTCAGAACTCTGCACCAGTCGCAGAACTTACGCCAACGGTACAGAGACTTCGTTGCTGGCCTACGGGCCGAAAGCAACACCTCCATCACGTCTTCAGGGAGGTCCCAATCTCTATACCTCAACCTTTCAGAAGCCAAGCGTGAAGGTTGAGGGATCCGACCTCTGGATGGAGAACCTGACCCCCCTCCCGTGAGAGCAGATCGTCTCGGTAGGGAAGACGACGCGGAGGGCAGATGGACAAGTCGAGAAGGTCCGGGTACCACGTCCTCCGAGCCCACGCCGGAGCAATGAGGATCATCCGGGAACCGAACTTCCGTAACCTCCGCAGCACTTGCGGGATGACGGGGAATGGAGGAAGCACGTACAGCAGCGGGAATGACGACCACACCACGAACGCGTCTCCCAAGGCTCCTTTTGGAGGAAATTCCCGCGAGCAAAACCTTTCGCACTTCCGGTTGACACTGGAGGCGGAGAGATCCACTTGAGGGGTCACCCAAAGGGCGAAGATCTCCAGGAGAATCTCCTGAGCCAACTCCCACTCGTGAGAGATCGTGCTCTGCCTGCTCAGAGCGTCCGTCACGTTTTCGTCTCCGGCCAGATGAACTGCCGAGATCGAAACTTCCTACTGGATGGCCCAGAACTTGAGCTGCATCGCCTCCCTGCACAGAGGAAGTGACCCTGCACCCCCCTTTTTGTTGAGGTAGTGCATGGCCACTGTGTTGTCCGTCAGGATCAGGACACTCTTTCCTCGCACAGTCAGCAGAAAAGCCTTCAGGGCTAGCCTGACGGCCCTCAGCTCCAACAGATTGATATGGAGTCTGGACTCCGACGGAGACCAACGACCGCTGACTGTCAGCCCGTTGGCATGAGCTCCCCAACCCGTGAGGGATGCATCCGTCACGATCGTCACCTCCGGCCAGGGAAGCCAAAATGGAGCCCCCTTCATCAAGTTGCCTTCGACGGCTCACCATAGAAGGTCCCGGGTGACCAAGGGCAGCACCTGAACCGGGTCCGACATCCTGCCGGAGGACTGTGACCATTGCGTCTTGAGCGCCCACTGCAAAGATCTCATCCGCAGGCGAGCCTCTGGCACCAGAAGAATGCAGGATGCCATGAGGCCGAGCAACCTCAAGAACTCGAAAGCTGGGAGCGTCTGGGCATGCTGAAACTTGTGCACCATCTGCTGAATGTGAAGAGCCCTCACCTGGGGAGGAAAACACTGCCCCAGCGAAGTGTCGAGCACTGCTCCGATGTACTGGAGCCGCTGTGTTGGCGTCAAATGGGACTCCTTTAAATTGAGGGAGAAGCCCAGCCTGTGAAGGGAGTGGCAGGTGATGGACAGATGATCCAGGACTTGCTCGGGAGAGCTCCCCCTGATCAACCAATCGTCCAGGTAGGGGTAGACGTGAATCCCCCCTTGCCTGAGATGCGCTGCCACCACCCCCATGAGCTTGGTGAAAACCCTCGGGGCAGAGGTCAATCCGAACGGCAGGACCCGAAACTGAAAGTGCGAGTCGCCAACCGCGAACCTCAGGTACTTCTTGTGCTTGGGATGGATCAGCACATGGAAGTAAGCATCCTTGAGGTCGAGTGACACCAACCAGTCCTGAAGCTGAAGGGCCTGGAGGACTTGAGAGAGAGTAACCATCTTGAACTTTTCCTTCCTGAGGAGTTTGTTCAAACCGTGCAAGTCCATGATGGGTCTCAATCCCCCGTCTTTCTTTGAAATCAAAAAATAAGGGGAATACCATCCCTTGTTCCTCTCCGCTACAGGCACCAGTTCTATGGCGCCTTTCTCCAGCAGGGCTTGAATTTCCTGCGCAAGGAGCGGATCCGGACTCTGCAAAGAGAGGTTCCCCGGTGGATTGTCGCGAGGCCTGTGCCGAAAGGGAAGACAGTAGCCGTGGGCTATGATCTCCAGAACCCACACATCTGAAGTAATGGCACGCCACTCTACAAGATGCTGCGCCAGCCTTCCCCCAACCGGCGAACCATGGGACATGGCCTCATGACTGAGAGGGAGCAGCCGCGGCGTTACCTGAGGGCAAAGAGGCAACTGCCCGAGCGGCCTTGGCACCACGGGTACCCTGTCGTCCACCTCTGGTACCCCTGCGTTGGCCTCTTTGACTGCCAGCTCCTCTCGCTTTACTGAAGGACGAGTAATAGCGAAAGGAACCACCCCTCCACTGCTGTCCCCTAGGACGAAAAGGCGGATGTTGGCGAACTGCAGCGCCCAACGACTTCGCTGCAGCCTTCGAGGTCTGCAACCTCTCAAGGCTCTCGACAGCCTTGCTGCCAAAAAGGTGTTCACCGTCAAAGGGCATGTTGAGGAGCCGAGACTGCACATCAGGAGCAAACCCCGACTTCCGCAACCACGCAAACCTGCGTATCACGGTGCTCGCCGCCATGGACCTACTGACGCATTCAGCTAAGTCCAAACCCGACTGAACGGACTCACACATGGCATCCTTACCATCCTGGACCATAGCAAGGAAACCATCCCGTTCGTCCCCTTCGGGAATATGTTCAGCCGCTAACGCAACACAGTTCCACAGAGTGTGTGTGAAACGAGACAAGGCACAAATGGAGTTGGCCGCCTGAAGCGCCATACCACCAGAAGAAAACACTTTCTTCGCCCAGCCATCAAAACGTTTGTCGACCCTATCAGGAGGGATGGTAGGGTACGACGCCTGCTTTGCTGGGGCCGTGGCCGCCTGCACCACCAAACTCTCCGGAGTGGGGTGCCTGGTCAAGTAGCAGGGGTCGCTACTGGCTGGACGGTATTTTCGCGACAAGGATCTGCCCACCGCCGGGAGACTCTCCGGAGCAGTCCAAGCCGCCGCCACCCTTCTCTGTAAAGCCATATGGAACGGCAGTACCGGATCAGTTGGGGGACCAACATCAAGGATGTCTGTCAGATCATCCTGCACAAACTCCCCTGGGGGAGCAGACCAACCCAAGTACTCGGAAACCCTAGCCATAAGGCGCCGGTACGAGGAATCGGCATGAGAGCCAGGCTCAGGCCTACAAAACTCCACCTCCGGAGAGGTGTCCAGTCCACTGGCATCATGCAGTGACTGTCTCAAATCGTCAAACTGACTATGGCCCGAGACAATGTCATCTGGAACCAGACTAGGAACTAGGCCATCAGAATCCTCATCCGACTCTGAAATATAGTCCAGGTGGCGAAAAGAAGGCACCGAGAGTGCTTGCTCTTAACCAGAGCCTTCCTAGGGGGCCCACCCGTGCCACGGGGTACCTCCGACACGAAAGGCGTCGAGCGAACCGGCGCCGGCGCCGAGAGGATCGGCGTCGAGGAAATCGGCGTCGACGTCAGATGCAGCGCCTCCAGCATCGGCGGCGTCGACACAGCCCTCGAGGCCGGAGCCCCGAGCGTGTCCCTCGACGACATGAGCGTCGACGGCTTCGACGACTTCCTCGGAGCCGGAGCCTCGAGAAAGCCGGTCGACGCCCTCAACGCCTCAGACGTCGATGTCTTCCTCGAAGACCGCACAGGTGCACACGGTCTCGAACGCGCCGAGGACCGGGACCTGGAACGGGTACGTCGAGAACGAGTCCCCTTGTCCGAACGGGACCTCTCCCGTGACTCGTGCCGACCACTCTTGCGAGCGGTGTCTCTCGACCTCTCACGACCGACCCCACTCGGGGGCGCGGGCGGCTTAGTACCCTGCGACTCAAGAATCGCCAGCATTTTCTTCCCAAAGGAAGCCCATAACTCCGGCGTCGCACGGCTGGTGGGGTAAGCGACGTGCCGGGCAGAGTCCTCCGAAGAGGACCTGGAAGACGACCGGTGTCGGCGCTTCCGAGAATGCCTCGAAGAGGCTGAGGAGTGGCGAGACCGACTCCTAGAAGGAGACCCACGAGACTTCCGACGATGACGCGGAGAGTCACCCCTCGAATCATCCGTCGAAAGCCCCGCCGACTTCGACTTCAAGGGCTTGGACACCCGACCTACCGACAACAACTTCTTACGTTCGCTTAAGGCTTTGGACGTGAGCGACTGGCAGTCGATACAGTCATCCGTGTCGTGGACCTCCCCGAGGCACCAGAGGCAGGCGTCGTGCGAGTCCGTCACCGACATCTTGGACCCACACTCCCCGCGCTTCTTGAAACCCGGACGCGGGGTCGAAGACGAAGTAGAAGACATCTCCACACGAAGGATTTTCACAAAACGAACAGGTTCGAAGAACCGAGAAGAACAGAACTCAAAAGGGTCGAGGCGTGAACCGAGAATCACGAAGCAACACGTTCGCGGAAAAAACGGAACTGAGGCTACGGGCGTCGTGCGTCCTACTTATCACATCGGATGACGTCGGAGGAGGCCCTCGACGACGGCGCATCGACGCAGGACGCAGACGCCGAAAAAAGTTTCCGAAGCAGCACAGCTGTGGTGATTACATGTCATAGATATGGAATACGTCGGAGGACCCAATCCCCTCGAAGTTATTATTGGAGGAAAATCACAAAAAGGAGTGACAATCAATCATGCAATGAATGAGAAGATAAGTCAACGGAAACCAGGAAATTTAATGGATAGTAGCAAAGAGATCGAGGTAATTAATTGTACAGATGGTAAACAAAAAAAAAAAAAAACAACGATGATCCTAACAATGGAAAAGCCCCAAAATCCAAGGCAAAAAAAAAACTATGACAACAATGGCACATCGTTATACCCTACAGCACCACTTATCGGGACCCTACTCCCGTAAGACATAACAGCGGGAGGCAGCTGTCCCGACTAAGACATCCTTCAAGCCCTCCAACACGAGTTTTAGAATGCACAAGCACAAATCCAGTCGCCACCGGCTGACCGCCCCAGGTCCCTCAAACTGCTCACCTGGAATGTGAATGGAATGGGCTCTGGAATTAAGAGACGCCTGATTAGGCAACTGTTGAATAGACACTCTCCCGATGTGGCCCTGCTATCTGAGAGACAACTAGCGCGAACACACTGCACCCTCTTCCAGTGAACCAACAACCGGGCCGCATTCCATGCGGGGTACACAATGGGATCCAGGGGCACCCTTATCCTCATACACAAAAGACTCCCGTTCTCCCTACAGGTCGTAGAACAGGACCCTCGAGGTCGCTATGTATCCATCCTGGGATTGCTCTGGGGGAGATATTGGCCATTATGTCGATATATTCCCCACCCGGATTGGGCCAGGAATTACTGGATGACCTGACCACTCTTATGGGGAAACACCTGCCAGATCGGTGGATACTGGGGGGAGATTTTAATGATGTTATGTGCAATACCACAGATCGTACCCACCTTAGAGGGCGCAACCCAGATGCCCCCACGAGGCCGTCTAACTTTGCATCCGCTCTGGGCCTTTGCGATGTGTGGCGGGAACTACACCCCCGAGACAAGGGCTACTCGTTCCACTCGGGAGTTCACTGATCTTTCTCCGGACTCGACTACCTCTTCCTCCCGAACATAGACCTACATAGGGCAATATCTCCAGAGTTCCTCCCTCGTGGAATCTCGGACCACTCGCCCCTAATCATAGAAAAGTGAATGCAAGGCACGACCCCTCCTAGAACATGGAGACTGAATAATTACCACCTCGGGTTCCCCAAACTGATTGACCGCCTCACGGAAGTGTCTGATGAATATTTTGATATAAAAGAACCGACAGCGGACAACCCAGTAATAGTATGGGAGGCTTACAAAAAGGTGCTGCGGGAAGAAATAATCTCCTGTATAGCGAATAAAAAGAGACTCCAAAAAAATAATAGAGGCAGAGGGGGAAATGATCCAGTTAAAAAAACACGCACATCCTTGACCCTACCCCGTAGACCCAAAGGTTCCTTAAACTAGCCACAGAACGCCTCAGAAATACCATGCTGGACAACGCCAAACAAGCCCACTGGGATTCCAGAGCGAGAATATACGAGCTGGGGGACAAAGCAGGTAAAATGTTGGCCTGGCTTGAAAGGAGGGATGAGGGACAAAGCTATGTCTGGGAAATCGTTACGCCATGCAATGAGAGGTACCAGGCGGATGCCGAAATAGCAGAGGCCTTCGCAGAATTCTATGCAGAATTATATCAAGCCCCGACATCACCACTCGACCCGACCCTGCTAGACGATATACTACTCCCATCATTGACAGCACAACTGCGAGCGGAACTAGACTCTGATCTCTCTGAATCTGAAATAGCTGAAGCCCTAGCGCAACTCCAAACAGGGAAAACACCCGGCCCTAATGGATTCCCGGCCAAAGCTTGGAGGGAACAAAATAGCAACCCCACTCCACAAAATGCTCTTTGGTTCCCGTGAACAAGGCACCCTCCCACCAGACCCATGTAAAGCCACCATTGTGGTCATTCCCAAACCTGATAAACCCCCGGAGATGTGCGCCTCTTACAGGCCTATCTCACTAATTAATAGTGAAGCCAAGGTCCTCGCCAAGCTCCTAGCCAACCAACTACAGCCGGTAGCCCACACCCTGATCCACCCGGATCAATGTGGCTTTATGCCACACAAGTCAACTCGAATGAATCTGCGTCGGCTCCATTTGGCGTTAGAACGGGCCCCAGTTATCGACACCCCTCTCGCTTTATTGGCAATTGATTTCAAAAAGGCCTTCGACTCGGTCAGGTGGGACAGCCACTGGGAAATCATGAGACGCATGGGGTTTGGCGACGGCTTCTTGGGATGGGTAAAATTACTCTATACGAACATCCAAGCGGAGGTCAGGGTGAATGGTTGGCCCTCCCGGTCCTTCCCTCTGGGAAAGGGCACGAGACAGGGCTGCCCCCTCTATCCCCTTCTCTTTGCCCTTGCAATTGAGCCCCTCACCCTTTGGCTTTGCCAAAATGCAGCCTGGACAGGATTCAGATGGCCTGAAGGGCATCTGAATCCTGACCGAATTTCTTTGTACGCAGATGACCTCCTGATATATCTGGGGGACCCAGCCAGGTCCTGCCCTATAGTGACACAAATGCTTATCCGTTTTGGTGAATTTAGCGGGCTTAAAATTAATTGGGGGAAATCCGTTCTCTTCCCGGTGAAAGGTGGTGCGCTGATCAACCTCCAGGAATGCCCGTACCGAATGGAACAACAAGGCTTTCGATATTTAGGGATCTGGGTGTCAACAGACCTCACTACCTATGCAACACACAATATTCAACCAGTACTTGACCGCTTTGTCAGTGACGTCCACCACTGGAAGCGCCTCCCCCTCACACCCATGGGCAGAGCCGCACTCTTTAAGAGGACTCTCCCAAGGTTTCTCTATGTCTTACAGAATGTCCCACTAAAGATCCCAGACTCTGACTTTTATCGGGTTGAATCCTCCTCCGGGAACTCATATGGGGTGGAGGCCAACCAATGATAGCGCTAACGACGCTCCAAAGATCGATCTGGGAGGACGGGATAGGGGTGCCCCGCCTCCAAACCTACTATTGGGCCTCACAACTTGCAGTGGTCAATGACCTGCTTCAGAGACAGGGAACTCACCCACATCAGGGCTGAAATCGCCGCTATGCATGACACCGACCCACTGCACATACTATACCAAACCCTCCCGAGACCCCCCCCCCCCCCACCAACGATCACGACTCACATTATTACTGTTTGGAAACAAGCGCACGGATTCGTAGGGTAGAAAAATAGAATAACCACAGCACAACCACTGTGGGGAAACAGCAATCTGTCTGAGATAAAGAACCTTGACCCATGGCCTCGATGGGTTGGAGCCGGGATTCTGAGAATTGAAGATATTCTTGATGGAGGGGAACTAGCCTCGTTTGAAGCCATCCAGCAAAAATTCCAACTCCCGGGTACCGAGCGATACCACTATGTACAACTGGCCATTGCCCTAAGAAACCATATAGCTGTAAATGCCAGTATCCCAGACTACACACCAATAGAACGCACCATGCTACCAGCTTTCATCCCCACCAAATGCACCTTCATCCTATATAACGCTATCACATCCTTTGCCACACCTGAACTGACGAGCCTAATGGCTAAATAGGAGGTGGATGTGGGGGAAATAGACCCAGAAGACTGGATCCAAACACTAATGCATCCAAGGGAGGTTGCCATCTCCTCTAGGCTTCGGTTGGTCCAATTAAAAATCTTGCATAGAGTCTATTACCCTAGAACGATATTATATAAGTGGAAGAGAGCCCCGAACCCGAACTGTCTCCGATGTGGAGAGGAAGAGGGGACTCTTTCATATTCTATGGGCATGCCCCCGAATCCACACCTTCTGGAACAAATGCTCACCTGAACTTAATAAGATCCTTACCTGCCATATACCACTGGACCAAAAGATTCTCATCCTGGGTGTTCCGGATGAGATTGCTCTTAATAAATGGGAAAGGCTGCTCTTGAACACAGCAGCGGGGCTGATGAAGCGTAAGATAGCGCAAAAGTGGGGATCCCCAGAGTCCCCAACGATGGAGCAATGGGCAACAGACATGGACATATGTGCAATGATAGAGCACAGAATATACAATGCAAGAGGCTGCCCAGTAAAAGCGGACAAAATATGGGGGAGGTGGGAAGAGGAAGGACACTAGATCCCACAAGACGCTGCAGGGGTGATGCGGTTTAATCGCATTAAAGGCTTGGGGAAATGTATTGGGTGATTGGTAACGAATCTGCTAATGTTGACCTTTGAAAAGACATGCTAGTCCCTACATGATGTTGGTGTGTTATTTTGATTGTGAGATAAAACAATAAAAATGCTTTATTAAAAAAAAAAAACAATGGCACATCGAAGGGGGAGTCGGAAAAACCGGTACATAAAATAGACAAGGATGAATTGTTCCCAGTATTTGCCCCACCTCAAGGGCCCATACTGTCAAAAACAAACCAGGCCATCATGAAAAAAAGTGAAGAACCTAAAAGAGGTATAGCAAAAACAACTTCTTTGAAAGGAACTACAGAAATCTAAAAATAAAAAAGGGACACAACGGAACCGGAACACAGGGGCAAGATCCTTCTTTAGAAACATAAAAACAAAGACCGAATGTCAAACGGTGGAAAACCAAGACAATAAAAGAGCTCAAACATTTAAAGAGAGAATAGTTAAGACTAGAAGAGTGTGAGGATGTTTGCGACTCTGATTTAGGAAATGACAAGACACGATCGATGACGCTTCCTTTTACATCAATGAAGCGGAAAATATTTCACAATCAAGTCCATCGGGAAGTCAATGCGGGAATCCAGGTTGAACAAACAAATCGATCAGTGGAGCTGGTGGTTAATAGCAGTTCACAGGACGTTTCAGCTGTGAAAGATGACAAGGATGACATTGAATTCCTAACACTGGATCAAAAAAGAAAGTTATTGGACAGAAAATCCCAGAGAAATTGGAAACAAGACAATAAGAAGGAGGAGACCAAAACCAAAAAAAACATTTGGAATCCGACAAAGACTCTTGGGAGTAACAGATCAAACAACGGTTGAAGAAACGACTTAAAAAAAAAAGTGAGGAGATAAGAAAAGAACTAAAGATCATAATCGAGAACATCCTACCAGATAATGATGAGCTCAACTTGAATCAAAAGAACATCTTGCAGCTACTGCAGTGTGCCCCCCAATTTAGCTAAATAACACCAGAGGACATAGCAGTGGTTGAATACGTGGATGAAGACCGCGTGGATCACGTGATACTGCACTTGAAGGAGAAAACAACAAAAGTGATTATGCTTAAGGAAGTTCTGCAACTAAAGAAACAATGGTATGAAATGAGAGATCTCCTAACAGAGACTTCAGTGGCGTCCAAGAAAGGTAAGGACGTACAACCCTCTGAGAAGGAGAGTGTTGAACCGTTACAAAACAGCGACTTCAACGAAACAAAAAAAGGGAGATCTTTAAAATAACAGTGAAAAATTATTACACGGCAGATAACAATCAAAACAAACAACAACGCAAGAAGAAATACTAGCTTCAAAGAGGATTGGTCATGGGTAGCAAAGTCTCTTGTAACGGACGAGCAACAGAAGTAGCAACACGTGGAATCTCACAACATCCACGACACAGTGATTTCATGGAATACAAGGGGCTTCAACCATTTAATGACCAAAGAAAACTATCACATAAACGTCACCCTAATATGTCTGCAACAGACTTGGTTAAATGACACACCTATGTGCAGAAACTTTGACATCTGTATGAATAAAGCAATAAAGGGATCACATGGTCGACCATCAGCAGGTCTTCTGATCCTGTTAAAAAAAGGCAAAGGACTTTGAATAAAAAAGAAGGGAAACTCAAATAAATACATCCAATGGGTAATATTGGAAAAAAGTTAAAAGGAATCGGAGAAGTCAACAATCATTTTGTTGATCAATGTCTACTGGAACCCGGTGGGAATATCAGCAGACACATTATTACCAACAATTACAGATTTATTATGGTATAAATGTTCCGAAATTCAAATCTGGATAGAATATGTGGAGACCTCAATATAAGATGTTTGAATTCCAGCGGCCTCCCACAATTGGACAAATTAAGTATGGCTACTCAAATGCAGCGAGATGGACGCAAATGACATATGAAAACAATCTCCTAATGCTTAACGGACAGACTATGGGAGATACGCCCGGTGCTCCAACTTGGACAAATGGAGTGGTTAAGTCCACAATTGACTACATGTGGATATCATCATCAGTGTTACACAAAATAAAAAGCTTCAAAGTCATGGACCATGACGACAGTGACCATAAAATACTTGAAGCAACCTTGTTGCTGGAGACAAGAAAAGTGACAACAATGGCAAAATTAGGGCAAAAAGTGTTTCACTTGAACCCAGCGGGAAATAAACTACGACTCACTATGAAAGACATCTTGAACCTAAAAGATAGATTCACAGAACTGAATCATCAATTAGATTATGCAACACTGTTTGTGGTATATTTGAACAAAATACAGGCTTACCACAGGATTCAATGATCCCAAAGTATCAGTATAGTGCCGAACTGGTGTAAAGAAGGAAACAACTAAGACGAAAAATCAGACAGATTAAAAAAAACAGTCAAAACGCTTTAAAAGCGGAGGCCATAGCACAAACTCGACAACGCTATAAAAATTGCCTCACAGTATTTAAATTTAGGAGACTTCAAGAACAAGGGGAGGTCATGTTGAGGACACTTCGGAACGTAACCACGAGAGAGACATGGGATCATATTAACTAATGCACATTAAATCAACAGCAGAGGTTGATTTGTGGGGTCTCGGAACTTGAGTGGGTTACACATTACACTGAAGTGTTCGAAGCCTACGACGAAGACCCAGATCGGTGGGAAGAGGGAACAGACAATCCAAAAATTGGCTGATGATTAACAACTTATTTAAGCAGATTGTGAGCCAAAAGAAAATCCCAGGAGTTTGGAAAAAAAGCATTACTGTCTCAATTTATAAAAAAGGGAAACCGGACGATCTGAAGAATTATCGTCCCATATCATTATTAGCAACAATTGGGAAGATATTTGCAGCAAAACTTCAAACAAACCTACCTACATGGGCAGATAAAAATAACATCATTGACCCACGACAATCAGGCTTTACCAAGAGTACTAGCACGGATTTGAACCTTTTCATTCTAACAATGCTTAAAACAAATACTTTAAAGTTTAATAGCGAAGTGCATTTGCCATTCGTAGACCTTAGTCAATCATTTGACATGGTTCACAGGAGGAAGCTATGGGACAAACTGAAAAAGTGGAAGTGCCCTAAAGATATTATGAACCGAATAAGACTACACCAAAACAACTCAACCCAAATTCGACTTGACAACAAAGGAGCATTGGCAGCAGAAGTTGCAATAATAAAAAAGGAGTGAAACAAGGTTTTCCGCTGGCAGCCACTCTCTTTAAGCTTTATATTGTGGATCTTCCCACAATAACTACAAATATAAGACACTTTCCTCCAAAGTTAAACGACCAGGAAGTGTCAATATTTTGCTATGCCGATGATATAGTATTAATTGATGAAACCAGAATAGGGTTACAACAACTGTTAAACAACCTACATATATACAAGACATCCAACAACCTGGTGATAAATAACGACATATCAAAGATTGTCACAATTGGAGGAAGTAGAAAACCACTAACAAAAACATTCAAATGGCAAAAAGGGTGTTGCCGTCTGGATACAGTCTCCGAGATTCGATATGTAGGAGTAAGGTTTATTATCTTTAGTATTGAAAGCAACTGGGAGGAATAGCTGTTCTCAAAAGCAAAGATGCTAAGTTCACAGGGTAGTATCATAAATGGAAGATTTGGAACATTTTCCCTAGTTCCAGTAAGAATGTTCTACTCCCAGAAAGTTGTTGCATCATTAACCTATTGGAGTGAAGCAGGAGTGAATTTATCTTGCGATATCTGGACGAAATTAGAAAACATCTTTTGGAAGACCATACTAAGACTGCCCAAAAAATACTCCAATTGTTGCAATAAGATCGGAACTAGGGTTGGAGTCCTTGGAAGTAAAGATGAAATGGAAATCTCTGTCTATTAAGGAAAATAAGCGATGGAAAAACCGGCAGAAGGATATAAAGTACTGGTGGAAAACGGGAAAGGAAGAACAAGTTACTTCTTACCTGGTAACGTTCTTTCGACGGGATGTTCCTCCGACGTATTCCTCATCTTTGATAATACGTTTCCAGCTTGCTGGCATCGGAAATGTTTTCTGTAGAAGGCGCTGCGCGTCGACGTCCTTCGACGGCCACCGTATCAGCGCTGACGTCACCATGCCCATAAATAGCCACGCGCTGCGTCCGTTGCTCAGTTCCGTTTTGTAGCATAAGAAAAGTCATGCCTGAATTGGTTATTGACCTTGAAGGAGCGTAAGCCTTGCCAAATCTGGTCTCTTGAGCAGTGGAGGAATCCAGATTGTAAAATTTTGTGAATGTATCTGCGGACGACCGTGTGGCAGTCGCACATATGTCCCGGACCGGTACCCCTCTTTGGAGAGCCAAAGAGGCTGCGATACCCCTGGTTGAATGAGCCCTGAGATTTTGGGGTGGCTCTTTCCCTGCTAGTCTATAACATTCCAGGATGGCCAAAATAATCCACCTGGAGATGGTTTGTTTTGTTATGGGTAGTCCCAACTTGTGACCTGAGTATCCTACAAACAGTTGGTCTGCTTGCCTGATCCTAGCCATTCTGCTGATGTAAAAGCTGAGAGCTCGCCTAGGGTCCAGCCTATGTAGCCTTTCCTCCTCTTTCCCCGGATGGGGAGGAGGGTAGAATGAAGGTAAGGTAATTTTCTGGGTAATATGAAATTCAGAAACCACCTTTGGGAGGAAATTAGGCTTCACCTGTAGGACAACTTTGTCCTTGTGGAAGATTGTATGTGGGGGTTTACAGGAGAGAGCTTGTAGCTCGCTCATCCTCCTAGCAGATGTTAGTGCTACCAATAGGACAGCTTTAAGCGTGAGAAATCTCAGCGCGCAAGAGTGAAGTGGTTCGAATGGAGTGCCCATTAAGAAGTTTAAGACTAAATTTAAGTCCCATAAGGGAACCTAGAATGGTTTTGGAGGGTAAACATTAGTTAGTCCCTTGAGAAATTGTACCACTAGAGGAAGTTTGAAATATGATGGTTCCTCCGCAGTGCGCTTGAAGATAGAAAGCGCTGCGAGATAGCCTTTTACAGTGCCCACTTGAAGGCCTGAGTTTGCCAAGTAGAGTAGAAACGATAACACCGTTGGTGTACCACATGAAAAAGGGTTGATATTCTCTTCTCTACACCAGCTGCAAAATTTGTTCCAACAGCAGCGGTATAAAAATTTGTTGCCGGTCTTCTGGCCGAAAGCAACACCTTCATGACATCATCAGGGAGATCCCAATCCTTGTACCTCAACCTTTCAGAAGCCAAGCGTGAAGGTTGAGGGTTCTGGTGTCTGGATGGAGAACCTGACCTCCCTTCTGCGAGAGAAGATTCTCTTTGAGTGGAAGACGGATTGGAGGACAGATGGACATATCTAGAAGGTCCGGGTACCACGTTCTCCTGGCCCAATCCGGTGCAATTAGGATCATGGTCTTCCTGAATCTTCTCAAACTCCTGATCATTTGAGGAATAACAGAGACTGGAGGGAACGCGTAAAGGAATGGAAACTCCCAGTCCACTACGAACGTATCTCCTAGAGCTCCTCTCGGGGGAAATTCCCTTGAACAGAACAGATCGCACTTCTTGTTGTTGCTTGTGGCAAACAGATCCACCTGAGGGGTTCCCCAAAGGGTGAAGATCTCTTGAAGGACTTCCAGAGCTAGCTCCCACTCGTGGAAGACTGTGCTCTGCCTGCTTAGAGCGTCCGCTGTCAAGTTCTTCTCTCCGGCTAGGTGGACAGCCGATAGAGAGATTCCTTCTTGGATAGCCCAAAACCAGAGCTGCATCGCCTCTCTGCACAGTGGCAGTGATCCTGCGCCTCCTCTTTTGTTGAGGTAGTGCATGGCCACCGTGTTGTCCGTCATTAACAGGACATTTCTCCCCTGTACTGATGGCAGGAAAGCTTTCAGCGCTAGTCTGATTGCTCTCAGCTCTAATAGGTTGATGTGTAGTCTGGACTCCGATGGAGACCAACGACCGCTGATGGTCAAGTCGTTGGCATGGGCTCCCCACCCTGTGAGTGAGACATCTGTGACTACTGTTATCTCCGGCCATGGTTGCCAAAACAGTTCTCCTTTCAAGATGTTCTCTGGATAGGCCCACCATTGAAGGTCGCGGGCTACCTTGTCCGGAATCCGGAGATCTGTCATTCTCCCTGAGAATTGCAACCACTGACTACTCAGTGCCCACTGAAGAGATCTCATTCTCAGGCGAGCCTCTGGCACAAGGAAGATGCAGGAAGCCATGAAGCCTAGCAACCTCAAAAAGTCGAAGGCTGGGAGACGTTGGGCATTTTGAAACTTGGTGACCATGTGCAGAATATCTTGAGCCCTCACCTCTGGTGGGGAGGCTTTTGCCAGGGAAGTGTCCAGTATAGCTCCAATGAACTGGAGTCTCTGTGATGGTATCATCTGTGACTTCTTTAAATTGAGGGAGAAGCCCAGTCTGTGAAGGAAGTGGCAGACATAATCTAGCTAGGCCTGGGCCTGTTCCGAAGATACAGCCCTGATCAGCCAGTCGTCCAGGTAGGGGTAGACGTGGATCCCTTCCCTCCTTAGACTCGCCGCCACTACCGACATGGAGGTCAGGCCAAATGGCAGAACTCGAAATTGATAATGAGAGTCGCCAATTGCGAACCTCAGGTATTTCCTGTGTTTGAGATGGATTGGCACATGGAAATAAGCATCCTGAAGGTCCAGAGATACCAGCCAGTCCTGGAGCTGGAGGGCCTGAAGGATCTGAGAGAGAGTTACCATCTTGAACTTGTCCTTCCTGAGGAACTTGTTCAATTCTCGCAAGTCCAGGATGGGTCTCAGTCCTCCGTCCTTCTTTGGTATGAGAAAGTAGGGGGGGGAGGGGGGGGGGGGAGTACCAGCCCTTGTTCCTGTCCGCTACAGGTACCGGTTCTATGGCACCTTTCTCTAGCAGGTCTATAATCTCCTGCAAGAGGAGCGGATCTGGAACTTTGAGAGCTGTTCCCCGGTGGATGACTGAGGAATGTGTAGAAAGGGTAGGCAATAACCTTGGGCAACTGTTTCCAATGCCCAAGCATCTGACGTTATAGCCTGCCATTCTGTCAGATGGCGAGTTAACCTGCCCCCTACAGGTGTATTGTGTGGAAAGGCCTCAGAGTGGTTTGGGGGCGGCTGATACAGATGCCGAGGGTAAAGAGGCACCTGCTGCTGCTGCTGCCTTAGTACTTTTGACCCGTCCACCTCGGGTGGATCTCCTTTGGCCTCTTTGAGCCGGCTGTCCTCTGCCTTTCCCCTGCCTTTCCCGAATTCGGAATAATAGCGAAAGGACTTTCCTCTTCCAGAGGTTGCTGAGGGGCGAAAAGAAGGTTGGTGGATAGCAGCTCCTAAAGATTTTGCTGCTGCTTTAGAAGTCTAACTTTTCCAGACTGTCATCAGCCTTTTTCCCGAATAATGAAGAGCCGTCAAAGGGCATATTCAAAAGTCTGGCCTGTACAACTGGAGCAAAGCCTGACTTTCACAACCACGCATGCCTGCGGATTGTTGTACTTGCCGCCATGGCCCTGCTGATACTGTCAGCGGAATCGATGCCAGTTTGAAGTGATTCGCACATGGCATCCTTGCCATCTTTAATAATGTTAAGGAAGGCTTCCTTTTCCTCTCCTTCGGGTATGCAGTCAGCCGCTGATGAAGCACACTCCCATAGTGTGCGACTGAACCTGGCGAGCATACAGGTGGCGTTGATGGACTTCAACGTCATACTACAGGCAGAGAAAACTTTCTTCGCCATAGAGTCGTACCTCTTGTCATCTCTATCCTGTGGGACAGTAGGGTAAGCGGTCCTAGTGCTAGATGAAGTTGCCGCTTGAACCACCAGGCTCTCTGGAGTCGGGTGTTTCGATAGGTATTCAGGATCAGCAGCCGCTACCCTATACTTGGTTGACAATCGTTTATTGACTGCAGGGATAACTTCGGGAGTTTCCCAATTAGATGCAATTTTCCTTTGTAAGGCTGCATGGAAAGGGACCACCGGGTCCTCCTGTGGGCCTTTGTCCAATATATCTGTTAGGTCATCCTGTTGAAAAACAGGTGAAGGCGCAGACCAACCCATAAATTCAATAATTCTTGCCATCAGGGTTCTATAGGGTGTTTCGGCATGTTCCCCTGGATCTGGCTTAACAAATACCACTTCTGGGGAAGTGTCCAGCCCACTTGCCTCATGTAGTGACTCCTGTAGGTCCTTCAGCCTTCTTTCCTCAGAGGTGAAATCCTCTGCAATAGGTAGTGTGGTCCTCTGTAACCCGAATGTTTCCTGGTCAGAATATTCCCCCTCTTCATAAATTGAAGAAAGTCCAGGGTACTCTGACCTCTGAAATGGAGTAAAACCCATCTCTAGGGCAGAAGGAGCCAAACTCGTTATTGGACGAGAAAACGTCGATGTCGTTGACGCCGATGTAACAGGCTCCGAAGGCGCCGAAAACTGCGTCGAAAAAGCTGGAAGGGGTCTCGAAGAACTCGAGAGGATCGGGATCCTACTCGAGGGCATTGACGACTGTCCAGGTGTCGTGCCGGAGGCGCTTTACATCACTGTTGGCTGTGGAGTGACCTTGGTCCTCTCTTTCATCGGCGTCGACGATGGCGTCGAGTCGATCAACCGATGCGTCAAGGAACCCTTCGACAACGGCGTCGATGGCGTTGATCCGTGCGTCGAGGGAATCTTTGACGACGGCGAAGATGTTGCCTTCTTACCAGCTGGCTCATGGCGCTCTCGGGTGGAATGTTTCGCAGGGTGCTGCGACTCGCAGCGTTTTGATTTTTTGGGTTTTTCACCCGGGGTATCACCCTCGGCTGTCTTCGAGGGGGTTGAGGCCGCGTTCTCGAAGACGCTTAACATTTTCTTTCTCCCACTCAGTTTGAGAACCGTGTTTAGTGGGGCAGAAGACCCTTTCTGGGGACACAGAAGACGAGGAATGGAACCTTCGACCTCTCTTTTTGGAGTGTCTTGATCTCGACAAATGGCGAGATCTAGAATGGGAATGTTTGACGGCGAGGAGACGAATGGCTCGACTCAGCCGACGAAACTTTCGAGGAGGTTTTGGCTGACTTACCTCTCTCGAGCTTCCCCTTGCGCTCCTTCAAGGCTTTCGCCGTCATGGAAATGCAGTCCTCACACTCCGAACAATGGTGCTCGGATCCCAAGCACCATAAGCAGATCCTTTGAGGATCCGTTATTGACATTGTTTTACCGCAGTCTCAACATTTCTTGAAGCCGGATTGCAGTGTCTGATGAAGAAGCCATCAAGAACGATAAGGAATATTCGAGTAGAAATAGTTAGTTATCCTGACTGAACTGAGCAACGACGTTCCGAGGCCCCACGAAGCGCGGAACTGAGCAACGGACGCAGCGCGTGGCTATTTATGGGCATGGTGACGTCGGCGCCGATACGGTGGCCGTCGAAGGACATCGACTCGGCGGACGTCGACGCGCAGCGCCCTCTACAGAAAAAATTTCCGAGGCCAGCAAGCTGGAAACGTATTATCAAAGATAAGGAATACGTCGGAGGACACAATTCCTTCGAAAACGTGCTTCTCTTCTAAACAACTGGAAAAAGGAATGGACTCACATTTTAGCAGATTTGGAATCACCATTGAATGGACAGATAAAACCAAATTGAGTGAAAGAGAAACTCTTTAGAACTGATTAGATTTTGACAAGAGTCAAAAATGTGTTTAAAGAACATTGGGAAAAGCAAAACAGAAAGGTGATGGCTGGAAGGTTTTGAATTAATCATAACCACGGGCAAAGCTCTAGGCAACCCTCCAGACCATTGTTTTTCAGCCTGCCAAGCCATTACAGGAGGGGAAAAACCATATGCAAATCAGGCTTGGTCCTACCCCAAAAGGGGCAGTCCAGCCCGAACTGCTAGGTCACATCCCTTCTGCATGAGACCACAAGCATCCCCAGACATGTTTCAGCCTTGTTGGGCATCATCAGTGAAGAGTAGCTTGAATCTCTAGGCCCGGCAGACTCAGGACCCACGTCTAGGCATACCCGTCCCACTCGGGGTGACTTTAGCAAAACAGAAAGGTGATGGCTGGAAGGTTTTAAATTAATCATAACCATGGGCAAAGCTCTGGGCAACCCTCCAGACCATCGTTTTTCAGCCTGCCAAATCATAGGGAACCAAGCTGCACCTCACTGAGGAGGCCCAACAAGGCCGAAACATGTCTGGGGTTGCTTATGTCTGGGGTTGCTTGTGTTTCCGTGCAGAGGGGACCTGGCCTAGCAGTTCGGGCTGGGCTGCTACCATTGGTGGCAGTAACAGACTGATTTGCATATGGCTGGACCCCTTTTGCAATGGCGCAGATGGGCTAAAAAACGGTGGTGTGGAAGGTTGCCCAGAGCAACGCCAGTGGTACAGATTCATTTGAAACCTTAGACCCATCACTTTTGTGGTTAAAGAACATTGGGAACATGGCAAATGAACATCGGAAAAGAAATGCTATTCCAGAATACCTATCCAAATTCCCCTCTCGTTTCCACAGAGAGAGACTAATGAAAATTCAGTTTGGTGTGTACCCAACAAACGAGTACAAGAATCGGACAGAGAGGTTAACGATGGAAAGTATAGACTTTGCCAATGAGAAAATCAAATGGAAACAGCATTTCACCTCTTACTGGAATGTGGTGCAGTAGACAAAATGAGACAACAAATGCTATTTGCCCATATGTTCCCCATCGACAGCACAAAGTAATGAGGAGTGGTGGGACTATTTCTTACAAGGACACAATCACAAGTTCACATGCCTGGGAATAAACATTTTAGAGAACAACCTTAATAACAAGGAGGATAACAAAGAGGCAATAGAAGATGAGGGACAGAACAACTGAAAGGGGAAAATGAGAAGAATAGTGGATTTTAATTGGCATGATGGAATTTGAAAGGGAATTAATGTGATCAAATGTGATCAAAGATTACAAATGTAAAACTAAAATGTCACAATAAAATAAATTAAAAATTACTTTGGTAAAAACCCTGCATATTTACCACAGACTTGTCTTTCCCAATCCTCAGTAGAGAATTTAAGACAAACCCAGCTTTCAGTTTGTCGGTGAGGCACTGGTCTCACTATAGGGGAGGCACAAGGATCAGAGACTGCTGCGCTCAAAAGAGGGGCACTCACCTTAGGGAGAGCCCGGAGGTCACATCCAAGGGTGCCCTACCCATGGAGATGGCCCAAACTCAAGCTTGCAGTCAGACTTCTGAGCAAAGGGTACATCTCACTCAAGGCAGAGCTTGGGCCACATGCAAGGTTGTACTACCCATGGGTTTGGGCCCATATTCTGACAGAGCTCTACAACCTCAGGTTGGTGCTGCTTCGCCAGTACAGTGCGCATGTAGTTTGAACATTACTAGAGCCCTGGGCAACAGCTCTTCCTTCACAGTGACAAATCCAGGTTAATTCATTGGTCACACACCTTAGGGGTACAGGTACCCCAGTCATCGATCTAGGCAGAGCTTGGTGGGTTTGCATGCCCAATGGCGCTCTGCATTAGAGATGAATGTCCAAGTTCAATGAGGCAGTATGGGGATTCCTAGGCTCAGAATGTTACTTCTCTGCCTCCTTGTGCAGAGTGTGGGTTGCATCCCATATACATATGCTTCAGGGGTTAGAGCCCATTCTCATAACAGGAAGGGTAGCCCAACTAGCTACTTCACACAGCACCACACGTGTGCACCGCAGGGTTTGCAAGAACACTTACACCGCACTAGAGGTTTGTAGCAGAATTCAGCAGCCAAGCATTTTAAAGCAGTGGCTCCATTGGTTAGATTAAAATAACCTGTCTGCCTAAGTCTGAGATCAGGAGACCCTTTCAGGAAACTTGGGCAGCCAAGCAGCTGTCACCTGGCAGAGTCCTATCCCTCAACATTCTGGGATTATAATTACTACCAGAATTTGTGATCTTAATGGACTTCTGTGAGCAAGGCCAGGGAATGGGTTGAGTGCAGAATGTACACCTCTTTCTTCTGTTGTCGTCATGTTTTTCTTGTTTGGAAGCAGGGCACTCTTTCCCAGATGAACAAATTACTTGCCTCTCAGTTATGTTCTTTCTGATGGATGTTCCTCCCAAGGATTCCTCATTATATACTCCTATACAGAGGAAAGCTGCTCTTGGAAACTATTCCACTGCAAGGGGGAGCACTGCAGTTCTGCATCAGCTCCATCCCATGCCTCTATGGGCCCAGGACCAGAAATTATGCTGTGCCAGTATGTATTGCGGCACTGTGCTCTGTGACCTCAGTTCAACCCTTTTTCCCTAGCACTCGGACACTGAGGGGACGTGGAACTGATGGTGTACCAGCTAGCCACCAAGATTGGCAGGTTGGGAGGGCGATTAGTGATTCGTGGGAGGAATATCCATCAGAAAGGAAAGCAATTTGTTCTTCTAATGGATTCTTTCCTCCCACGGATTCCCCATCAAAGATAACGAATCCCAAAACAGTACAAAAAAAAAAAACTATGAAGGACAACCCCACCGAAAGGGAATCCAAGCAGTAATGCTGAGCAAACCTGTGCAGAGAAGACCACATTGCCGCCTGGAGGATGTTGCAGCCACTCCTCTGGTAGAATGGGCTCTCAGACCAACAGGCACATCCTTTCCAGGCAGATCATAGCATTCTGTAAGGGTGCGGAAGTAAGACGGACACAGAGGGGTCATGGTGTTGGCTATAAACTTTTATTTGATGGTGCAAAAGGAAAAGAAAACTAACTTGCTCTAACTCTAAGAGGGGTTACCCTACCTCTATGGAAATAACTGGTGTCAGAATGTCCTAAGTAAAAGTCCCGCTGTCACATGGCAAAATCGTAACTCTGATTTAGTTAGCTTAGTGTGTAAGGGACAAAGGTGCTGTCTCTTGATCCAAAGGGGTGACTCCCTTCACCTGGATGAAAGGCAGTTCTTGTCTTGATAAGATCGTCTTTGTCTAACTACAATCACTCCTTTGCTGTCAGAGAAATGCCTCTTTCCCCAACCTTCTTTAAGTTTACAAATCAGTTCTTTGGGGTGCCAGACCCGGTTTGGTAGCTTTAGCGTACCCTCGCCAGCTATAGTGCTGAAGAGAAACAGCCTGGATACACTTTCCAAGCTATCGTGGGTCCTCAACCCTTGGGTGTAGACCTGGGCCCCGCTCACCAAATGCTGCACTGACAAAGTGTTGTACACTTGGTTCACTCTCCTAGCAAGCCTTAGTACAATTCTATGTACGATTTGGGTGCGATCACAGACCAGCCTTTCCGGCTTCTGCAACAACCTACTTGAGGTTTCTGAGCCCCTGTGGCTTCCCGCATAACTTGTGTTATGGCTTACGCGAGTGCTGGCTCCCCAAGGCAGCTGGGTTCACTCGAGGTACTCTAGTAACTTTCAGGAGCTTCCTTCCTCCCTGGAGTGGCTGCACATGTTTCTTCTGCTCGGGGATGGCGTGCTAGGGTGCTTTTGTAGTCCGCCCATATCGGTGTTACCTGGAGCGTTGGTCTGCTTCTAGGCCACGCAGCCCTCCCGTCCTGGACCAGCCTTGGCAGGCTTGTCTCTCCTCTCTGGTTTCCTCGTGGGATAGCTTCACAAACTGTCAAGTCCTTCATTGTTTTTTAATTTTCTTCTGCCAATCACTGTTAGTGAACCACTAGACTGGTGAAAGTGGTTCCCATGCGTAGCTGTATTGCTCCGCAATCCCTCCTTGTCTCAGTACCAGATGAGTATTGAGATGGTAACTCACTAGTGCTCTTCGTCTCAGTACTAAGTGGGTATTGAGATGATAACTCAATAGTACTCCTTGTCGCAGTACTCTCCATTTGAGTTGCCTTAGCAAAGTAGATCGGGGGTGAGGGTAAGCGTGAAGAGGAATGAGGAGAGGATGGAAAGGTGGGGCCATTCTAAAAAACGGGGCACGAGGGTCATGGGCTGGGTGGGAATAGCGTAGTTGCCCAATGTGGTCATCACTGGTCCCAAAGGGGGTTTTCCCTCCCATGAGATTCACCCGCTGAGTACCACCCCCACCAAGGGGACTATTGGGTAGAGGCCTCACCACCCTGACTTCATGGGAAGGGGCTCCTGCTTGAGAATCAGTGTGAAATCATGAGATTCGTCACAATTCTGATATGCAGAGTAAGACCCACCTTGTGACGGTCGGTTTGGTCACAGTCCTGCCAGCACAAGCACCAGCGGAAACGCACAAAAACTGGTCCTCTTTCCTAGCCTCTCTCACCCGAGACACATAGTAGCGGAGGGCCCATACTGGTCCTAGCTGAGGGCATCATTCCTCTGCCTTAGAAGGATGAGGAAGAGGAAAAAATACAGGAAGATGGATCTTTTGAGAGAGATTAAAGTCCAAGACCACTTTCAGAAGAAAAGGAGGGCCTCACTCTAAAGTCACCTTCTCTTTGGAGAAAAACAAATAGGGAGCTTTAACAGAACACCTGGTGCTCACTCACCCGTCTTGCGGAAGTGATGGCAACTAGAAAGATCGCCTTAAGAGTGAGCAAAATAATATAATAGCAATGAAAGGGCTCAAACAGAGCACCCATAAAAAATGTCAAAACCAAATATTTATCTTATCAACAAATAAACAGGACAAAAAAAAATACTAAAACATGTATAAAAAGAAAATGATTAAGACTTCCATCTTCGAACACATACATTTTGATGGAGTGGAATATCGGGTACAATGTCCTTTCATCGACAGCAGGGTCGGACTGGGACAAGAAATCGGCCCGGACAACAACAAAAAAGTGGCCCACCCCTCGCCTCAAAAAAAGTGGCCCCTTTCGGGATACCAATGCCCCTATGCCCTCGACAAAGACACTGGGGTGCTTCCGAACTGCACACAGTCAGCAACAAAGGCTAGCTATCATCCGGGGTCAGAATGGGCCATGCAATTGTCTCAGGCACCAAAGAAAAAGTGGCCCGCAGTTGCAAATGGCTTTTCATTCCTTTTGTGATACTTTTTGAATAGTACCCAGGCGGAGCTTTTTGATAAAGTGACATGCAAATTGTATATTTCAAAGAATATTTATTCAGCAAGCAACACTGGTCAAAACTACTAGACGCAGTGTGAATTAACTCATCATACTGGCCCACATGGGCCAATAAGGATCCCACTTTGGCCAAAAAAATGGTCCCACAACAGCATTTTGTGTTTTTGTTTGGCCCTGGGCCTATTGTCCTATAGGCCAGTCCGAGGCTGCTCCCAGCTCAACTGACTTCAGTACTGACACTTTTTCCCTCATCTTTTCCCCCAGTTGCAACCCCTCCCCAAAGAAAAAAAGTCACGTTTTACCATGGGCAGGGCCACAATCCATCTCTATCAAGTAAGCCTAAATGCTTTGAGAGCAATGTAGCAGCATGCAATACTATTTACCTAACTATTCATGCCAATGAACAGGTACAGCCAGCTTCCAAAACGGATACGGTTACATTTCGCTCATGCCCACATTGCCCAACAAATACAACCAGCTCTGATGCCCAAGGGGCCGTACAGCATAACTGGTACAGCCTGCTCCCAGCTATGGTAAAGGCAGCTCAAACACGATCGGCTCCTGATCATTCTCTGTGAACGTTGCTGCACCTATTTAGTAACAGGTAGAGGAGCGAATTCCCACATATGTCAGGCAATAGATAGCGCAAGGTAATGAAACGGGTATTTGTAAATCAAACCACATCTGGCAGGGATGTCATGTAGGGGTTGCCAGTGCTCTGCCTGGTGACCCCTGAAGCCTCCCTTGCTACCCCTGTCGTCTTCCTTGCTACCCCTAATTTAAAATTGGGGCTCCTGGGCTGTGGTCAGCAGCATGTGGCTCTGTGTTTCTTAAGTGGCTAGTTTTCTGATAGCTATAGCCGGTAAGATAGCTCAGTGGGTTCAGCGCTCACTGATGCAATGTGCTTGTGCTCTGCAGGTTCAGCTCCCAGAGAGGTCAACTCAGCCTTTTATCCTGTTGAGGTTGAGTGAGTACCAACACAGGGTGAGTGACTTTGTAGGTATATTTGGTCTATATGAAGCTCTTACAAGTAAGTGCTATATAATAACACAACATTATCATTTGGCCTTGGACATCTGCTTGCATTCACAGTAATTTGGTAAATTGGCCCATATGCGCTGATATACTGGTATGGAAACACGCTGCACCTACTAAGGCACGTAGGTGGATAACACACACCAGCAGACACCCAAACCAAATGCACACATACAGCAGACAAAGATTTGACACACACACAGGTGCCTCCATAATGCATCACAAACAAATACTCAGAACACATACTCTGTCCCCGCACACCTACACCACAACATACCATCCACAACATAGATACACACGAAACATACACATTACACGCTTGATTGTTACACTAACAAAACACATGTTTGCATGTCGCATCTACATAAGCATAGACCAACTCACAGACACATCCAAGATACACATTCTCTGTACAGACATACACAGGCAGACACACACACACACATATATATATACTCGCCAACCAACCACATACAGACATGAGCAACAAACTATATATTCACACAATCACGCACAGTACATATGTGGTGCACCCAACACAATCATGAACGTCCAGTAACACACACGCGATACTTACTGCACGTCCACCACATATACCCTCAAACATATACAAGGTGAACTCGGGCAGCCAGATGCACGAGACGCAACTAAACATACCCCCCCCAAACCGCAGCACACAGCTCCGAGCCTATCAACATTGTAATGAAGTCCTCATGCGTTTAAATATTGACACTATTTATTTGCACATTCCATTGAAATGCAGTTGAGATCAGATGGGGCATCATTTTTGTGTGGGGTGGCCGTGGAGGGGTCACAGGTGGGATATGGCCATTTTATAACTAAATATGAGTGTAAAACGCTGGCCATGACTTGCAAAGGAAGGCGATTTCAAAGCTATGCATAGAATCACTCTCACGCACTTCCATCGCTCCAGGACGTCATTATGGCGGGTGTAGGTGTGTGCAATGTAAATGTTTATAAATGCGTACATTTGTCACAGTGCCCCCAGACGATCACAACAGAACGAACAGAGGGCAGACGGCACACTGATGATAATAAGTAGGAAAGTCACCAAGGAAATGAGTGCCATAAAGTTGTTCCTTTATAGTTAAGAGTTTTGCCGGGACTGTCCCGTAATCAGGTGCTCTGCTCTGTCCCCCTTTCTCAAGATTATTTTTTTCACTGCATTCTTCCCGGTTTTTGGTAGTAGGTCTCCTTAGCTGGCAGGCAGGAATGCACAATCTCAAACAGTAGGAATGTGACATTTTACGAAGATTGTGATTGTAATTATTTGTAAAGCGCTTAAACACAAGTGTAGTGCTTCAAAGCTAGTGGTAATTTGTGATAAAATAATTATAATATGCGTTTATTCCACCAATAACACTTGAACTTCCTTCTGCTCCAACCACTATTGAAATGTAGTGCCTTGACAGCCACTTTCAAGCGCTATTCCTACTTTTATGTTAGTTGCCCTGTCCCGGTCTGTTACTTTTTAAATCTGGTCACCCTATTTATACTACCTATTATATGGAGAGAGAGAGTGAGAGAGAGAGGGGGAGAGAGAAAAAAAAGCGAGAGGGAAAGAATGTGACTTCATCAAGGAGATTTGATCGACTCCAAATCCATTGAATATTTTGTTCTTTTAAGCCATATTTCAGCAAATGTATGCAGGTGGGAGACCCCCGGAGCCCCACCTTGCCCCCACCTCAATTATTACCCTTAACCCCTCTGCCCACATATGTTTACAGGCAGGTCACAGAGCCGTAAAAAAACGCACTCATTTTGAAATACCTCTGCGATGCTTTAACATTCAAATTTGGAAAAACCAAAAGGTGGTCCTAAGTCTCTATGTGCAGGTTACTGCCTTTTCTGGCTTGCACATTTTCTGAATTTGACCTTTTGCAGTCAAGCAGAGAAGAAACGCGAAAAGCAGTACATTCTTGTAAAGTAGTCCCCTGACTCTGACCGATCCATCATTTCAGAAGGCGCGCCGCCCACATGTAATGCACACACGCGCCCTCTCCTACAAATGAGCCATTTGCCCTACACATAACTTAAACCGTTCCCATCTGTAGACCACTGGGTTGCTTTTACCACCTAGCCACATTTCACCTCCTCGCTCCGGAAACGGCTAAAATCCCAGCTCATCCAGACCCTGCGCTCTTGTTCATAGTAGCGCCTAATACTCGTTTTTTATGGTCTCTGCACCATCCAAGCACTTGAATGTCTACTGTACATATTAAATAAATGTGTGGGCTAAAATAAAACAAAGTGAAGGGTAAAGGGGTGGGTGAAGTCATTGAGACAAATAGGATGCAGGAATGAAGTGATGCGATTCTGGGCTTGCCCCCCCCCTCCATTCGTTTCCTGTAAAGTGTGCTAGTAATGAATTCATTATGACTTGACCAGGTCATCTGCCCTGACAATATTCCATTCATGGATCCCAGCACTGCTGGTTTGTATGGCCATTGTTCCACACTCCCTCTTTTCTGGAATTCGTATAGCCCCCATACTTCACATGGCAGGCAGTACAGCAGGTGCCTAGTGTCACTGGCGTTAAAACAAAGAAATAAAAAAAAAAAAAATAAATAAATAAATCAACCCAAAAATAAACCACAGTGATGAATGAAGCGAAATGCTCAGGGAGCGGACCCGGCCATTTGCGGCCTAATCTGCGTGAAGGAATCGGCTACTGTCGACGAATGATGCCCTGCTCAAGAGAGATGGGAGGCGAAACGTGGGTTATGTCACTTATGTGAGATTCTGGCAGGAAAGTGGGGGGTGGGGGGGAAACGCAGCCGACGCAAAATGGCCATGGTCTAAAGTTGACAGCTTTACTCAACGCTGCCTGGAAGTATTTTTTTTGTTCTCATTTGAATTTCTGATTTAATGCACTGCACAGCGGTACCTGAGTTTTATGTACTCAGATGAAATGCTTGTTTCCGTGAAATGACTGTGAAATGGATTGTTCAACTAATTCATACAGCTGGTAAAATAGCTCAGTAGGTTGAGCTCTCGTTCGTGCAATCTGTTTGATTCACAGGTTCAAATCCCGACAAGGTCGACTCAGGCTTTCTTCCTGAGTAACATCTTCTATTGGGTAATATAAATGTATGTAACATTTATTCTATGTAAAGCGCTTTGGGTAAAAGCGCTATGTAAATAAAAAAAGTTATTATAATGTACTTGTGTCTCAGGTAGGTTTGCCGTCAGGCCAGAGGTTAGCCGTTGTGCTTTGTTCTGTTCTAATGATTTACACATGGTTCTTTTTATGTCAAAGCAGGTAGAGAGAGTTTTTTTCTGGAAACTTCTAGAAGCTTTGTATATCTAAAATAAAGACCTTGGGGACAGATTGTAAAATGTAAACATGAATAGAGGGGGAATTTGCACCCAGTCTTAATAATTAGTAACCAGAACTGTTGAATCATTAGAACTCGCATTTCTCTACAGAATCCTGCAGCTCCCGTTCTGCAGCCTGTCATGCTATTAAAAAGGGGGAAAAGACATGTGCCAACCAGGCTTTGTCTCGGGAGGATAGCTCAGGGGCAACGCGCTCACCTTGGGAGCAAGAGGACACAGAGCAACACAAGTTAGATTCCCCCGGTCCGCGCTTAGAAACCTTCGGGTTTTAAGAGCATTATAAATAACCTATCATATCATATCAGTCTTGGCTCCACCCCAAAAAGGACGGGCCAGCTCAAACTGCAAGATCCCAGCCAAATTCAGTTGAAGATTCAATGGATTTGGATTCGACCAAATCTCCTGCCAGTAAACCTTTGGCTGGCTGCTCTGATTTGAGTGAAGTATTCCAAACAAAAGGTTTCTAATGCCCCTCCAAAACTGGAAAGATTGGGAAAGATCTATTAAAAAATGTTAAAGTAGTACCTGCAGTGATATTAATGATACATATGGTGATCCATTCTTGTATCACTTCACACAGCAGAACTGCATGCAGCCCCCCCCCCACCCAAGGCACACTCACATGGCATGGAAAGCCCCTGAAAAGACAGTCCACTCCTTACCTCAGTTGGCTCGCTGTTGACTGGGCTGCCTGCTGCTGTCTGTGTGGCCGGCACTGGCACTGGGCACTCCACTGTCTGCTGGCCGGCCGCCTCAGTGCTGCCTTGTGGTCCTCCTGTCCTGTGTGGGCTGTGGGCACTGGCGTCGCTCGTCGGTCTCGAGAGTCGAGGTCCACTGCAGAAGGTGTGTGCTTCAGTGCTTGTGTTGTGGGGCACTGGTGCTCATATAGCAGCAGCCCAGCCACTCCAGCAGCATAATGTAGGAATGCATTTGGCGGCAAATTGGGCAGGCATTCGTCCATGGCGGCCCCGGGGCCCAGCCCAGCCCCCAGGCACACAAGTTGAAGACAGTTGCTAACTTGCTTTCAACTTTGCAAAGAAGTGTTACTTACTTCCTGCAGCAAAGTTGAAAGCAAGTGTGAAATCAATGTGGAGTGTCGGTCACTGTGTTTAAAGTGCCGGGCTCGGCGCCGCGGTCCCAGCTCAGCAGAGCCCGCAGGCAGGCTGCACCCCCCAGGGTCAGGAGGTCTCGGAGGGGGGAGGAGGGAGGCAGGTGTTATAATTGCTTTGGTCGGTGTACCATGTTTGCAATTGCTAAGTTCAGCCTGCCTCCCTCCCACAGTACAGATTCACAACTGTCGTTCTCTCTCTCTGTGGGCTGTGGCCACCGCAGCCGCAGGCCAGAGGCTCGTGTGCTGACGGCAGGCGCACCGGCCCCCTGCAGTGGCACTGGCGGGCGCCCAGCAGGCCCACCGACGCGACACCGGCCCGTGAATTATGCACCTGCATCTGCATGCATCATAAATTATGATGCATGCATGATGCAGATGCAATCATCAAAGCAAGGTAACATCTAGTGACTACTAGTGTTACCTTGCTATGATGATTGTGCAGAGCAGCCGGCGCCGCCGGCGCGCGGCACCTCCCCCTTGCCCCTCCTGGCTGGCTCCCACCTCCCGCCTCCATGCCCTGCTCCTCACTCACACCAGGGCACTGGCAGGCGAGGCGACTCACTCCCCCCCCTCCGGCCATCCCCATCTGACTTGGCCGCGCGCGGGCCATGTCGCCACGAAAACTCGCGGCTCGGCGCACTGTTTGCAGCGCACACACGCAAAAAATGTTTTTTTTAAAAAAACGGCCCAGAGGTGGCTGCCGGAAAACCGGCCCCAGGGGAGCCGGAAGGGCCAGTCCGACCCTGATCGACAGCAATGTTTTTGATAGGTTTTATAATGACTTTTTTTGCTGAAAAAACCCATTGACAAATATAGGCGGGTGGGCATATAAAGGGTTAGGGGATCCGCGGGAATAGTAAAAAAATAAAATGATAGAGAGGTGGTTTTGGGGGGCGGGAGGTTGTCTGACAAAAATATTGTTTTTCGACAAAAAATGTTTGTAAAAAAAACACCTGTAAAAAAACCCCCCAAAAAAAACAGTTGTGGATGAAATGACATAGAACCGAAAAATGGAGCATGTTGCTAAAACAGCTACCCGATATACACAATTAGAATGTGCCCTAGTGATAAGGCATCCGTCAGACAAACAATTTCTCCATAAAAGATACTGTTGAATTTTCTCTGAGGCACAAATCATGGGTCTACGATTGTGATCAAAAATTGTGTCAGGCCTGCTTTAGGTTTAGACTACACTTGTAGACAACTGTGGCAAATGTTCTAGTGCTAGTTGTGAGAATCCTGAGGATATTCTCACTCCTATTGCCCCTGGATGCTCTTCTCAAGTGGTCAGGGAAAGGCCATTGCTTTTGGATCCTGATCCTGCGGGGTGGGGAAGCGAGAGAGGATCACCTGGGAATTGAGGAACAGGATATCTGCAGGCAAGAAATGGTTTCCCTATTGATGACCAACCTCCTCCCTCCTCCTCCTCGTCCTTTATACCCTATTGTAAATCAGCTTCCCTCATTTCCCCACATTTGAGCACTGAAAGTACTGGGACAAGGAAGAGGTGACTAAGAGCAATAAACACTCAAACTCCATTTCACCACTTTGGTACTTGGATGAAGAAGATTCCTGCATAGAGCTATGAGGGTCAGGCAGGTTCCTTTAACTATGGTCAGGCAAATCTAATTTCAACCACTGTCAAGTGGTTGCAGGTTTATAAATCGAGAACCAGAGAACAGCAGAGGGAGCAACAGGGAGACTTGTGGGGGAGAAACCCACAGGGGACACGTGACATGAAAAGAAGGCCGTGGTGGGGCCTGCGAGGAAGCAAGGACGTCAGTCGATGCCCAGAGGAGCGGTGGAGCCCATGGCCAGTTAAGCCGTGGGGCTACAACAGATGTGCAAGCCTTAAATTGTGAAGCATGTTGCTAATCCTGCCGGCAAACAGGAAAGAAGAAGGGACGCCGTCCGTGTCAGTGAAGTGGAGGCACCGGCATGTGCAGGCGAACACACCAAGTGCAAGTGGGGCTCGCAGGAGGTGATCCACCGACAGGAGAAACAGACCGAAGGCAGGAGGAGCCGCCAGAGTGGACGCGAAAAGCCAGTGAGTGTCGGAGAGTTCTGAAAGCTGGTGTCCCTTGGGAAGGCTGTGCACAGATTATGAAAACACGAAACAAAGCTGCTAAATACATGTTGAATACTGAACTGAATAAAAATTCGAACCAAAGATAAAATATGCATTTTAAACACCTAGCTGAATGAAAACTTGAACCAACACTGAACTATATATATATTGAATACTGAACTGAATGAAAACGTGAAACAAGTACAAGTTAAGCATATGAATATGGGCAAAACTTATAACGAATGAAAGATAAAAAGGGAAAGTGCACAATTAAACGTAACCTTCATAATAGAGCGCTAGTAAAATGTAACAGAAAGGTGGAGCATGAACCAAACAACCGCAATACAGTGAACTTTATGAACGAGTACAGTGCTAAAAGGCCAAAGACTGGGACAGAGGTGTGTAACACATAATGGCAAAGTCAAGAGGCTGACAAAGAGAAGTCAAGTGTAGGTAATCTGTAAACAGGAGTAAAACAGAAGAACCTGTGTGGGCTAAAGAGTCTAGGGTTCCTGGTCGAGTGAACTGTGATGGGTGGACCGTGTGGTCTGGCAACTGCACCTAGACCAGGGAACCCTGAAGTGTGAAAGCCCAAGACATTGTGAAATATATCCAGAAGCACAAGTAACCTTGTGATGCAAACCAGAAGGAGAGTCATGTTGGCCTGGATTTGTGTTGAAATTTGAAAAACTGAAACAAGTATCAGTTGTGTTATTGAAGTCTTGGGGAAGGGAACACTGAGACCTGAGGAACTTGTAAGGAAGGCATGGTATGAAATAATGAAGACACACAATTGATCACAGTTCAAGGGTGTTTATTGAACTTCAATGGGTTGATTGAACGCCTATCTAACCCTAAATCTGAGGATAGGAGCGAGCTACGACCATCAAATAATAATAGCGCAGTGCTAGTTGAATCTCTGTCAAAATAAAAGGGCCTATACTAATAAACCTATTGCCAATCCTTACTTCTAAATACAAATGGTGTGGGGAAACTAAGGAAGCAAGAGAAAAGTGCACCAGAAACAATATATCAGGATAGTTGAGCAGTTGGTTTTCAGCACAAGGCAAGGTGGCACAATCGAGCTACGCACACACTCTGGCTTCTCGGCCATGAGGATGCAGTTGAAAACATGGGGCATCTGGCCCCTCTGCGCCAAAGTCTCTTTCCCAATAAAAGTCTCTTATTGCAGAGTGTCTGGCGTAACCAACAAGTACCAAAGTTCCTTTCTCATCAGGATTTTCGCATTCACAAGTTCTCGGGTTTATCGTCACCACGGGTCTCCCTCAGTCTGGCACAGACCCCCTTAAACACAAGTTCACAATTGGTCTCCCTCGATCGGGCTCGGACCCAGGGTCTCCCTCACTCGGGTTTGGACCTTATAATCTCTTTATTTGCTTTCTTTTTGTTATCAAAATTCAAAAACTTTCGAATGTGCGATGAATTTTTCTTAAACCATCACAGGACCACTTCAATTCACTTTATTGCTTTTGTTTCTGCCACTTCTAGGGTGAGTACATCACACAGTGACCTTCGATTGAGCACACGTGCGGGGCTGGGCCACTTTTACTTTGTCTTGTACCTTCTCTGAATCATATTAAAGTTCAAGCATTAATCGGCAATTGAGCTTCACTCTCATCTTTCATCACACACGTTAATATTCTTCGCTCTTGCGCTCTTCATACAATGTTGCCACTTGCAACTTTAACTTCAACACAGACCGGTATCGCATCGGTCTCCCCAACTCACCAGCTGTGTTGATTTCTCTGGTGCTGCTTTGATCCTGAAGCCAAGGATGGTACCAGAGCGGCTGTAGTTCCTCCCCGACTTGGCCAGTCATGCAGGAGGGCACCGGGTGTCTGACACACAATGCAGGATTCTTCAGTCTGGTTTCTGGAAAGTAATGGTTTCTTGCCGTTAAGATCAAGGGTATCGCCCACATTGCTCTCCCTTCTCGGTTTGTCTTCTTTCTCCCCTCGATCATTTGCCATCTGGAAAACACAGTTACTTCGTGTGTGTTGCCTCGCTCAGAGTGTGCTCTCGTGTTCCGCCTTTTATCCGTGTGGGGAAGCTTCATGGAAGTCAGGTGTGCGTTAACAGTAATTGCCTGACTTTGCCCGACCATAGTAATGGGACATGTCGGGTACAATGCTTGGGTGTGAGTGTTTTCGCCCAGAGCAGGCTGTACATGTGAAAGTGTTTGTGAAAGGGAAGTGGTGAGGGTAAAGTTCCAAAATATCCTACCGGGTGGGATGGGGTAAAGGTGTTATGGGGGGTGGAATACTGCGTCTCGCCATCAGGTGTCCCACTCCCCGAAGACCCCCTCACCCAGGGGATCCCCCCGCACCAGTCCACTCCCAGGAACTGAATCCAAAAGCGATAGCCGCTTCCTGGCCACCTGGATAACAGATCTTCGTGGACTAGTCAGACACCTTCTGGTTTCTCACAAACTACAAATGCCGTCTTGAGGGCAGAGCCTCAAGACACGTTTCTTTTGAACTTTGTTGCTTGGAAATTGGGCATGGGAACCCTGAGGATTGTACAAAACTGTATTGCATTGAACTTGAGAAAAGTAATCTTAAGACTTTTGTGGAAATTTCTTGAACTTGAAGAAGGGGAGCTGCCAAGAGCTGGAAGAAGCTCAGACTTTGTGTTGAACATAACTTCTTTGATTATTGACGTCCCTACACATGGTTTAGCTTTAGTTGTGAGGGCAAGGATAGGTTTTTGGACACAGACAGACTTTTAAGTTGAACTCTTTGACTCAGACTTTCCTTAGTTTCATTCAGGGAGCGAAATACAAGCTTAGCATGGGACTAGTTAGGCCGTCAACCAACCTGACATTTGCTTTAATACATTATCTTTTTTTGAACTTTATGTCTGTGCGTCTTGCTTCATGATGCCTTCACATAGTTCATCCTTAAGAAAATCCACGGCCAGCCCTAAAAGCACAGCATCATTCGGGGGTGATCTTAAAAAGTAAGGTGGCATCATACTTTACAATGGCCTTTCATTTTGCTGTGTATATATTTAGCACCCTAGTAAGTGGTTGGGCTCTACATAAAATAAAAAACAGTCGATTCCACCGAAAGATTTCTGCATTCTGGAGGTCCGTCTGTCTAGGTGTGGTTTAGCTACCAGGCATCTGAATTTGATTATTTGGGGATTCAATTTTCCAGAGAGCTGGGGGAATACTACACATATTGCTGAACATCTTTGGGATTTTATTCACTTTGATTTCCTGTGAGCAAACCATAATTGTGGACGTTGCTGAATTCCCTCGCAGGTCCAGTGAATTCATAAATGCAGTGTATTTGGTTACAATAAGTTGTAATGCTTCTGGTGTCCGGGCAAGCAGACTATCACCCGCATAGCCAACACTGAAAAAGATACTGACCCTATTCTCGGAACATCGTTCTTGCAACCCATCAGCACATCATGCAGCCCATTGATGTACAGCGAAAACAGAGGAGCCAGCACACACCCTTGATGGAAACCAAACTCAACCAGAAAATAGGGGGCGTGAAGTGTCCATTGTTCCTGATTCTAACGCACGCTTTCTTATCCTTATGTATTACCATTAAAATGTCCCCTACATCTGTCCCGACATTTTATTGACTGGAGTACGTGCCACATTTTGGTTCTGCTGACTTTATCAAAAGAGGTGCTCAGGTCCATCAAAGCTAAGTATATAGGCTCTCCCTTAAACACAGAGTGTGACATTATCAAGTAGAGGCTTAGAGCATAATCATGGGTCCCAGGCGTGCTCGGGAAAACCCAGCTGTATCTTTGCAAGGATGTTGATTTCCTCAACACAAGTCTCTAGTTTTTTTAATAGCCATCTTCCAAAAATGTTAAAGTTGGTATGCAGAAGTGAGATGGGTCTATATGCCCTTGGGCTACCCCCATTACCTTTTTAAATATCGGCAAATTATGGCTTTTTTCCACAAGTCTGGGATTCTGCCCATTTTCAGAACAGCTTTATAGACCATGGTAAGTAGGGGGGTTGATATGGTTTATAATTGTTTGTTATTGTTTTATCGAATTCAGTGTATATTCTGAATAAACATAACATTGAAAAAATATATTTTAATCCCACGCAGGGACAACAAACTGGCATGGAGGAAACAGGTTATACAAACCCTGCAAGAACTGCATTACAGTGGGGATTGTGATGAATGAGCCCTGTTCCGGGGACCTCTTGAAAACTGAAATAGCAGTGAGGTACCCATCAACGGTGTCAATCTGCAAGCCCACTTGGGCAAACAGCAGCAAAAAATCTGCAACAACGGTTAATGGACTGGATAATGCCTTCAGATCCATCTCCCGGCACCAAGGTGAAAATGTACACCATCAGCAGGCGTAAACAGACTTAGTGGCAGGTCTCTGAGGTGAAAGGAGTACATAAAGGATATAATTTGACAATTCCTACTCGGTGTATCTCAGCCTCTCATTAACCAAGCATGAAGGTTAAAGCTGCTGAGTTTCGGGGGGAGAACCTGCCTCTCCGACTGGGAGAGCAAGACAACTCTCCCTGGAAAACAGCAAGAAGGGCAGATGTACATGTCCTGCAACTTAGGATACGTCTTCCAGGCCAAGTTTTGGAGCCATCAGGATCAACGTAGATCCGAACAGCGGAATAACCAATATTGGCGGGAACGCATGGTAGGCAGAATCCTGTGCAGTTCCCTTAGGGAACACTGCAAAAACATTAAGACCACAGGAGTAAGCAGTAAACCCAATTGGTAGCAGTCTGCACCACCCAGATTTACTTGGTAGCTGTGGCTGAGCAGTCAGACTTCTCTCAAGAAGAGTAGGGCAGTATATAGAGTATACACAATAGGGCTCAAAACACAGTAGAGCAAACAAACACTGACCAGAGCTTTGAATAAAAAGTATATAATTATTTAAAACAAACTTTAGGCAATATACTAGCACTCTAAATAAAAAGCAAGTTAAAACACAGTCAGGTAAAGTATACACACCTTCCTTAATAACTATTAGACAAGTCAGAATTAAAACACCACAATTTGTTAAACAGATGTGAGCGCATAACCTGATGGCACTCCAATAGTTCAGTTAATGGGAGAGAAAAAGACAGAACATAGAAATAAACCAGGTCCCAAGACTTTTTAGGAGTTCCCAGCAAGGGAATAAAGGCAGGACAGACTATAGAGCCAAAGTTCATTGGCCAGGCCCACTTTAAAGGGAGCAAAGCGAATGTGCCCAGGATCACACGGTTTAAAATGCACTAAAAGTCTTTGCAGAATGTTCAAAAGAGGTTGGGGCGATTCAAGAAGGTAAAGATAGAAGGTCTGGGGCCAACCCAGTTGGCAAGCCAAGGATTTAAGGGTCACCTTGGGCAAACCGAAGAAAGGGTGGCCAGGCAGGACACAGTACCTTAAACAGAGAGGAAGCTCCAGCGGTGGCAGTGTTAGGCAGAAATCTGTGCAGTTCCCTTAGGGACCACTGCAAAAGGCTTAAGACTGCGGGTGTTGGCAGTAAACCCAATTGGTAGCAGTCTGTACCACCCAGAGTTACCTGGTAGCTGTGGCTGAGCAGCCAGACTTCTCTCAAGAAGAGTTAGACAGTATATAGAATGTTCAAGTTAGGTACCAAAATACAGTAGCACAAGCAAACACTGACCAGAGCTTGGGTATAACGTATATAATTATTTATTTAAAAACACACTTTGTAAAATACACTAATACTAATATGGCAAGAAAGTTCAAACACAGTCACTATTAATATATATATACAACCCTGATATTTTCAGACAGAGGTGAGCGCTTAACCTAAGATGGCACTCCAATAATTAAAAAGGGAGGGAAAAAGGCAGAATTAGGAACATGCACAATACCAACACTTTAGGAGAACCAGAGCAAGTCAGAAAAGGCAGAATCTACTGAGAAGCATGAAAGTCATAGGCCAGGCCCACTCTTGGTGAGAGCAAGGCAGAATTTGTCCAAGATCACACACTTGAATAGTACTTTTAAAGAGTCTTTGCAAAGAGTTCAAACAAGGGTTGGATCAAGTCAGGAAAAGTTAGTTAGTAGGTCCCAAGTCACCACAGGATAGAAAGTCAAGGATTTATGGGACACCTTGAACCAAGACCACGTCCGATGCTTGGACCTCAGAGGTCATACAACAGGATTACGGTCTCCCTTTCATGCAGCGTCCTCCAGGCCATGGCCCTTATGCCAGCCCCTTGCCTCTGGATCCCACCCCTCTGGAAGAGGTCTGTCGGCTTCTTTCAAAGAGCACGATAGAATAAGTACTACTCAGTTAACTGTTGACTCAGTAGCAGGCTTCTCCCATACCTCCAACGTTGGGAATTGTGCTGCCACATTGAAAGGTAATAGCGTTTCGTTCCCAGGACGCTCATCCAAGAGGTCCATTAATTATAACTGAATCTTCAGCCTGGATGGGGCTAAGGGCTCCAGGGTATCTGCCACCTTTGCCATCAACCTCTGAACAGAGGCCTGAGGCTCACCGGGTGTAGGGGCTGGAAAAATATCTGGCTAAGGGGAGGTGTCTAGGCCAGTACCCTCTTGGAGGTCTGAGGCGAGCCCTTGGATGTCCTCTCCCTCTTCAAAGAATTCTTCCGGGAAAACCTGCTCTTCCCTGGAGACTAAGGGTTCAAACACAAAGGGTATCTGGTCCCCTCTCCTGCTCCTAGATGTCACAAATTTGCAGCATGTTGAGTTTGAAGGGTAGAGCATATTTATGGGGTTCTTCAGTACTCGCGGCACTGACAGCAGAGGATGGCGCCAAGAACAACACATGAAGGCGGGGTCAGGTGGAGGGGCAGCTCTTTCCTCTTCTTGGCCAGACCCGAGTAGTCCACAGATGGTACCCTACTGGTCACGGAAGACGCAGTGTGTACCGTTGGGGCCAAAGCGAAAGTTGACGGAGCTGAAGGCGACAAGGCTGAAGTCTTGGTGCCTTGGAGAAGATGTCAAGCATCTTTTGGAGAAATCACTCCCATTCTTCTGGGGTGAAGGATTGGGTAGGAAAAACTATCTTATTCAGCTCAGTCGAACTTCTGGTTTGGTGGCTTTTCTTTGTGGAAGAGGAGGAAGAATACTAGTGTGAGGATGCACTCAGAGCGGGATCTCTTGCTGTGGTGCTTTCTTTCCATACGTGGAGGGCCCCTCTTTAAAGTGACGCTCATCGCCAGGCACCCTCAAATGAGACAGCGTGACATCACCCTTTGTCCTGTGGACAAAGGTAAAAGGTTGTGCAGTCTGTTCCCAGAGAGCCTTCAGATGCATGTACTGATGCAACCCACAATCCTGTGTGTTGTGCTCCTTGCACAAGCAGTATAAACAAATTTGGTGCGGATCCGAAACCAATATGTGCTAGCTGGAACCCGAACATAGTTTGAACCCAGAGACCTTTGCAGGATTCGGGCATGGTAACAAAAAATGCCAACATTCATACTGCGTGTTCCTGAAGTGAACAGAGTGCGTGGAAAAAAGGAACTGAGGTCACGGGCATGGCGCCTCAATATGGAACAAGTTACTTACCTGTAACTGTTGTTCTCCAGCATGGGTCTGGCATGGATTCACATGCTCATGAATATTCCCCGTCATCAGGCCGGGAATCCTCGGTATAGAAAAAATCAGTTTCGTTTCTGATCTGTCTTTCTCAGTAGTAACCAATCACTGGTCTCTGGGTCATACTGCCCCCAGCCAATGACTGCCCTCTCCCTAAGCCCCGCCTCCGGCAGCCATCCTCAGATTTGGTAGCACGTGAAGTGGCAGTATGACCAAGTGAAGAGCCGCAGAGGGGTAGGCGGGAGGGTTCGCATGTGAATCCATGCCAGACCCATGCTGGAGAACAACAATTACAGGTAAGTAACGTGTTCCTTCTCCAGCATGGGGTCTGGCATGGATTCACATGCTCATGAATATAAGAATACATAGCAGTATACACATGCACAACCACGGGAGGTGGCAAAAAGGCTCAACATCAAGCAATACAACAACTCAACATTAAGCAACTCTTACCTCCTCATCAGGCTCACCTTAGGCGAACAGGTTGCGCAGCACTGCCTGGCCGACTCTGGACTCCTCCCTGGAATCCCGGTCGACGCAGTAGAATCTCGTGAAGGTGTGCGTCGACCTCCACGTAGCAGCCCTGCAGATGTCCAGCAGGGGCACACCAGAGAGGAACGCCGTAGTAGCAGCGATCGCTCTGGTAGAATGGGCTCTCGGACGGCCTGGCAACGGTCGGTTTGCCAACCGGTGACAGTGCATGATGCAGCCGGAGAGCCATCTGGAAATGGAAGTCTTCGAGAGAGCCTTCCCTTGATTCACAGGTCCAAAGTTCACAAACAGCTGTGCTGTCTTCCGAAAACTCTTTGTGCGGTCCACGTAGAAAGTCAGCGCTCTAGCTACATCCAGCGAGTGCAGAGTCCTCTTAGCCGGCGACGAAGGCGACGGGAAGAAAACTGGCAACACCAAGGGCTCGTTGAGGTGGAAGTCCGACGGCACCCTGGGCATGAAGGAGGGGTGCATCCTTAGCACCACCCTTGTGGGGTGCGTCCTTAGCACCACCCTTGTGTCGTGAAAAGTCAAGTATGGAGGCTTGAGAGAAAGGGCCTGTATCTCTCCCACTTGTCGTGCAGAGGTGATGGCCACAAGGAATGCTGTCTTCCACGACAGAAACTTCAACGGCACTGAATGCATAGGCTCGAATGGGGCCCCCATGAGCCTAGTCAGCACCACGTTGAGCTCCCACGCCGGGGCAGGGGCCTTCACCGGCGGGAATGATCGGAACAGTCCTTTCATAAATTCCTTCACCAGTCGATGAGACCACAAGGACGCCCGTCCTGTAGTTCTGGTGTAACGTGAGACGGCAGCCACATGTACCTTGATGGAAGCGTGAGACAGGCCAGCCTTGGCCAAGGACAATAGGTACGGCAATACTTGAGGGGCCGTAATCCGCAGAGGGTTAATCTTCTGTGCACGGCACCAGACAGAGAACCTCTTCCATTTGTGTCCGTAGCATTTGAGAGTTGAGGATGCCCTGGCCTTCGCAAGAACCTCTCTGCAGTCGGCCGGGATGTCGTATCCTCCAAACTCTAGTGCTGCAGGAGCCAGGCCTGCAAGTTCAGCGACTCTGGTTCGTGATGAAGAATGGCACCTCCTTCTCTGGAGAGAAGATCCGCGTCCGTCGGCAGCTTGACTGGTGTGGACGCTGACAAGTCCAGAAGGTCCGGGTACCAGATCTGCCTCGGCCACGCCAGTGCGACGAGGATCATCCTGCACCGGGACCTCTTGAGCTGGTTGACGAGCCGGAGTAGCAAAGACAACGGCGGGAACGCATAAAGGAACAGGCCGTCCCAAGGGAACAAGAAAGCATCGCCCATGCTCCTCGGTTGGGGAAACCTGCTGGCGAACCTCCGGCACTTGGAGTTTGCCGCTGTCGCGAAGAGATCGATCTGGGGTTCACCCCATCGTCGGAAGAGTCGGTCCACTTGATCCTGGCGCAGTTCCCACTCATGGCACGAGCACAGCTCTCTGCTGAGTGAGTCGGCGATGGTGTTTTTTATCCCTGCCAGAGGAAAGGGTACCAGAAACATCCCTTGGGCGACGGCCCAATGCCACAGATACTGGGTTTCCTTGGATAGGGCAGGGGATCTGGTTCCGCCCTGCTTCCGAATATAAAACATTGTGGTGGTGTTGTCGGTGAAGATCCTCACAACCTTGCCCTTAAGGGACGGAAGGAAGGACCTGAGGGCCCAGAACACTGCACAGAGCTCCAAGATGTTGATGTGGAGAGTCTTCTCCTCCAGGAGCCAAAGGCTTCTCGCGTAGAGGCCCCCGGTGTGCGCTCCCCAACCTTCCATGGAGGCATCCGTCATCACCATCACCTGGTGGGCCGGGGCTAGGAAACCTGTTCCCGCCGTCAGATGAGAGCGGACACCCCACCATTGTATCGCCTGACGGAACGCTTCGTCGAGCGGGATCCTGTCCTCGAAGCTGCTCGTCGTCTGGATCCAGTGGGCGTCGAGGAATTCTTGCAAGGGCCACATCCGAAGTCTGCAGTGGCGCACAAGATAAATGCAGGAGGACATCATTCCGAGGAGGGACTTGATAGACCTCACTCTGGCCACGTCCGTGGCCAGCAGACGTTGCACCTTTCCCGGGATGGTCCTTATCTCCTCCGACGGTGAGGCCCGCCGCGCCACTGTGTCGAGCTGTGCTCCCAGAAATAGGGCGACTTGCGAAGGGACCAGGTGGGATTTTGGAAAGTTGGAGAACCCCAGGTCCTTGAGTAGCTGGACGGTCTTCGCCGTGTGTTCCGCGACAAGCTCCCTTGTCCTCGCCCGTATGAGCCAGTCGTCCAGGTAGGGGTAGACGTGGATCCCCTGCAGGCGCAGCCGCGCCGCCACCGGTGCTAGGCACTTGATGAACACCCTGGGCGTCGATTTTAATCCGAACGGGAGGGCCTTGAACTGGTAGTGCCGCCCTTTGACCACGAACCTGAGGAGCCTTCGGTGTCTCTTTAGAATAGGGATGTGGAAGTATGCATCCTCAAAGTCCAACGACGACAGGAAATCTCCCTCCTCCAGCTGTCCCAGCACGTGCTGGAGGGTGACCATCCGGAACTTCTGTGCCTTGATGTATTTGTTCAGTCGTCGCAGGTCCAGGATGGGACACCATCCTCCTGTCTACTTCTTTACGAGGAAGTATCTTGAGTAAACTCCGGAGCCCCGAAGCCTCTTTGGAACGAGCTCGATGGCACCTTTCCTGAGCATCACCCTTACTTCCAACAGCAGTTGAGGGACGTGATTTTCCTTCCTGGCCACGGGAGGAATGCGGGGTCACCTCTTGTGGAACTCGAGGGTCGTGCCCCAGGGCCAGGGCGTCCAGCACCCAATGGTCGGTGGAGATGGACTCCCATATGCCGACGAACTTCGTCAGCCGGCCTCCCACCGGGGTGCTTCGGCGGGGGCCCGACCCGCCGGTCGGTTCAATCTTGCTTGGAGGCCGCTTTGCCTCCTTGACCACCTTGGCGACGACGGCGGGATCCACCTGACTTGCCACGTCCCCTGTAGGCCTCCTGCGACAAAGATCTTGCCGCTTGACGGTACGTAGAGGAGCTGCTGCCGGCTCCCTTGGAGGCATCCTGTCTGCCTCCGGAGCTCCGAAAGGACGGCCGTCGCTGTTGGAGCATACCCAGTGCACGGGCCATCTATGTGTCCGTCTTGATCGCCTGAAGGGACTCATCAACCGCCTTGCCAAAAAGTTTGTTCCCATCGAAGGGCATGTCCAAAACCTTGGTCTGTACGTCCTGGCGGAAATCCGTCGCCTTGAGCCATCCTCTTCGTCTCAGGCAAACGCTGTTGCCCAACTGACGGAAACCAGTGTTGGCGATGTCCGTAGCCACCGTAATGGCGTGGTTCGAGGCAATCTCACCTTCCTGTAAGATTTCCAGGGCCTCAGTCCTCTTGGCGTCCGGAAGGAAATCCAACAGAGGGGCGATCTTGAACCATAACTCCCTGTCGTAGCGGGCTACGATGGCCAGGGCGTTGGCCGCCTTGATGGTCGTCGCTGCAGATGAGATGACCCGTCGTCCCATCGCAATCCAGCTTCCTACCCTCGCCGTCCGGCGGGGAGGTTGAAGTCGAGGCCGATGCCCCCCCCCGGGGTAGGTTGCGCCCTAAGGCACAAGGGGGCAGCGTCGGGGACCCGGTACTTCTTCTCGTACCGGTCCCTCTTCGCAGGAGCCGTGGCAGGGTTCTTGAGGAGGGCGAGCCCCTCATCCCAGATGTCATCAAGAAGCGGTACGGCGAGGACCGTCTTCCTTTTAGCCTCGCGCTGTTGGTAAAGGAACCCTTCCTTCTTTTCTTCGGGGCAGAGCTGGAAGAGCTCAGATGCCCTGGAAATCATAGCATGGAAGGATCCAATCGCGTCGGGTGGGGATGCCCGGGCAGGGGGCGACGGGGGACACGTCCCGTCGTCGCCTCCGTCGTCATCTGTACCCGTCGTAGTCGTGTCCATGCCTGTATCATCCCCGTGGGTAGTGGACCGGGGGGAAGGCAGAGAAGGCCGCAGAGGCGGGAGAGGAGGCCTAGGATGCGTCCTCCTCCTCTTAAGTGGTGGGCTCTCCGAAGGTCCTGGCTCCGGTTCCCCCGTCGGGTCTGGCTCAAGCACCTCTGTCGGGGGAAGGGGCAACCTAGTCCTTATCTCCGAGTATAAGGACTGGATGCTGACAAAATGGCCGCCGAGGTGTCCTGCGGTGCCGGAAACGACGGGAGCGAGGGCTCTTGAGGAGCCTCGTCTGCGTCACCGTCGCCCTCGTCGTCGCCCTCGTCGGGATCCCTCCCGATGGGCTGGGCCTCCTCCATGACTTGGATGAGCTCCTCTTCAGAGGTCGTGTCCGTATCCACGACTGCCACCAACCCCTCCCCCACCCTTTCCAACGAGGAGTTTGTGCGGGTCTTCTCGATGGGCCTGAAAGACGACTCCCTCTGCGGTGGCAGGGAGACTCTGGTACCTGAGGGCGCCTCCACTGGTGTAGCCTCCACAGGCTGTGCCAGGGCCGCGGCAACATCCTCAATCGAGGTCTTAGCAGGGTGAATTAAGGCCAACGTCACCTTCTGTACGTGTGGGGCCTTCACCTTGGGGGGAGGGTCCGAGCCTCGCTCCCCCTCTGCCGGAATCTTCAAGATCGACTGGGGCCTCTCCAGAAGCTTTGCCGGGTTCTCGGACTTCCTCTTACCCGAGCCAGAGCGTTGGCTCGTGGTCAATGGCGCCGGGGAGGATGCGCCCTGCCTGGCAGCCAAGGAGCCCGACCGTTCGGCGCTCCGGGTGCCCACTGACTCGCGGTGCTTAGCCTTTTGTTGGGCCCCCGTCGCCAGAGCACCCTCATAGGACTTAGAAGACCGCTCGGACTTCTTTTTCTTCTTCTCACCTGGCGGGAACTAACCTTCCAACCAGTTGGCGAAACGGAGGTGGCGATCCTTCATGTTCCACTCCGACATGTGCCTACAAAAAGCGCAGTCCTTTTCCTTGTGCGTCTTGTCCTCATGGAGACAGTAGAGGCATAACGAATGCTCGTCCTCCTTGAAAACGTTCTGAAGCTGGCATCCAGGGCAGGTCCTGAACAGCTTCCCGGGCGTCGAGCTCCCTTTCTCCTGGGCCATGTCCGGGGTAGGCCTTGGAACTTCTGGAATCCTCCAAAAGCGTAACTTGACGAAATCTTCACCCTTGAGGGGCGTAGAAACTCCGAAACGGATCCCGTTCGGAAGTAGAAACGGTGGAGCTTGAGGCTCTATTTAACCAAAAAAAATGAGAAAATCTCCTGAAAAAGCACGAAAACGCAGCAAAAGCTAGAGAGCTACAGCACGAGGACTCCCAACACTTGAACTTGCGGTAAAAATCTGAGGATGGCTGCCAGGGGCGGGGCTTAGGGAGAGGGCAGTCATTGGCTGAGGGCAGTATGAGCCAGAGACCAGTGATTGGTTACTACTGAGAAAGACAGATCAGAAATGAAACTGATACTGATTTTTTCTATACCGAGGATTCCCGGCCTGACGACAGGGAATATTCATGAGCATGTGAATCCATGCCAGACCCCATGCTGGAGAAATATTGGATCCCGAGGTAATGTTCGGTGCAGGGCACATAGTGGCATCGGACGGAACCGATGTGGAGCCATGCTGTGCCCCTTGGCAGCTGAAACATTTCGGAGAGAAGCTGCACTGTGGATTGGATTATCATAGATGAGGAATCCATGGGCAGAAGGAATACATTAGAAATGGAACAAGTTACTTACCTGTAACTGTTGTTCTCCCGCATGGGTCTGGCATGGATTCACATGCTCATGAATATTCCCCGTCGTCAGGCCGGTAATCTTCAGTAAAAGAAAGAACAGTTTCACTTTCACTTGAAAACTGTCTTTCTCCTATAAACCAATCAATGAGCTCTGGGTCATACTGACCGCAGCCAATGACTGCCCTCTCCCCAAGCCTCTCCTCTGGCAGCCATCTTCAGATTTGGTAGCACGTAAAAGTGGCAGTATGACCACGAAGAGACGCAGGAGTTAGGGTTTGCATGTGAATCCATGCCAGACCCATGCTAGAGAACAACAGTTACAGGTAATTATTTTGTTCTTTCTCCAGCATGAGGTCTACCATGGATTCACATGCTCATGAATAAAGAATACATAGCAGTACAACATTACACAACCACGGGAAGCGGCAAGGCTCAACAGAAGCAATTACTCTTACCTCAGGACCAGACTCACCTTCAAGCAAACAGGTTTGGCCGACCCTGGACTCCTCTCTGGAATCCCGGTCGACACAGTAGAAAAGTGTGGGTAGACATCCATGTAACAGCCCTGCAGATGTCCAGCAGGGGCACACCAGACTGGAACGCTGTAGTCGCAGCGATGGCTCTGGTAGAATGGGCTCTCGGAAGGACAAGCAGCGGTCGGTTTGCCAACCGGTGACAGTATGTGATACAGCTGGAGAGCCAACTGGAAATGGAAGCCTTGGACAAAGCGTTCCCATGGTTCACAGGACCAAAGTTTACGAAAAAAGTTGAGACGCCGTCTGGAAACTTTGTGCGTGCCACACAGCGCTTCAGAGCACACGCCACATCCAGCGAGTGCAAAGTCCTTTTAGCTGGCGACCAAGCATCGGAAAAAACACAGGCAAAACCAAAGGCTTGTTGGGGTGGAATTACGATAGAACCTTGGGCATGAAGGAGCGGTGCGTCCGCAGCACCACCCTCACCTCGTGGAAAGTCAGATAAGGCCGCTTGCAGGACAGGGTCTGGATCTGGTGTAGCGGGAGATAGACGCCAGATGCATCTTGATGGAGGTGCGCTAGCCCCGCCTTGGCCAAGGGTAACAAGTACGGATGAATCAGTGAGGCCGTGGCCTTCAGAGGGTTGATCTTCTGCATCTCGCACCATGTCACGAAATGTTTCCACTTGAGCCCGTAGCACTTAAGACTCAATGATGCTCTGACCCTGGCAAGGACCTCCCTGCAGTCCACCAGCAGCTGGTACCCTCCGAACTCGAAGGCTGCAGGAGCCAAGCCCTCTGGCCCAGCGTTCCTGGCTTGTAGTGCAGGATTGCGCCTCCTTCCCTGGTAAGCAGATCTGCGACCACTGGAAGCTTGACTGGAGGGCACGATAATAGGCTGAGAAGGTCTGGGTACCAAATCTGCCGCAGTCACGCCGGGGTGATGAGGATCATCCTGCATCGGCACCATTTGAGTTTATGGATTACTCCCAGCAGGAGAGGCAATGGCAGGAACTCATACAGGAACAGAAAGGAGAACACGTCCCCCATGCTCCCGGTCTGGTGGAACCTGCTGGAGAATCTCTGTCATTTGGAGTCTGTCTCCGTCGCAAACAGGTAGATGGGGTTTGCCCCACCCAAGGAAGAGGTTGTTCACTTGATCCTGCCGGAGCTCCCACTGGTGGCAAGAGCGCAGCTCTCTGCTGAGGGGCGTCGGCAATGATGTTCTTGACTTCCACCAGGTGAAAAGGAATGAATAACATCCCCTGGGCGACATCACAAGTCCTGCGCGTCTCTTGAGAGCGCTGGGGATCCTATTCCCCTGAGCTTCCTGATGTAGACATTGTGGTGGTATTGTCTGTGAAAACCCTCACCAACTTGCCCTTGATGGAAGGAACAACTTGAGGGCCCAAACCACTGTCCGCAGCTCCAGGATATTGATGTGGAAATTCCTCTCCTCTGGCAGCCACAGGCCCGTGGCATGGAGACGTCCGGTGTGAGCTACCCAGCCCTCCATGGATGCATCTGTGGGGACTCTGGAAATTCGTGCACCCGGCCATGTTGGAGCATATGTCCCACCACCTTGTCGCTCGACGGAACTCCTTGTCGAGCACAATCCTGTATGCAAAACCTACAGGCACCTGGACCCACTGAGGGTCCAGGAACTGTTGAAGGGGCCGCATCCGCAACCTGCAGAGCCTGATCAGGTAGATAGACAACGACATCATGACAAGCAGTGACTTGATGGTCAGTACCATGGTGATCTTCAGTGTCAACAGCCGTTGCACCTTGCACAGAATGGCCGCTATTCTTTCCTCCGAGGGGGGCGCTATGCAGGTGACCGTGTTGAACCTGGACCTCAGGAACAGCACGTCCTTCAATGGAATCAAGCAGGACTTTGGATAGTTCACTGAGAATCCAAGATCTGTCAACAACCCGACGGTCCTGTCCGTGTGTTCGACAGCGGTCTCCTTTGACTTGGCCCGGATGAGCCAGTCGAGGTACAGATACACATGTATCCCTTGCAGACGTAAATGAGCCTACTGGTGGCAGGCACTTCATAAAAACCCTACGTGCCAACTTCAGTCCGAAGAGGAAGGCCTTGAATTGGTAATGCTGTCCTTGTACGACGAAGCGCAGGAACTTCCGATGCTTCTCGTGAATGGGTACGTGGAAGTAAGCATCCTCTAGATCCAGCGATGTCAGGAATTCCCCTTCCTCCAGCTGACCGAGCACCTGTTGCAGTGGGACCAGCCTACATTTTTGGGACTTGAGGTACTTGTTTAGATACTGCAGGTCGAGAATGGGCCTCCAGCCCTGGTCTTCTTTATCAAGAGGTATCTGGAGTAGACTCCAGAGACACAGAGTCACTTTGGAACCAGCTCTATCGCCCCTTTTCTTAGCATGGCCCATACTTCCTGCAGGAGCTGGGGCATGTGCTGCTCCTGCCAGGTCACTGGTGGTATCTGCGGACACTTCTGCTGAAACCCCTCTAGAGTGGGTCTGTGGACAAGAGCGTCCAGCACCCATCGGTCAGTGGAGAGCTTTTTCCACTCGCTGACTAAGCCCGCCAGCCTGCCTCCCACCGGGGAGCATGGGTGGGGGCCCGACGTCTTGGCAAGTTCAATCTTGCTCCATTGGGATCAATGACGACAGCAGCCCCCTCCGAACAACCCCTGTAGGCATCCTGGGCCATGGAACGGGAGGGTTGGCGGTACGAGGATGATCCTCACCGAAACCCTTTGATGATCTTCTAGATTTGCCTCCTGAAGCACGAAAGGAAGGAAGATGCTGCTGCTGTGTGCATAGGGTCCGGGCCGTCTCTGAGTTGGTCTTGATAGCCTGAAACGACTCGTTAATGGCCTTTCCAAACAGATTGTCTCAGTCGAACAGCATGTCTAGGACCCTTGTCTGAACTTCCTGTCAAAAATTGGTGGCTTTCAACCAGCCACAACGACGGAGGCAGACACTGTTCCCCATCTGTCAGAACCCTGTGTCTGCGATGTACAGGGCCACGGTGATGGCATGGTCCGATCACACCTTGCCCTCCTGGAGAATTTCCAGAGCCTCGACCTGTTTGTCTTTCGGGGAGAAATTCCAGCAGTGTGGCCATCTTGTATCACAGCTCCCTATCGTACCTGGCCAGGATCGCGAGAGCATTCGCTGCCTTGACCGTCATCACTGCCGAGTAGATCACCTTTCTACTCGTGGCGTCCAACTTATTTCCCTCGCTTTCCGTGGGAAAAGAGGCTGAAGATGATGGATTTGATGATTTCTTACTCGCAGCCGCTGAGTCCACCGAATCGAAGGAGGGCTGCGACCCCAGGCACTTGGATGCAGACTCTCTCCACCTGCTTGGCCGAAGCCTCCCACCTCAGAGGAAGAGCCACTCTGGGCATCAAAGGGGTCCCCTGGAGTGGATCAGACCCCTTTGCTTTCGAGAGGGCAGCTGCCACCAGCTCGACTGTCGAGGATGACTTCTCCTGGACCACCTGGGCCTTCAGGGGTAGGTCAGCCACCTGGCTTCTCCTGCAGCTTCCTGGTGTTAGCCGACTTCCTCTTCGAGGAGGAGTTGGAGCGATGGCTTGAGATGGAGGTAAACGTTGAAGATGAACGCGCCCCGCTTGTTGCGCGACCCCCTTGCACGTTTCCCCCCGACAGAAAAGGACTTTCAGTGCTTCGCCTGATCTTGGGCCCCCACGGATGAAGTGGCCTCAAAGGACTTAGAAGCCCGCTTCTGGGACCGGTCGGTCCTGGGTGAGGCATGCCCCTGTTTGCCACACGGGGTAGAGGCATTGTCCTTGAACCATGCCGGCAATCTACTGTGCCGATCCTTGACGGTGCGTTTGGTGAATCAAAGGCAAATTTCGCAATCTGCTTCCTTGTGGTCCGGATGGAGATAGTAGAGGCACTGGGAGTGTTCGTCTTCCACAAACACAGTCCTCAATCCGCCGCTGGAGCAGAGCTTGAAGAGAGAACCTCCGTCCTTCTCCTCCGACATGGTCCGGCGTGCTGTTTAGGCTGACTGCCTTCTGGAATCTTAGATGAACTCAACGATTCTTGCCCTTGAGGGGTGTTGAATGACGCGGACAATGGATCCAAGTTTGCCGGTCAAATAAACAAAGTGCACACAGGCTCTTTTGACAAAAATAGGAACTTATTTCCTGAAAAAAAAAAAGCACAGAAACGTAGAAAAGCTCTCGGCGCAAAACACGAGGACTCCCAACACTTGAACATGTGGTAAAAATCTGAAGATGGCTGCCATAGGAGGGGTTTACCGAGAGGGCAGTCATTGGCTGGGCGCAGTATGACCCAGAGCTCAGTGATTGGTTTATAGGAGAAAGACAGTTTGTAAGTGAAAGTGAAACTTTTTTCTTTCACTGAGGATTCCTGGCCTGACGACGGGGGAAAATTCACGAGCATGTGAATTCATGCCAGACCCCATGCTGGAGAAAGAAGGACTACTGTTTCAAACTCCCATTGGACAAGTTGTCTCAAAGTCTTGACTGCTGTGACAAATTCAAGCCTCTGACTGTCCCAAAGAGGAGATGGAACCCACCAGCTCTCAGTAGGGGGCTCCTGCTCGATTACTGCCACGACAGCAGAGAATTAAAATAACACAATTGTGTTTCTGCATACAAAATGGTGCCTTCAAGTCAGAACTTGGAGGCCCATTTGCAGCAATTTTTTTCACGGCAAAAAAAAAAAGAAATGCAAAGAACAAGTTACTTTCTTACCTGGTAACGTTCTTTCGATGGGATGGTCCGACGACGTATTCCATATCTATGACATGTAATCACCACAGCTGTGCTGCTTCGGAAACTTTTCGGCGTCTGCGTCCTGCGTCGATGCGCCGTCGTCGAGGACCTCCTCCGACGTCCGACGTCATCCGATGTGATAAGTAGGACGCACGACGCCCATAGCCTCAGTTGTAGTTTTTTCCCCCAGAACGTGTGACATAAGTCAATTGCCAGTCAGACACAAAGCCTTGCGGAACGTAAGCTGCAATCGCAAAAGAAATTCTGCAGCAGGGAAGGCAGGGCGGGAGCGATATGGAATACATCGTCGGACCATCCCATCGAAAGAACGTTACCAGGTAAGAAAGTAACTTGTTCTTCGAGGGGATTGGGTCCTCCGACGTATTCCATATCTATGACAGACTCCCAAAGCAGTACCAAAGCAAGGAGGAGGGAAAGAATTTAGAATCAAAATGTAGAATAGCCAATCAAATAGCAGAGCAAAGGACCGCCTTGCCAAAGGCCAGATCCTGTGCTCGGATGGACTCGAGGGAATAGTGACGTACAAATGTATGTACTGAAGCCCAGGTGGCTGCATCAAAGATGTTGCGAACAGGAACACCCCTCTGCAGGGCAGTAGACGCAGCCATACCCCTGGTAAAATGGGCCCGCAAGCCAGCCGGTGGGTCCTTACCCGCCAAGCGGTAGCACTCCGAGATGGCCAAAATAATCCAGCGAGACAAAGTCTGTTTCGTCACAGCTTGCCCCAAACGCTTTCCAGCGTAACCAATAAAGAGTTGATCATCCACTCTGACCCGGGACATGCGTGAAACATAAAAGCTTAAAGCTCTCCTAGGATCAAGCCTATGGAGCCTCTCCTCTTCCTTACCAGGATGCGGAGGAGGATAGAATGCCGGAAGAACAACCTTCTGGGCCAAATGAAATTCCGTCACTACCTTCGGAAGACAAGAAGGACGAACTCTAAGGACAACCCTGTCCTTGTGAAATACAGTGAAGGGAGGCTTAACTGAAAGTGCCTGTAACTCACTCACTCTGCGAGCGGAAGTAACCGCAACTAAAAACACAGTTTTCAGAGTTAACAGCCTCAAAGGGCACGAATGTAAAGGCTCAAACGGAGCACCCATAAGAAACTTAAGAACAAGGTTTAAATCCCAACCGGGCACCAGGAAAGGTGACGGAGGGAACACATTAGTGAGCCCTTTCAGGAACTGTGAAATCAAAGGGATTTTAAAGTAAGAACACTCTTCAGACGAGCGCTTAAAGATGGACAGCGCCGCCAGGTAACCCTTAACGGTACCCACTTGCAAGCCCCTGTGGGCCAAAGAAAGTAAAAAGGACAGAACCATGGGGATGTCACATGCAAAAGGATCCACATTCTGAACTCTGCACCAGTCACAGAACTTACGCCAACGGCAACGGTACAGAGACTTTGTTGCCGGCCTTCGGGCCGAAAGCAACACCTCCATCACGTCCTCCGGGAGGTCCCAATCCGTATACCTCAACCTTTCAGAAGCCAAGCGTGAAGGTTGAGGGATCTGACCTCTGGATGGAGAACCTGACCCCCCTCCCCTGAGAGCAGATCGTCTCGGTAGGGAAGACGACGTGGAGGGCAGATGGATAAGTCGAGAAGGTCCGGGTACCATGTCCTCCGAGCCCACGCCGGGGCAATGAGGACCATCCGGGAACCGAACTTCCGTAACCTCCGCAGCACTTGCGGGATGACGGGGACTGGAGGAAACGCGTACAGCAGCGGGAAGGACCACTCCACCACGAACGCGTCTCCTAAGGCTCCTTTCGGAGGAAATTCCCGCGAGCAAAACCTTTCGCACTTCCGGTTGACACTGGAGGCGAAGAGATCCACTTGAGGGGTCCCCCAAAGGGCGAAGATCTCCAGGAGAATCTCCTGAGCCAACTCCCACTCGTGAGATCGCGCTCTGCCTGCTCAGAGCGTCCGCCGTCACGTTTTCGGCTCCGGCCAGATGAACTGCCGAGATCGAAACTTCCTGCTGGATGGCCCAGAACTCGAGCTGCATCGCCTCCCTGCACAGAGGAAGTGACCCCGCCCCCCCCTTTTTGTTGAGGTAGTGCATGGCCACTGTGTTGTCCATCAGGATCAGGACATTCTTCCCTCGCACAGACGGCAGAAAAGCCTTCAGGGCTAGCCTGACGGCCCTCAGCTCCAACAGATTGATATGGAGTCTGGATTCCGACGGAGACCAACGACCGCTGACTGTCAGCCCGTTGGCATGAGCTCCCCATCCCGTGAGGGATGCATCCGTCACGATCGTCACCTCCGGCCAGGGAAGCCAAAATGGAGCCCCCCTCATCAAGTTGCCTTCGACGGCCCACCACCGAAGGTCCCGGGCGACCGAGGACGGCACCTGAATCGAGTCCGACATCCTGCCGGAGGACTGCGACCATTGCGTCTCGAGTGCCCACTGCAAAGATCTCATCCGCAGGCGAGCCTCTGGCACCAGAAGAATGCAGGATGCCATGAGGCAGAGCAACCTCAAGAACTCGAATGCTGGGAGCGTCTGGGCATGCTGAAACTTGTGCACCATCTGCTGAATGTGAAGAGCCCTCACCTGGGGAGGAAAACACAGCCCCAGGGAAGTGTCGAGCACTGCTCCGATGTACTGGAGCCGCTGTGTTGGCGTCAAATGGGACTTCGTTAAATTGAGGGAGAAGCCCAGCCTGTGAAGGGAGCAACAGGTGACCGACAGATGATCCAGGACTTGCTCGGGAGAGCTCCCCCTGATCAACCAATCGTCCAGGTAGGGGTAGACGTGAATCCCCCCTTGCCTGAGATGCGCTGCCACCACCACCATGAGCTTGGTGAAAACCCTCGGGGCAGAGGTCAATCCGAACGGCAGGACCCGAAACTGAAAGTGCGAGTCGCCAACCGCGAACCTCAGGTACTTCTTGTGCTTGGGATGGATCGGCACATGGAAGTAAGCATCCTTGAGGTCGAGTGACACCAACCAGTCCTGAAGCTGAAGGGCCTGGAGGACTTGAGAGAGAGTAACCATCTTGAACTTGTCCTTCCTGAGGAGTTTGTTCAAACCGCGCAAGTCCATGATGGGTCTCAATCCCCCGTCTTTCTTCGAAACCAAAAAATAAGGGGAATACCATCCCTTGTTCCTCTCCGCTACAGGCACCAGTTCCATGGCGCCTTTCTCCAGCAGGGCTTGAATTTCCTGCGCAAGGAGCGGATCCGGACTCTGCAAAGAGAGGTTCCCCGGTGGATTGTCGCGAGGCCTGTGCCGAAAGGGAAGACAGTAGCCGTGGGTTATGATCTCCAGAACCCACATATCTGAAGTAATGGCTTGCCACTCTACAAGATGCTGCGCCAGCCTTCCCCCAACCGGCGAACCATGGGACATGGCCTCACGACTGAGTGGGAGCGGCTGCGGCGTTACCTGAGGGCAAAGAGGCAACTGCCCGAGCGGCCTTGGCACCACGGGTACCCTGTCGTCCACCTCTGGTACCCCTGCGTTGGCCTCTTTGACTGCCAGCTCCTCTCGCTTTACTGAAGGATGAGTAATAGCGAAAGGAACCACCCCTCCACTGCTGTCCCCTAGGACGAAAAGGAGGAGGTTGGCGAACTGCAGCGCCCAACGACTTCGCTGCAGCTTTTGAGGTCTGCAACCTCTCAAGGCTCTCGTCAGCCTTGCTGCCAAAAAGGCGTTCACCGTCAAAGGGCATGTTGAGGAGCCGGGACTGCACATCAGGAGCAAACCCCGACTTCCGCAACCACGCAAACCTGCGTATCACGGTGCTCGCCGCCATGGACCTACTGACGCATTCAGCTAAGTCCAAACCCGACTGAACGGACTCACACATGGCATCCTTACCATCCTGGACCACAGCAAGGAAACCATCCCGTTCGTCCCCTTCGGGAACGTGTTCAGCCGCTAACGCAACACAGTTCCACAGAGTGTGCGTGAAACGTGACAAGGCACAAATGGAGTTGGCCGCCTGAAGCGCCATACCACCAGAAGAAAACACTTTCTTCGCCCAACCATCAAAACGTTTGTCGTCCCTATCAGGAGGGATGGTAGGGTACGACGCCTGCTTCGCCGGGGCCGTGGCCGCCTGCACCACCAAACTCTCCGGAGTGGGGTGCCTGGTCAAGTAGCAGGGGTCGCCACCGGCTGGACGGTATTTTCGCGACAAGGATCTGCCCACCGCCGGGAGACTCTCCGGAGCAGTCCAAGCCGCCGCCACCCTTCTCTGTAAAGCCATATGGAACGGCAGAACCGGGTCAGTTGGAGGACCAACATCAAGGATGTCTGTCAGATCATCCTGCACAAACTCCCCTGGGGGAGCAGACCATCCAAGTACTCAGAAACCCTAGCCATAAGGCGCCGGTACGAGGAATCACCATGGGAGCCAGGCTCAGGCCTACAAAACTCCACCTCCGGAGAGGTGTCCAGTCCACTGGCATCATGCAGTGACTGTCTCAACTCGTCAAACTGACTATGGCCCGAGACAATGTCATCCGGAACCTGACTAGGAACCAGGCCATCAGAATCCTCATCCGCCTCTGAAATATAGTCCAGGTGGCGAAAAGAAGGCACTCGAGAGTGCTTGCTCTTAACCAGAGCCTTCCTAGGGGGTCCACCCGTGCCCCGGGGTACCTCCGTCACGAAAGGCGTCGATGGCGTCGAGCGAATCGGCGCCAGCGTCGAGAGAACCGGCACCGGCGCCGAGAGGATCGGCGTCGAGGAAATCGGCATCAACGTCAGATGCAGCGCCTCCAGAATCGGCGGCGTCGACACAGCCCTCGAGGCCGGAGCCCCGAGCGTGTCCGTCGACGGCCTCGACGACTCCCTCGAAGCCGGAGCCTCGAGAAAGCCTGTCGACGCCACAGACGTCGATGCCCTCTTCGAAGACCTCACAGGAGCACACGGTCTCGAACGCGTCGAGGACCGGGACCTGGAACGGGTACGCCGAGAACGAGTCCCCTTGTCCGAACGGGACCTCTCCCGTGACTCGTGCCGACCACTCTTGCGAGCGGTGTCTCTCGACCTCACACGACCGACCCCACTCGGGGGGGCGGACGGCTGAGTACCCTGCGACTCAAGAATCGCCAGCATCTTCTTCCCGAAGGAAGCCCATTCCTCCGGCGTCGCACGGCTGGAGGGGTAAGCGACGTGCCGGGCAGAGCCCTCCGAAGAGGACCTGGAAGACGACCGGTGACGGCGCTTCCGAGAATGCCTCGAAGAGGCTGAGGAGTGGCGAGACCGACTCCTAGAAGGAGACCCACGAGACTTCTGACAATGACACGGAGAGTCACCCCTCGAATCATCCGTCGAAAGCCCCGCAGACTTCGACTTCCGGGGCCTGGACACCCGACCTACCGACAACTTCTTCTTACGTTCGCGTAAGGCTTTGGACGTGAGCAACTGGCAGTCGATACAGTCATCCGTGTCGTGGGCCTCCCCGAGGCACCAGAGGCAGGCGTCGTGCGAGTCCGTCACCGACATCTTGGACCCACACTCCCCGCACTTCTTGAAACCCGGACGCGGGGTCGAAGACGAAGTAGACATCTTCAGAAGGATTTTCACAAACGAACAGGTTCGAAGAACCGAGATAGAAAAGAACTCCAAAGAGTCGAGGCGTTGAAACCGAGAAACACGAAGCAACACGTTCGCGGAAAAAACGGAACTGAGGCTATGGGCGTCGTGCGTCCTACTTATCACATCGGATGACGTCGGAGGAGGTCCTCGACGACGGCGCATCGACGTCATCGACGCAGGACGCAGAAAAGTTTCCAAAGCAGCACAGCTGTGGTGATTACATGTCATAGATATGGAATACGTCGGAAGATCCAATCCCCTCGAATATATATTTTTAATTATGGCAAATATTTTTAGATAACATTTTTGAGTGAACTTCCCCTTTAAGAGTACAGGGACCAATCTGTACTACAGATCCAGGCAGGTACTGTACACCTATATGATTATGAAAGATGATGTCGTGTGAAGCCTCTATGGGAGCTGGCAATGGTTATTTGATACTACCCAGGTGATGCGAAGAAAGGTAATGACAGGTGGCAGTACGGACTGGACCAACCTGCCAGCAGAACCCTGAAGGCCAGGAATGTTATGATGAAATGATATATAAAGCGCAGCCTACAGCAACAAGGGGTTGGGCAGGAAAACACAACAACCAGGCAACAAACTAGAACAAGAATGTTTTCAAGGCACAACGAAAGAGTAGATGATCCTGACTAGTAAGTGAGAATAAGGAAGTGAATTCCACAATTGGGAGGCAGACACAGAGAAAGAGCACCCTCCAATAGAAGAATGCTTAAAACGAGGCACCGTAATACGCAAAGCTGCTACAGAGCAGAGGGCACAAAGGGGGAACATACAGATAGAATTTGGCCTGCTGATATTCTGGCCCGGTCCCATAAAAAATCTGATGGACAATGCAAAGTGCCTTCAAATTGTCAAGCTTGGCCACAGAAAGCCAGTGGAGAGAGGCATGGTCTAAAAAATAAAAGCATGACGCAGTAACCCAATAGAAACCCTGGCTGCAGTATTTTGCAGAACTTGCAGCTGCTGTTTTAACAAATGCATAGGTTGAGCGAGATAGAGTGAATTGCAATAATCCATAGAACCCGAGATCATAGACGACACCACCAGAGGATGAAAGTGTGGAGGTATAAAAGGCTAAAACCTTTTGTGAGGAGCAGGAATGGTCCTCACAGCAAGCAGCACTGCGAATCTACAATAGAGGGGGAAAAAACTAAAAGATATTGCAACCACTGGTGGATGCGGATCTCCAGGAATCTGGCTCCCAACGAGCTGCAACTAAGAACATACTCCAGGCAAGAACATGGAAGTGGTGGTGCAAAGCAACCCATGGAAGTAAAGCAGAACCAGCAAGAAAGCAAGCCTTGGATCTGATGCCAAGATGGCCACACGGCCGTTAGACCTGTGACAAAAAGAGCACATGACGAGCAAACCAGAAAAAAAAACATTCCCAATGCTACATAGAACCCAGATTAGAAGCAAACAAATGAAGAGGGGAAACAACTAGTTTCTGTAGGCCTATAAAAGGCTTCTTTAGAGCAAAGACGCAGGTGGGGAGAACGAGGCAAGAGGTTGAGACGTTGCAGTGGAGCGAGCAGAAGCAGACAAGATCACAGCAGGCCAGTAGACCAATACCTAAAGGAAGCATCAGCACAAAGAGGTCAGGGGAGCACCAGGGGCCAGAGAAGTAGGCCCAAGAAGGAACCTGAGAAGGCTGACCTAACAGTGGTGGAGTCAACTAAGGAGGGCTCGCAGGAGATGGAGCCACTTGGTAATCTAATGGGAGAAAGATTGCTTGCAGGTGGGAAGGTCCATATATCTCTTAAAATGTATCACTTTCACTTCCAATTATAACTTATTGAGAAAGTGAGGAAGGCCCCATATCCCTTCCAGGGACGTGGAACACTTTAACCACAGATCAGGAGGAAGTAGGGCAGGCACACTCCTTTCATCTGGATTATAAATAGCAAAGTTGTGAGGTATATCCTTGCGAAGAGCAAACATGGCATAGAAGAAGTTGGGCCCTATTGTCAGTTTGGGCCCTTGCTGATCTATCTGGTCCTGCGCAAAGCAGGCTGGCCCAATCGAAGAGGGCCACCGCCGGAGGACATCAACCTCACCAAGATGGCGGCTGCCTCACGACACCCAAGCCCAAGCAAAGATGATGCCGGGAGTCCCCCGCACTGGAGAAACCATGGGTATCTGATAAGACGGCTCCAGGAAGCTTGTGTGTCGCAACTGGATCCCTTAGTTGTCACAGCGCTTCCCAGCAATTTCTCGCCTGTCTTTTCGTGATCCTTGTCCTCACTTGGTCATTTTCAGGGTTTCTCCTCCATTGAAGAGTTTTTCCTGTGTGGTCCCTTGCGGGTGTCGGGGGAGCCTCTCTCTCCCTCTGTGACATCTAGAGATCAAGGTGGCTGGCGCAAGGACATACCATCTCTTCCTGGAGAGACCTCACAAGATATTACAAGTAAGGCGTATCCTGAGAACTATCCCAAATTCTGTGGTTTAGTTTGGGAAACCTGGAGGAGACTAATAGCCGCAGTAGAAATAGAACTTTGATACTTCTATTTGAATCGGCTTCAATATATTCCAGAAAAGAGTTCCTAGTTATGCATTTGATAAACCCCTAGATCCTTTAGGTGTTTATCTCAATCAATCTTGGTAGTTAAATAAAAACTGTTTGACACTTCAATTTCAGTCTAACATGATCCGTCCATCCACTCAATAGCTTGCCCATTGCAGTCAGTGGGCTGATCACTCAATTCTCAGCCAAATGGTGTTCTTAACGAGCATAGCAAGGAAGCCATTATCCCAAAGCTACACCTCTGCAGCTAGTACCAGTATTGCACCTCTTTAGGCATATTGATTCCTCAGAGACTATGCCCAATCTTCCCTAAACCCTAGTAAGGGTTAAATCTCTTTTCCATTCCACCTCAGATGCAACAACTAAAACATTGTTAACACATTCGGGAGGAAAATCTGACATTGCAAAATGGGCTACATATTCTTTACACTAAAGAAAGACACACAAACATAACCGTCACCTAGCTGTCAATGTCAGCACTGAGACTGTCACAGTCATATCCTTATAAATACCTTTGTGGGGTGTGGCTTTAAGAAGGACTCAACCAAAAGGCCAGAGAACCCAGGCTGGAAAGCTCACATGACCCCCAGATGCACTGGAGCTATGTATTGCATATTGCCTTTTTTGCTTCAGGTTTCCACTTTTCAGGATTCAGCAAAATCAAAATAAAATCCCAGGACCAGATTGGATGCCTAAATCAGCATAACATGGACCCACAAGACTGTCTAGTGGGCACAAAGGAACCTTGTACTAGGGTCCTCTGGAGTTAGAAGTGTCTGGTCTATAACAGTGATACACGTTCCAGTGTTGCTAAGGCAGCCATCTCTCTCATAATGATTGCAATCCTTGAAAATTGTGTTAGGGATTTCCTGTACTACTACCTGGAGTTGTCCAGTGACCTTTAGGGATATTATGGCTACCTGAGCCTATGTGCTCCACTTCTAGCTGGAGTCTGCCAGCCTAACCTTCCCTGCGCTCCATTCAAATGTGTGGACTCGTCAAACTCCCCACATCTGCTTGAGCTGGGGCTGCCGAAGACTTTTCCACCTCCTGGCACATGGGGCTTACTAGACTCATGTGGCAGACCCACCAGGACGTTATCCCTTACTACGCGGAGGCCTGGAAGGGGTGGAAAGTTCAGTTTGAGTGCTGCTGTTTAAAACACTCCTGGTTCTGAGGCATCCCGTGCTTATTCCTAGTCACCAATCTCCATCCCTGCTCACAGTTTAGGGTCTATCATCTTGGCGTTGGCAAACTAACAGTATCTTACTAAATACTCTGCCTCTAGACCACTACGCTCCTCTGGCTCCAACTCTGTGTGTAAAGTGTTTTGCTAAACAGAGGGCAGTTGGTCGTTGGCATTGCTCAGCTGGCTCCCTCCTATGGAACAGCCTCCCCCCTTCGTCTGTGCCTTGAGAAGGATCTTCTTAAATTCTGGAAGCTCAATTTCTGCAAATTGAAGTGCATTACCACGTAGTTAGGGGAGGGGGTGAGGAGTACAAGCATAACAAACACACACAAGTGTTTCAGGTGCACAATGCAAGGTGGGGGGGAGACAAAGGCACAGACTGACAACAAACCTACTGGGTAAGGTGCATTCAGATTGTGTAAGTGCCAGACAGGAAGTGCAAGTGATGGGCGAAGATAATTGCACCTGGTCCAGGAGGGCTGTGCAAGTGCAGAGGGTTATCTCTTAGTGAAGTGCGTAATGCTGCAAGTAGTGCAGGGGCCCGGAGGCAAGTGCAGGGACTGGTGTGGGTGCCTGGGACCTGCAAGGTTCCGAGGTGAGTCAGGTGACCAGTCAGCAAGCTGAGCAGAAGGAGGTGGTAGCAGGTAGAAAGTGGAGGTTAGCAGGGGAGAGTTAGAGAGAAAGCAGAGGAGAAGAGGAAGGTCTTGAGGAGTTTCCAGAATTGAAGGAGATCCAGCTAGAGACACAGACAGGGAGACGGTTCAAGAGGGTGGCCAATGCAGAGGATAAGTTAGTATTGCTTGAACTGGTGGATTTGTGTAAAGCTTTTCCGTTTAACAAGTTGTCCTTGGACTACCATCGAAGAAGAGCCTGTGCTAGAGTTAGCGAAACAACCACTAGATTGTCCCACCAACCGCTTGCCTGAGACCATTGTTTTGCTAACCACTCCAGCATTGGGCGAATGAGCAGCCATGCGTGTGGCACTAGGTAAATGCATGAGGCCATCATCTCGAGCAGGCACATTGCTGTGCAGATTTTCTTTTTTTTAAAAAACAATTTTATTGGTTTTTACAACAAAATCAACATTCAACAAAACCAGCATTACATATCATAATACGTTTGCATCATATACATATCGTTAAGTATCTGCCGCTTACCCCTTACCATCCCCCCAACTCGAGCCTACTCCACTTCACATTCTGCTTCTCTTTCCTCTGGGGGAACCTCCCCTTCCGTATTCTCAAATTTCCTGATCGCTTAAGCAGTCCTGGGTGGACCCATGCAATGTGGCCATTAAGTGTTTCCAGGCGGTCGGGGTGTTTCTGCTTCCTCCTCCCCTCCCCTGCTGACCGCTTTGTGCCATACTGGCCTTTCGGCTTCGGTCCATTTCTGGAGGTCACTCCACCGAACTTCTACCCTCGGTCTGTTGCATTCCTTCCACCCCATGGCAATTCTGTTCTTGGGAAGTATATACAACAAGTCCTTAAGCTTGCTCACATGTTTAAATTGGCACGGTCTAGGGAACCCCCCCCCCCTACCAAGCATGCCCACACTGATTCAACGTTTAGCTTGACCCCTTTCTCATTTAATCAGTGGGCTACTTCCCCCCAGAACCTCCCAATTTCTGCACATGCCCAAAACATGCGTGTCATCCAAGCATTTTCTTCCCCGCATTTGGGGAATGTTTGTCACTCAGCGTTCTTAAACGGAGCTAACCTCTGGGGGGTCATGTATGGCCTGTGGGTTACATATAGCTGTATTTGTTGTAGCCTCACCTTCCTAGACACTTTATGGTAGCCTTGAGCCCGCTCCCATAGCCCGTCACTCATGGGTTCCCTCGGCTTTCTCTTCCCAATCTTGTCTTAATTGGGCCACTTCCTTTCCCACCCTGGACATCAGCAGCTCATAGATCCGAGAAACCTCATGCCCTCCCTCTACTATATCACATATCGTTTCTATAGCCATGTCAGGTTGATCTTCCAGTATTATTTCAGACCATGTCTCTGATCCGCCGTACCATTCTAGTATAAGTAATATACTGCTCTACGTGTAAACCCGTTTCCTCTGCCAGCCCCGCAAATTCCTTTATTTCCCCCTCCTGCCATATGTCTCCCACTGTTGCGATCCCCACCGGTTCCCAGTTCCTTACGAATCGTCTTCCTCAGTTGCACATCTCCTCCGGTCAATGCCACTAGCGGCACTTTCGGAGAACACAGGTTGGATTCTCCATGACCGGACAAGCTTTGCGCCATATCTTCCATCCCAATTCCAAGATCCCTGGGCGCCCTTTTAGCTCAGATTTGGGCAGCCATATCACTTCTTTCAGAAAAAACGGGTGCACTCCAATCTCAAGTCTTCCATTAACCATTTGGCCACGTATTGCAGTTGACTGGTCAAATAATAGATCTCAAAATTAGGCAGTTTTATACCCCCTTCATCATATGTGTTCTGTAATTTCAATAGGGCAATTCTGTTCCTAGTTCCATGCCAAATAAAGCCCCTGTATATGCTCTGGAGTTTGACAAAGAAACGCTTTGGTATCATATATGGTATGTTCCCCAAAAAATGTAGTAGCCTAGGCAATACAATCATCTTCAACAGCGCTCCCCTCCCCATCATGGCCAAGGGGAGCTTAGTCCAGAACCTCATGCTATTTACAATGTCACTACCGCTTTCGTGGTGTTGTGTTTATATTCTGCTTCCCCAAGAATGTCAATCCCCAGGTATCTGAACGTGCTGGTCTCCCACAGTATTTGTAAGACTGGCAGTTGTTCCCGCGGGACCCCTATATACCTCCCCAGGGGGAATATACACAATTTATTGGGATTAACTGCAATGCCAGAGCAACTCAAATCGCCCCATCACTTCTAGAATGTAGTGAAGATTTTCTCAGGGTATCTCAGGTATGGTAAAATGTCATCTGCACATAATGAAATTAATTGTGGTCCCCCTTTTGTGTAAATCCAGACTTCCTCGTATTGTCTCAAATATATCGCCAGGGGTTCCAATGCTAGGATGTATAGCATCGGGGACCAAGGGCATCCCTGTCTTGTGCCCCTATCGAGTTGCTACCTCTCTGAGATGATCTATCCCATTTTAACTCTGGCTAGCGGTGAACTGTATAGTAATTTCACCCACTTAAGGTACCCGGGTCCCATCCCATATTCTCTTAGAGCTGCCATCAGCCAAGTCCATTTGACGGAGTCAAAGGCCTTCACTGCATCTAATGATATGATTGCAATGTCGCTCGAGTCTCCTGCTGTGTGCTCTATGACCCGGTGAAGTTGTCTAAGGTTGTCTGATATGCTTCTGCATGGGCCAACCGTACTGATCAGGGTGTATTACGCAGTTTATGACCTGTCTCGTTCTATTTGCCAACACAGCCGTGAATATCTTGCTGTCCTGGTTCAGCATCGACAACGGTGTATACGACCCCCACAGTCTGTGCTTGACTTATTAGGTTTGGGGAGTGGGATAATGATCGCCTCTCTCAGGGATTCTGGTAACGTCCCTGTTTCAAATGCTTCATTTAACATCGCGAGCAGCGAGGGAAGCACTTCTTTCCTATACATTTTGTAAAACTCACTGGGGAGTCCATCTGAGTAGTTGCTCAACCACCGCTTCCAATTCTTCCAATGTAATTGGAGCATCTAGGTTCTCTCGCTCTTCAGCACTTATTTTTGGTAGGCCAATATCCTCTAATGTTTCCATTATCTTGCTACTTTCACCCCCTCCTACATCCCCGTACAATCGTTTATAGAATTCAAGGAACTCTCCGTTCATGCCCTGTTGGGTATCCAATATTTGCCCACTCTCCCCCCCCTTACTGCTCTGATCGTTGGTCTGGGGGGGTCTCACTTTTATATAACCATGCTAGCAATCTCTTTTATTTATTAATAAATAAAATAAATAAAAATAAATAGAAATACTTTTATACAACCATGCTAGCAATCTGCCCGGCTCGTCTCCCCCCCCCCCCGTGTTGCCACTATGTATTTCTTATAGTTTAGATTGCACAATCTCTCCCAGTGCCCTGCGCATTCCTGCTGCAATTGTTTTATGATTTACACATCCTCCCGGGAGTTACCTCCTTTACCCAAAACTGTCTCTAGTTTCGCCTCTGCCTTCTGCAGTTCCCTTAGTATGCCTCCCTGCAGCCCTTTGGATTTGGCTATAGCTGATCCTCGCATTAGCACCTTAAATGCTTCCCATGGCGTGCCAGCCGATTCAACACTCCCAGTGTTATTTTCAAAGTATTCTATAATTTCTTCTCTCAGGTCCTCCCTGAACGCTGGGTGTTTTAATGCTTCAGCTCTGAGTCGCCACATTGGTATCCTAGCCCTTGGAGGCAGATATTGCCATGTTAAGATCAATGGCGAGTGGTCCGAGAGGACCCTCGCTTTGTACTCTGATCGCACTATTTCCGCCGTCATCTCCTGTGAGGCAAACAAAGTCTAATCCTGTGTACAAGTTCTGTGGGGCAGAGTAATGCGAATACTGTCCATCGTGTGGGTGGTGTAAACTACACATCTTCAAGCCGGAGGTCTACCAACAGGGTATTTAGGGTATTGGCAGCAGGGGTGGGTTTGTCTGATTTCCTGTCTGTCCCGTCTACCCTTGGGTCTAACATGCAGTTAAAGTCGGCCCCCCGTATCACTGTGCCCCCCAGGTACAGGCTCATTTTGCTATATAGGGTCTTGAAGTAAGCTACTGTGTCTTGATTCGGGGCATATGTATTGATAATGCATATTTCTCTATTTTCTATCAATCCCCTTATTGCCACCATCCTCCCATCCGCCTCCACTGTGGTATTTAGCAGTTGGAAAGGGACATGTAGTGCTACCCAAGTGATCACCCCTCTTGCATAGGCCAAGTATGTTGCACCTATGATGGTCCCCTTCCATTCCCTCTGTATCACCTCTTGTTTCTCTTTCGTGAGATGCGTTTCCTGTATTAGGGCTATAGCTATTTTCTGCAAGTACTTCATAATCTTGTTCCTCTTCAGGTAACTGTTGAGCCCCCTGACATTCCAGGTAACTATCTTAAGGTCCCCCATATTTCGACCATACCCAGTCACCTCCATTGTCCCTCCCAGTCATCCGCTTTCCGTGTGTCCCTTGTGTTTCGCACTGCAGGGCATGGACGTAAGTTCGTTCCCTAATTATAGTCACAGCACACCCTCCAGTTCCTTGCCCAACCTCCTCCCTTCCCAACTGTAACCCCAACTGTTGCCCTCCCCCACCCCCCTTCCAACTTCCCCAAACAGTTGCCCAGCTTCATCCCTGGATCTCAGGCTACCCTGCATCTAGCCCTTCTCTCGGTATAACCGATAATCGGTACTCTGCAGGGGGATACTACTCTAGAGTATCCCAGCTAAACTACCTCTAGGGGTTGGTAGTGCGTCTCCTGGTGTTACCCCCTGCTTCGCACTGACAGTTTATCGTAGTGTATGCTTCATACTCTGAGCCTTCGACCCCACGTGCAATCCTCTCTAATCTAGACCTAATGTCAATATGTGTGGCGTGCATCACTCCGTGCATCCATCCAATGTCCCCATGCAAAGTCTTAAAGGCTCCAGTTCACATCTCTGTTTCTCTCCCTTTCTGATCAGTCGCCCCCCGTTGGGCAATTCCTCGAATCCAGCCATGTCGCCACTTCCTCTGGTGAGTCGAAGAATAGGGCTTTGTTCTTTAGGAGCACTTTCATTTTTGCCAGGTATAGCAGCATCTATCTATATCCTGCCTCTCGCATTCTCCTCTTCACTGCCAAATAATTCAGGCGTTACCTCTGTACCATAAGTGTGTAGTCCGGATATATTGTGACAGTTGTTGATGCTCTGCTTATTGTTCCTCCCTTCCAGAAGTGTTCCAGGACTTTCTTTCTGTTCTTGTGGTTCAAAAGCTTTGCAATAATCGGTCGCAGTGGGGCACCTGGTGGTGGTTTTCTTGTCAGGGCTCTGTGCGCTCTTTCCACTGCGAACCCATGGCTTAGTGCTCCACCCGTTATCTCCAGTAGCAACATGTTCTTGATTTTGTTTGTTGGTGTTAGGCAGAATCCTGTGCAGTTCCCTTGGGGAACACTGCAAAAAGTTTAGGACTACAGGAGTAAGCAGTAAACCCAATTGGTAGCAGTCTACACCACCCAGATTTACCTGGTAGCTGTGGCTGAGCAGTCAGATTTCTCTCAAGATGAGAAGGGCAGTATACAGAGCATACACAATATGGCCAAAAACACAGTGGAGCAAACAAACACTGACTAGAGCGTGGTATCAAAAGAATATAATTATTTATTTAAAACGCACTTTAGGAAATATACTAAGCACTCTAAATCAAAGAAAGTTCAAACACAGTCAGATAAAGTATACACACCTCCCTAAATAATTAGACAAGTCTAGGTTAGAACAACACTATTTGTAAAAACAGATGTGAGCGCTTAACTCAGATGGCACTCCAATAATTAAGTTAGAGGGAGAGAAAAAGACAGGTCATGAAAATAAACAGTTCCCAACACTTTTCTAAGACCACCGCAAGTTAGTGAAGGCACAGTCTACTGTAGAGCCAAAGTTCATAGGCCAGGGCCACTTTAAATGGAGCAAGGCGAAATGTTACCAAAGATCACACAGTTTAAAAATGCACTTAAGTCTTTGCAAAAATGTTCAAAAGAGGTTGGTTTGATGCGAAAGATAAAGTTAGGAGGTGTGGGGGCCAGCCCAGTTGGAAAGCCAAGGATTTAAGGGTCACCTTTAGCTATCCAAAGAAAGGGAGGCCAGGCGGAACACAGTACCTTTAAAAGTGAGGAAGCTCCAGTGGTGGCAGTTGTTCCTGGCAGCGGGTGCAGTTTGTGGTTTCGACCAGAGGAAGAGGAGATCTCGTTGAGGAGGAAACTTGGAGTCGTTGCACTGCCCAGGGATGAAACCAGCCGCAGAGTTCGTTCGGTTAAAAGGTGCGCTCCTTTTATTTGCAGTCCCATTGGACTGAAGCTTGGCTATCCGGCCGCAGCGGTGCTTGGCACTGGCGATTCGACCAAGGGACGTCCTGGAAGGCGAATGTCAAACTGGTTGTCCCCACCAGCTCAGAGGGAGAAGACTCTTGCAGCAGCAGATCTTCTCTTGTCGTCGGGAAAGTGGTGAGGTCGTTGCAGCAGGGCTCCACCGGTGGTGTCGTTGCAGATGGCTCAGCTTCTCCCCTCTTTGGATTTCTTAGGTCCTGTGGCGATTTCTGAAGTACCAGTCCCAAAAGCCCTGCTTTTATGTAGAAAGACCCGCATTCAAATAGCCTAGCCATCACTCATACCTGCTAAGTGGGTCAATCAAGACAGAGTGCGACTTGGGTTGCTAAGGCAACGCAGTCCGGGGTGCCAATTCCCCCACCCACACATCCTGTGAATCCCAGAGTGACCCCAGTTGGAGGGCTTCTGTGGAAAACCTGCCAAAAAGTGGAACAAGGGCCCGACCTTGGTTGGAGTTACAGAGATGGACACGTATGCCATTTTGTGAAAGTTCTGGCAAAAAGACCCAAACAGTGATTTTATATTAATTAAATAAACCGGCGGTATCATTACAATGCACCAAAAAAGTGGTGCGTTTAAAATGAAATGGGACAATCCCATTGGAAATATTCCGGTGGAATATTTCGCGTGGTAACCACTGCCACCAGCCAGAACTTGACAAGGGGGCACTGGACAGTGCCGCCTTGGAAACAGACCCAGGGGTAATCTAATTAACCCCTTCCAGTAATTCCACAATATGATGGTTTGTACTGGTTCTGTTCACAATTTTGGACTAATAAAGCCAATCATGATTTTACATGCCCTGGGAGACAGTAGTCAGTCCCAGGGTATGGAGTCTATGTTTGGGGGTGACTATGACACCGCTGTTACTGCACTGAGGGTGCTGTGTAACACATATACCAAAACAGATGATATCCTATGGAGTAAAAGACCCCATAGCCCATAAGCACATACCAAGTCAAAGACATACCTCAAATCATGCCTAGAACTGGGAAGGAAAGAGTCTCACTCTTAGCAGGAGAAAAAAACAAACCCCAAAAAATCCAGCAAAGCTGCTAGGGGACTCACTAGGTTTGGGGAATTAGCCTTATAAGAGAATTATCGGTAACAGTTGGGTCCGATCCCTCTACCCCTTTCGGAAGCCCCACAATGCGCACATTGTTTCTGCGTGCCCATTCTTCCGCTTCTTCAGCTCTATTGTCAAGGTTCCGCACGTGTTGTTGTAGCACGTGGACATCTGTCGCGTTGGTGTTACATGAACTTGTGCTGTCTTTCACTTTTTCCAGGGTTCCTGTGCACTTTGCCAGTGCACGCACATCTTGCCATAGCAGATTTACATCGATACTCATAGCGTCAATTTTAGACTCCAGAGCCGACCTTATGTCTGCAATGGCTGTGTCAATCCTACTGCCCATCGATATTTTCAGTTCCGCTATGGCGTCCAATATCTGTTGGGTGCCATCCTGTCATGTTCTTTAGAGCCGTGTTCATTTCCCCCAGCTCCTTCCGTGACTTGTGATGGTTTAGTATACTCCTCGATGGTGGGTTGTTTGCCTTTGGTTTTGGACAACTTGGACATCACATTTCTATTGTGGGCAAGCTGCCAGTGAGAAATGCCTTGCCCTCAGCTTGTCTTCCAGGGCCCTTGAGTTGTATTCCTAGGTGTACCGCCAAGTTTGTACACTGCTTCTCCAGTGGTGTGTCCACCACTGTCTCGTTCCAAATCAAGGTGTGTCCTGGGGCATCCAAGCACCAGTTTATTAGGGGTGTAGTTCCAGTGTCCATCCCCTTACAGGCAGGGTAGTTGTCCCCCATCGCCCCAAGGAGCCAGCTTATGTTGATGTGGGATCTCACAGTGCACGACATGTTTGCGACCACCAGGCTAGTGGCCGTCTGACGGTCTGATTGTTCCCGTACCAGGTCCTCTAATATCCCCCAGTCCCCTGATGCAGCAGTTGTCTGCCTCTAGTGTGTGGGGTGCCTCCCAGCAAATGTTCTATTACCGTCAAGAATAGCTTCTGGCAGTCTCCACCCAATCCTCTTTTGGGACACCGGCACTCCAGCCGGAGGTTTCTATTGTGTGCATATTTATTCTCCACATTCAGTAAGTTCTTCACTTATCTTACGCAGTGTGATAGCACTGCTCAAATGTCAGTATTCACCGCTGGTCATCTGCAGTGTTATGGTTGTGACTGGTGCCTCCGTCTGTTGGCGGAGTGCTTCTTAACTTGCCAGCTCGCGCCGCGTCTCACTGCCTCTTTAGGGGGACTAGAGCACTCAGTGGTTGGGAGCACCCCAGGTACCCCTGGTGTATCCTTCGTCACAGGGTGGGTATAGTGTGCAGATGCCCCCTGCTCCGCAGCGTTCCAATGTACGCAGGGGAGCAGGTTTATACTCAGTGCTAGAGTGCTCACTGCCGGACTGTTATTATGTTAGCACCCATTTGTGGAGTCCCCGGCAATCCTTGGCACGGTGCTGCATTCCTCCCGTGCACCTGATCCTGAGCTTGCATATACCGCTCAAGTCTGTGTGCGCACTGGCTGTTTGCTATTATCCAGCGTTCCCGCTGTGTGTCGAGACCGCTGCACTTAAGGCCGGTGCCTGTTTCTTAATTGCTGGCACACATTTGCCTGATCAGCTGCCCACGGCCGTCCCCCGGCGCAGCAATCCCTTACCTCGCGCCTGATGTTATTCTTGCGGGGGTCGACCGTGATACTTCGCTCTCCAAGTCACCAGCCATTGTCCATGTCCGTTCACCACCACAGCCTCTCCACCATCTGTCTTGCTGCTGCTGATGGCGGTTCGCCTATCCGCCCTCCTTGACACGGTTACCTGGGGCGCCTCAGCCCCACTTGGGTCGTGCTCACTTCAGACGACTTCCAGCAGGTCCAAGGTGCACCAAACTGACGGGCCGCCTCACATTACAGCCGCCATCTTGATTGCTTCTCACCTCGCGGGTGCCCCTTTCAGTGGGTGCGTTCTCCGCTCCCCGGTCTACGGGTGTCCCGCAACTTCGTCACCATGGTACCGTGATATTCATATTCAATGTCATATCTCCATGGTCATGAGATATACAGGATCCGCTATGGTGCAAAGGATTATTCCGGATCACGCAGGAGCTCCGATCACAGCGACCTCCTACATGGCTGTTTAGCCAAGCCCACCCCTGCCTTACGGATAGTTATTTGGCGACCAGTATGTGAGGTATTTGCAACAGCATGTTCTTAACTCTCATTTTAGGGGAAGACTGGCCCCTCCTCCTTTGTTCTTATGATTGCTCCCAGGAATTGTTTTGTTTGACTGGGTACGAGACTTGATTTTTTCTCGATGGAGAATCCCAATTAGAACAGAAGGTTGATTGTTCTTTGGGTGTTGTTGCAAATTTGAGGGGACTCCCCTGTTATCAGCCAGTCGTCCAGATAAGCGTACAATGGGATTGACTCTCTGTGTAGGTGCGCCACTACCACCGCTAGTACTTTTGTGAATACCCTTGGTGGTGAGGCAATGCCGAAAGGGAGCACCTTGAATTGGTAGTGTTCTCCCGCTATTTGAAAGCGTAGATACTTTGTGCGCTGGGAACAATGAAATATGAAAGTATGCCTCTTTCATATCCAATGTTGCCATGTAAACCCCGTTTTAAGAGAGGAATGACATTGTGAAGGGTTGTCATGCGAAACGTACGTGTTCGCTGGGCGCAGGTCTAGTACCGGGTGCATTGTTAGGTTTTTCTATGCCACAAGGAAGTACGTTGAACAAATACCCTTGTTTCCTTGGTTTTCTGGGACGATTTCCATTGCTTCCTTTTCCAGCAGGGCTTTTACCTCCTCCAGTAATATTCGCCTTTATTCTGGTATAATTTTTCTGTGTGTTGGCAGGTGGTTGGATGGTCTTTGAAGAAGCTCCATACAGCAAAAACCTGCCACGGTGGATAACATCCACTTGTCCAAAGTGATCCCCACTCCCATGCGTGGGCGAATTATGAGATGCAACCTCCTACTGCAGTGGCATGGGAGAGCACCTAGAACTGGGCATCATTGCTTGGGTGGAGTGGCGCCACTGGCTGTACACCTGCTCCTAGACCTTTTGTAACCTCTTTGAAAGTTGGATGAGGAGGGCTGTGCCTGTGAGGTTCCCCACAATGGCGACTGGCTGCCTTTATTGTAACCAGAGGAGCATTGAGGGCCCTGGCACGGAAACCTCCAGTGTTAAAAGACCCCTTTTGGAAGAAAGGTTTGTTGGAAAGTTGTCCAACAGATTTTAGGGTGTCATATTCCTCTTTGGCACTTTGAAGTGCATCCTCGACTGCCTTAACAAGAGGGCATCAGGTTCAATAGGCATGTTGACCAATGTGGCCTGCGTCTCTATTTTGAACCCTGACTGCCTTAGCCAGGCATGGCGTTTGATTAATGTGCCCTCGGCTATGATGCGGCATCTAGGTTGTTTCATAAAATGCAGTTAGCCACCTGCTTGCCTTCTGACAGTTTTTAGAAGTTGTAACTTAAGGGGCTCTGGGACTGCCTCAATTTGTTGTTCCAGCTCGTCCCAATTATGGCAACCATAGCTAGCCAGGAAGGTGGTATTGTCGGCTATTCTAATTTGGTAGGCAGCCAAAGAAGCCACTTTTCTGCCAAAGGTATAGATATTTTTGCTTTATCAGAGGCGGCCTCTGCAGAGGCTGGAGGTGCCCCCGCTCTTTTCCTTGTAGGGATTACAACCATGGAACAGGGTTTAAGCTGACATCTGATGTACAGAGGGCCGGTGACAGCTGGCCTGAATATTATTTTTTTTATTTTTATTTATTGTGTTTGGTTAAATATAAACCTTTACAATGAAGATATAAACATTTCCATAAACACATCTAAAACTCAGTACCAACAATAAATCATCCTCAGATAAAAATTCTATATACAAAAATCCCTTCAGGGAAACAAAAATTAAATGAACTTCATATCATTTGACTTACATAACAACTAAATTAATGTAAAGATAAGTCAACTTTTTTTTAAAATTACGCTCAACACATTTTACATATGAATGGACAAAATAAAAAAAGGCAAAATAACACTAATTATCTCACGTTAGACATGTGACTCACCCATTAAACATACCGACATTCATAGTATTACTGGTATCTGTAAACTAAAAATGTAGTTCCATTCAATATATTTGGAATAATTTTTCATGCAGCTGTCAACTATAACTAAAATTCTTGTCAGTTTAATTACCAACTTCGTACTGTTGCCCCACATACACTGATTCCATAAGGAATCTCTATATAGTTCAGAACCATCCTGCAAGTAATTTTCAAAAAGTATTAACCCTCAAGACCTCAAAATGCTCACAAAACATCACTAAGTGTTAAAGGGTTTCAACTTAATTTTCAAACTTACAGAAACGACAACCACGTGGCTGAGTGGAACCATCTTTCCTTCCCCAGAATTGTACTCGTTCATTTGTTGGGAATTGGTTTAGTTTGTAACGTAAATATAAGTTTCGTGCAAACATACATGAAAATCGCAATATATACCTCGGGCGATCGCCCCATTTTCTTGTAAATTTTGCAAATTCATAATATGCTTTATATCTGCCAATTCTGTCTGACTGCATACACCAATAGAACCTTTGAAACTTACATTTACTGCTAGGAAGACCTGCAACTAATTCCTCATTTGATACCATAATCAAATCCAAAATTGCATTCATTTTCACTGTGGATTTAGTGAACGAATCCAGGGATCCTGCCAAAATCATACATTTAAGATCCTCATATAGGGCATTGCTTGGTGGAAATAGCATTTTAGCATAATTGTTTAGAAGGCGTCAGAGCCACTTTACTGACAAAGGAAGCAGGCCTAGTTCATGGCGTATGTCATCATTGGGAATTGCGGGAGATAAGCCTAAAACCTTTTCCCCACATAGTTCCTTGCAAGATACCAAGATTTCATCACTCTCAACATTGCATATATCCAAAATTTATAAAATAAAAGGTTCAATTTTTAACAAATAAAACTGATAATAGGAAGCAATGAAAAATTGCAATTTTTTTTTATAATTCTCATTTGAGACGTTAAGGGTTTAAATTTATCAGTCAACAACTCTTTCCACCACTTCTTAGAGTATTGATCAGATAATGTATATCCCAAATACCTAAGTGATTGCACACGTTCAATTCTTGCACTAGCTATTGACCATTCAAATTTAACTTTTTTTTTCCATCTGAGAAAATAACAATTCGAGATTTTGCTTGGTTCACTCTTAGATCATGCGATTCCGTGAACCCAGTGAAAAGATTTAATTTAGTTTGCAGACCAAAAGGAGTTTTATCAATGATTAACAGATCATCCACAAACCCAAGCCAGTTTATTTATAAATGGCCAAGTTTTGCTGGGAAAATAATAGCATCATTTCAACACTTTTCAACATTCCAAATATATAGCTTGCAAAGAACAGCTGCCAAGGTACAACCTTGTTTGAGCCCAATTTCAGTCAATATAGGTTCAGTTGGAGCTCCTTCCTTATTCAACCGTACTCGGTAGGAGGTAGAAGAGTGAAGCAGTGCAATTAATGCAAATAAATGGAGTGGAAATCTTAAAGACAGCATCTTTTCCCACAAAACTTCCCTAATTACAGTGTCAAAGGCTGAGCTCAAGTCAAGGGCAGCCATGTAGATTGCCCTGAATGTGAATGCTTTGGGACACAATAGTTGCATTCAAGGTGCACCCCATACATTTTATAAAACCTGTTTAAAATCTAGACAGTGTGTTATGCCTATTCATATAATCCTGTAAATCTTTTAAAATCAGTTGAGAAAAACTTGTGATTAAGCATCAGTCAAAGAAATTGGTCTAAAGTTGGAAGGGTCAAAGGCCAAAACTTTTTTATAAATAGGAGCAATAATCGCTGAACACCAGGTGGTAGGAATCTGCCTGTGCAAGAAGATGTTATTAAATGTATGCTTAAGAATCATTGACCAAAAGTCCAGATCCGCTTTTAATATACAAGGCGGAATCCCATCGGCCCAACTGCCCTTGACTCTTATTTTTACTCTAGCATATGCTATGTCGTCAAGTGTCCAAGGGGACGTTTCCAATATAGAATTTGCATAATCCCTTTGACATTTTATCTTAACTTTACCAGGCATTTTAAATTTCTGCTTAATATATTCCATCCATACCGGGGCCAAAACGGCTGGTTCCTTCAGCCCTTTAGTTCCACTATTTAGTGTTCTCAGTACCGTCCAAATCTGCTGAGTATCATGTTTAAATAGATGATGTATCATCCATTGATTGCCATGTAACATTAAAGTCTCCTTTAGTCTCTTTATTTTATTTTTATGTGCCAACATTATACACTTTTTCTCTAAGCAATGGACCGAAGCATCAAGCTGCATGTTACCCAGTTGGCGAAGATTACATTTTTTTCAATTTTAGACTGGTATATCGCTAGATTAAAGGCTTGCCTATGCAAATTTGCTTTATATACACAGTTGAGATTTAAAGCAATACTATTGAGATGATCCTGTATCCTAGATGTCATCAGTTTTTCCAATTGAGTACTAGAGGATAAATCAAGCTCCCCCTTTGCCTAAAAGATCGGGTCAGAACTAATTTGATCATCAACTGATGACAAGTAGCGGAACTCCATCTAATGGACAACCGTGGTCTATCCATTTCCATTAGTTCAAGAATTGGATTAGCGTTAATATACCTTACAGATGAGGGTCGAGTATGTACAGAACCAGGTACCCCATTGAACAGTGCCTGATAACATGTGGAGTTGTGATCACCACCAACCACTATGCCAACTTGAGCATTTTACGAAACAAATGCACCTTCCAGGATTACGTCCAATTTTTCCATCAACTGTTCAATAGAGAGACCTACTCGATTCCAATAAATACAAAGGAACAGAGTAACAGTCCTCAAATACCCATATGCGGTTAATTCAACAGAAGCATCACCGAGGCAAATTTGCAAGACTTATTGATTAGCAGAGCTAATCCACCTGATGGGTGTCCCTTTTCACCCCTAGTGGCAAATTGGGTACATCATTTGTAGCCTTCTACATCAAAATGTCCAATTTGCATAGTTTCTTGTAACATGATTACAGCCGGTCGGAAAACCATGTCAAGCTTATCATACCATCGAACAAAGTTTGCTAATCCACAACTGTTCCAAGACAAGATGACAAAAGGCAATTCATTATGCCAAGGATTGCTGTTGTGTTATAGGAGTTGTACTTTCTTTGTTATTTGACGCACCAGAAATCCCACTAATTGCTATCGCTAGAGCAAGGATTTGTCTTGTGATGTCCTCAGTGTTCTTTGGCAGTGGACCATGTGGTGTTATTTCCACCTTCGGTTCCACAGTCTCAATTGGCTTTTCCAAACAGGTCATAGCCTCCTGCTCATTATGAAAAATGCTTCGAGTCAAACCAAGTAGGACAAAATTCTCCCTTTGCTCCCATACCATCTTCATTATAATCAATGATTGAAAACCACAGATCACTCGATTGTTATGATTAATGACAAGACGTAAACAATGGATATCTTCAGAATGTAATGTTCGTAGTGATGGGATTGCTTGAAAAGCTTTTAGCATAAAAGTTCTGTTTAAACTCGCTTTTCCATTTACCTCCACATTGCTTTCCCATCCTATAATCGCTGGAGTGTCATGTTGGAGTACCTGGTCAGAATTAGCATCCAGCTTATCTTTACCCCTCTGTCCCATTTCATTAGCACCACACCCAGTAACCTGTTCCTCACTACTGTCCAGAGTGTCATTAGACACTATCTCACCAGACAATGGCAAAAGCACCCTCGTCCATAGGGGGCCATCCCATAGCTTAGGTTTGACCAACTGCACATACCGGCACCTGTACCCCTGCTCCAATTTCATCCGACACCCCCTTCTCAGGCTCCCCTACTTGTGCATCCTTTCCCACCAATGCCACCATCCATGGCTCATCCTCTATCACCTTTTACGTTTGGGCAGCCTTACCAATTCCCTTACTGATCAAAGGGCCATTAGCTTTTTTCAAATGCAATTTTCTTATTAGTGACAGGGAAGAATCGAGAGCTCTGTTTGTACTCTAGGTAACTCAGCCCCAACATGTATAATGGCTTTTTTAGTTTTATTCTGAGACACCCCCTGCATTTCCTGTGGGCGATTATTCGTTGGAATATCTAAATCGCCATCAGAATACTTAGGCTTCTGGTTCTGCTTTCTAGGAGCCACCGACTCATTCTTCGGCCCTGATGAATTTATGTTCAAAAGTACTTTTGATTCCTCATCGAGCTGCTGCAAGTTGAAACCAACATCATCATCAAGCACTCAAGATACATTTTTTTTAAAAGATTGATGAGACTCTTTATCTCCGGATTTCTTTAATAGTCCTTTCTTAGACTATCGATTTTAGCCTTATTTTTTGGGCTCTCACCCCAAGTCTCTTTTCTCTGCGTGTCAATACCACCATTGGTTTCTCAACCACTTCCTCGTCGGGCAATTCCGATACATTTTGAACCATCATACTCGCCCATTCTACCGAAAGATCTATTAAATCGGTCAGAGGTGTTGGACTATCCAGCCCCTCCCCTCAGGCATTAGTCTCCTGCAATGATGGGATGGCTAGTCCTGGCTTTCCAAAATGCTCCGACAGCAGACATTCTTTAATCATTTCAATATCATACACTATATGCTGAATGGCAGTAACAGTCTTCCCATCCAATTGGTCTGCCAAGTGATAGTCTTTGGTAACTACAAGTCCCCCATTAACGGCCCTTGGTGCTACCATTTCAGCAAAAGATTTCAATTCAACATCAACCATCCTCGGGTCACCTGGGGTTTGGGTCGCATTATCAGTCATGACTTCAACCTTCTTAGACCTAGCAGTAAGTGCAGCCACTGCATCATGGGTAACTAACAAACCCTCAATCCGGTTCATTGTACATAGGTCAGTCGTAACACCCCTCAAACGAACTATCTCACAGCGAGTCTGCTCATGGCCTTTATCCAAAAGGTCCAAAATCCTGGACAACACTGGAAACTCTGCACCAAAGGTCCACACATCAGATGTACTGCGCTCAATTGGGTCAACCCCTACTGGTAGATCTTAACTATTTATTTTAGGAATTACCCCTGAGTCTTGATCAACAAATTAATTTGTTTAATTGGATCTATGAATGGATTTCTCAGGATAGGCGAACTTACCTTTTGATCATAGTAAACCCCTTCATTACCTAGATCCCTTTGCCAATCCCTCTTTACCAATACCTATGTCATGCATACCGTAAGAGAAGGTTTGAGACCTAATTTTCTGAGGTGGGTTACTGAACATGTGCACATCTTCAATGCATTTGGGTAACCAGAGTCGATGGTCCCAACGAGAGCCTTGTATGCTTTCCCAGTTCTGCTTCTACAGATGGACCTATTACTGAGCAGTCAGTTATACTCCTGCAACATACTTTTTCACTACCCCCACTGCAACTCTGGACCAAAAGGTTGAATATCAAATCCAATATCATTCACCTCCTTAAGTTTTGACTTAATAGAAGGTGTCTCCATAACAAAACTCTGAATTTCTTTTAGCATTTCTAAGCGTTGGGGTTCATTTTGACCACCACTAATCTCCATACAGGCCATCTTCTCCAAACCCAAATCAGGACTGTGTTCGTTGCATATGAAGACTCCCACCGCCTCCTGCAAGGGTGATGTAATCGCACTAACGCTCTCCTCATTGATGGGCAACAGTGTGTTTATGTCATTTGATACATCTGGATGCGATCCAATCAGTTTCCTCCCACTTCTGAGCCAGTTAACCATAAGGAATTCCTTGCTCAATGCCTACTACCCAACCAAGCACGTACACGCTGCAAAATGCTGTTTTTACAAATAGCTTGTTAGCTCAAACCACCTTTCAGAGAGATCTTTCAATCTGGTACACAGTTGCTATACTGCAGGTAAGTACAGAGCATAAATACGTGTTATGGTAATTTGCCAAGTTTCCTCACACAGAGTAAAGTAAATCAAATAAACTCAATTGCCAGCTTTCTCAACCAGTAGAACTCTTGCATTAATGTAACATCCTTACGATATTAAGCAATACATTCCCGGGCATCCAAAAATACACACAGAATCAGGACTCAAAGATCACTAGTAGGAATTATCACCTTGCCTTAACAAGCAACAAATAGCGATCCTCCTCCATTAATTCCAAATAACTGAACCTTGCTTAAGGCCAGGCACCGCGCAGCCAAACAGCACTTGCTGGCAATTGCGGGGTGCACGCGTGGGTGCGCATCCCCGGCAACTTTATTCTCGGTCACATCGTAAGAGGGGGAGGGGCTTATGATCCCAACTGAAAGGAAAAAGAAAGGAATCCCTATAAACCAAGTTCACAGCTTCAAAGGTGCGCGTCAGCACAGGTAACACAAACAACTGTGCGAACAATAAAGTTCAATAAGAAGTTGTAATAGAGTTACTTGAGGTCCCAGCGTGTTTGAACGCTATTTCAATTGCAGCTTCTTCTTGCCGACTCAGCGAGCGGGCACAAGAGTAAAGATACAGAAAACACACCACAGAGTCCACTCCCAGCAAACAGCACTTGCTGGCACTTCCAGGGTGCGCTGGCCTGAATATTTTCTCGATGCTGGGGTTGACAGCTCTTGTAAGGTTTGGTGTAAGAGAAGGCTGAATACGCCTTTGGATGGATTGTAGGAGGGGGATATAATGTGTGGCGGATTTCTGCTATCCAGTGATTACAGAGAAAACAATTACAGTGAGGGAATTTGTAACAAAACAAAAACAGCGAAAAAAACAGCACGTTTTTGTGGAAACAGATGGTGTTTGGGTAAGGGGATATAACTGGTGGGCTAAACACAGGGAAACTGGAGGTTTCATGTAGAACCAAATTTCTTGTCTCCAAGAATGTCCTCCACAAAATCCTGGTCAATTTGGGCCTCCTGGGTGTCTATTTTGAAATGCTGGGGTGTCTTTGAGAAGTAGCTCATTATACTTGCACAGATCAACTGTAGAGTCATCCACTGGCTGATCTTGATGGTCTGGTGACTGGATGACGTAGATGTCCTCATCGTCATAGCATTTTTCCTGATTATACTGGTCCCCTTGATCTCCCCGAGATTCAAGATCCTGAGGGGTCTATAATATATAGATCCTGCGAGGTGGCCTGGGTTTGGGTGGAAGTGCTGGGCTGTGAAGCGTCCAGACTTGGCCTTTTAGCAGATGGTTCATCCATGGCCACTCCTTTCTGTGTAGGGCCCTGAAGGTTCTTTAGGTCCTCCGAGTGCCGGTCCATAAAGTCCACAAAGCTGGACATTCTCCTCATAACCCTGTCAAAGGTCTCTTGGGTCCACTCAGTTGGTTTTGGAAAAACGAGGGGGTCGGGGTTAGTTGCAAGGGTGTAGGGTCCTTGTGATGTATGGCCCTTGAAATGGTGTCTTCAGCGGGAGAAAGGCTGCTAGCTTGTGAGGTAGAGGGCTTGGATGGTAGGGGTGACAAAGAATTTGCAGTTTGACATTTTTGACTTTGAAAGTGTAACTGGGACGTGTTTTTTGTTATGTTCCTTCATTTTGGATGCCGAGGCCAGGGGCTCAGAAGCACCTTTCGACGCAAACCCTTCGGCATGTGAAAGGAGCGCTCTTTTAGGCACAGTGTCTGAAACGACTTTCAACACCTGTTTCGGAGGCCTGCCATGTGGCGAAAGAGACCGTGATGGCCCTGAGGACAGGGATGAAGTAGAGGACCCATTCTTCGACACTGAGTGGCTCTGAAAGGTCGACAACGCGGACAACAGTCAGCTATGGGGTCTGTGCTTAGTGTGGCGTGAAGTGTGTGTGCCTGAGCTGCCGGGTGATTTCTCCATCACGGGACTGCTGACCTGTTTGTTGGAGCTGGGGATTTGCACATGGGATTCCACTGAACCTAGATCGCCTTCAGCATCACTCAGGACGTCGATGTTGCCCTCATTGGGTTGCCCCGCCGCATCCATGGAGGCCTCAGCCTGCAAGGTGTGGGTTGCGCAGCGCTTGGTTTGACGGTCCTTTAAGGTTTTTGGGCAGAAAAGTCTGCAGTAATTGCAGTTTTTTTCTGGGTGGTCCCTTGGCGGACAGTGACTGCACACCTTTTTGTGTGTCTTTCCAGGGCTATTTCCTGTTGCAAGAAGGGCCAAACCACAAAGTGTTTTCCATTGCTAGTGGAAAGGGCAGCGCAGCGATAAAAGGGCAGATAAGGGGTCAGAAGAGGCATTCTCTAAAAGGTTACAATTGTATGAACCTCCCCGCACTCGCCCTACTGTGAGGGGCCGAGGCCCGGTGAGGCCCGTCTGGGATGCAGTCTTTGCTCGTCGAGGCAGTTGAGCGTTGGCGACGATGTAGCAGTCTGTCGAAAGCCGCTGAAGCAGTTGGTATTGCGCCGGGCGATGGTAGAAAGAATAGCGAGAAAGTCTAATCAAAGGCATTAGCCAGAAGGACTCCGCAAACTATTGACCGACCACGATGGCGGAAAAAAAACGATCTGGGGGATGTCGAGGCATGAAGGACCATTGGTACAGTAGATGTCACACTAGGGATAGTATTACTGACACGCCCAGTCAACGTCCTCTTTTCGAGTTTCAAAAACAAATCATGTAATACTCTGCGACTACCACTAGATGTCAGCCTATGCATAGGTTGTGATCTAAGCAGAGCCACAAGTCTCAGAAATATATATATATATATATATATATGTTGAAAAAAAGAGGAGAGGGGCGCACTCCAGTTCCCTGCACAGTAAACCTTCCCAGCCACAGGTGTTCTCCTCCGACCGGTTTCTGTGCCAATACACGTCATCAGGGAGGCTGTCTTAAACTTGCAGCTCACAGCAAGTGCAGGTGTTACCACTTAGTGAGGATTCTGCTGCAAGGACTTCTGGTAGCTGTAGTCATCAGGTTAGCAAGGAACAGACTCACACCCAATCCCACAGTGGGGAAAGGGGGGGAGTAGCCTACAGTGAGGCACTCCAAAGTTGGGCATAAATTACCCCGGTGCAGCACCCTATTAGATTTCTGAAGATTCCACCCTTCAGAAAACTTACAAATGTGTTGAAAAAAAGAGGAGAGGGGCGCACTCCAGTTCCCTGCACAGTAAACCTTCCCAGCCACAGGTGTTCTCCTCCGACCGGTTTCTGTGCCAATACACGTCATCAGGGAGGCTGTCTTAAACTTGCAGCTCACAGCAAGTGCAGGTGTTACCACTTAGTGAGGATTCTGCTGCAAGGACTTCTGGTAGCTGTAGTCATCAGGTTAGCAAGGAACAGACTCACACCCAATCCCACAGTGGGGAAAGGGGGGGAGTAGCCTACAGTGAGGCACTCCAAAGTTGGGCATAAATTACCCCGGTGCAGCACCCTATTAGATTTCTGAAGATTCCACCCTTCAGAAAACTTACAAATGTGTTGAAAAAAAGAGGAGAGGGGCGCACTCCAGTTCCCTGCACAGTAAACCTTCCCAGCCACAGGTGTTCTCCTCCGACCGGTTTCTGTGCCAATACACGTCATCAGGGAGGCTGTCTTAAACTTGCAGCTCACAGCAAGTGCAGGTGTTACCACTTAGTGAGGATTCTGCTGCAAGGACTTCTGGTAGCTGTAGTCATCAGGTTAGCAAGGAACAGACTCACACCCAATCCCACAGTGGGGAAAGGGGGGGGAGTAGCCTACAGTGAGGCACTCCAAAGTTGGGCATAAATTACCCCGGTGCAGCACCCTATTAGATTTCTGAAGATTCCACCCTTCAGAAAACTTACAAATGTGTTGAAAAAAAGAGGAGAGGGGCGCACTCCAGTTCCCTGCACAGTAAACCTTCCCAGCCACAGGTGTTCTCCTCCGACCGGTTTCTGTGCCAATACACGTCATCAGGGAGGCTGTCTTAAACTTGCAGCTCACAGCAAGTGCAGGTGTTACCACTTAGTGAGGATTCTGCTGCAAGGACTTCTGGTAGCTGTAGTCATCAGGTTAGCAAGGAACAGACTCACACCCAATCCCACAGTGGGGAAAGGGGGGGAGTAGCCTACAGTGAGGCACTCCAAAGTTGGGCATAAATTACCCCGGTGCAGCACCCTATTAGATTTCTGAAGATTCCACCCTTCAGAAAACTTACAAATGTGTTGAAAAAAAGAGGAGAGGGGCGCACTCCAGTTCCCTGCACAGTAAACCTTCCCAGCCACAGGTGTTCTCCTCCGACCGGTTTCTGTGCCAATACACGTCATCAGGGAGGCTGTCTTAAACTTGCAGCTCACAGCAAGTGCAGGTGTTACCACTTAGTGAGGATTCTGCTGCAAGGACTTCTGGTAGCTGTAGTCATCAGGTTAGCAAGGAACAGACTCACACCCAATCCCACAGTGGGGAAAGGGGGGGAGTAGCCTACAGTGAGGCACTCCAAAGTTGGGCATAAATTACCCCGGTGCAGCACCCTATTAGATTTCTGAAGATTCCACCCTTCAGAAAACTTACAAATGTGTTGAAAAAAAGAGGAGAGGGGCGCACTCCAGTTCCCTGCACAGTAAACCTTCCCAGCCACAGGTGTTCTCCTCCGACCGGTTTCTGTGCCAATACACGGGATTTGCACATGGGATTCCACTGAACCTAGATCGCCTTCAGCATCACTCAGGACGTCGATGTTGCCCTCATTGGGTTGCCCCGCCGCATCCATGGAGGCCTCAGCCTGCAAGGTGTGGGTTGCGCAGCGCTTGGTTTGACGGTCCTTTAAGGTTTTTGGGCAGAAAAGTCTGCAGTAATTGCAGTTTTTTTCTGGGTGGTCCCTTGGCGGACAGTGACTGCACACCTTTTTGTGTGTCTTTCCAGGGCTATTTCCTGTTGCAAGAAGGGCCAAACCACAAAGTGTTTTCCATTGCTAGTGGAAAGGGCAGCGCAGCGATAAAAGGGCAGATAAGGGGTCAGAAGAGGCATTCTCTAAAAGGTTACAATTGTATGAACCTCCCCGCACTCGCCCTACTGTGAGGGGCCGAGGCCCGGTGAGGCCCGTCTGGGATGCAGTCTTTGCTCGTCGAGGCAGTTGAGCGTTGGCGACGATGTAGCAGTCTGTCGAAAGCCGCTGAAGCAGTTGGTATTGCGCCGGGCGATGGTAGAAAGAATAGCGAGAAAGTCTAATCAAAGGCATTAGCCAGAAGGACTCCGCAAACTATTGACCGACCACGATGGCGGAAAAAAAACGATCTGGGGGATGTCGAGGCATGAAGGACCATTGGTACAGTAGATGTCACACTAGGGATAGTATTACTGACACGCCCAGTCAACGTCCTCTTTTCGAGTTTCAAAAACAAATCATGTAATACTCTGCGACTACCACTAGATGTCAGCCTATGCATAGGTTGTGATCTAAGCAGAGCCACAAGTCTCAGAAATATATATATATATATATATATATATATATATATATATATATCTCAATAGAGAAAATGATAAAGTAAATTGTTTAAAGTACATTCACCTTAAAGGAAATGCAGGGTATGACTTTAAAAAGGAATATGAATTAACTGGTAAATCCTAAAAATATAATATGTAACTCTGTCCAAGGTTCACTGAACCCTAAGGGATCCAGGAGAAATGTCTAGGGGACAGAAGTTCCCCAGATACAATTTTAACCGAGTTCCAGGTAAGGTCACAGTTCCATTGGAATTAATGGGAAAGAGCCATCTGCTTTAGTGTAGGCAAATCTGATCGACCCCACAGGTGCGAAATCTGTGATGCTAAAGTCCAAGGAAGGCCAGTGCAAACCATGAAAAAGTGTTCCAGATTTCAGAAGATGGACACAGGCTAGAGAAGAAGTGGCAGAACAGGAGGTCCTCCCCTCCCTCCAATAGAAGTTTAAGGGAAATGCAGCATGGACCCTCCTCCCAGGAATCTACCACAGATGAAGGGATCAAATAGGGGCGAGTGTCTCAAACGCACAGCCACAACCCCAGGACTCAAGTGAAGTACTCATGTCAGTGGATTAGGCAAAAACAGCTACGGCAACCCAGAACTCCAACTACTCCGCTTTTTTCCGAGGGATTTGTTCTCCAGGAATTGTACTCTGAGCTAAAGAAGACCCCAGCAGCTAAGGAAAGGAACAAAGGCTCTTACCAGGACATCTGTCATACCTGCCAGCCCTTCTACCACCGGCACCTCTGTTATCCCTCACAGACGCCCAGCGCTACCAACCCACACAGCCTTCAGAACTGCCAGGCCATTTTACACGCGCTGGAGGCTGTTTGGAAGATTACCTGGAAAATGTCACTATTCATATTAAGAAGTACTTCCGAATGCGCATGGTACAGATTCTTTTATGCGTATCTGCTGTGTTTATGTTCAATTTGCACATGCCTCTTATCACGTGATGTCTGAGTTCTGGTGTACGTGTTAGGCTAGAATCAGGTGGTGCTTATTAAAAAACGTCATTTCCGGGCTATCAGCGCTTCTGATCGATGTTCGTTCCGGAGTTGAAGCTATGTTCCAGCAGCTTCTGTCCTTTCCAACGTTTTGTTCTTTAGAGTATCAAGTCTCAGAGCAGCTGTACCTTTCGCCTTCCGTTGCGGTGCTTTTCCAGCTACAGCTGTTGCCAGAGCCGCTCATATCAGCCGGCTAACTCCTGTCTCCTCGTTCTAACGTAACAGGAGCCACCAGCTGTTTATTTGCGGCGTTGGATTTCCAGCTCCATTACATTCGGAGCCTTCCCTTATCTACATGCGGCTGCCGAATTTCTCATCATCGTCGTCGTAGGCAACACCTGTTTTCTAGGTGGCGTGTGATTGCCTCTTCAGTGCGTTCGGTGCCAGCTACCTTCCTTGAGCGGCGTCCGAATTCCAGCACTTGCTCTGTCGGAGCCGTCATCTAATTCACAGGTGGCTTCTTACTCCACTCAAGCTAGCCTGCAAATTAAGCTTCCCAGCTTCTCACTCGGAGACTTCCTCATTAATAATAATACCTATCCTGCTCCCGTTTGCTAGTCCTAGTGTTGTAACCTGGCATTTATCATTTACCCATCTAATCATAACAGACACCTACTTCCTGCTTAAACTGGGCTTTTACATTGTTAACAGTTCAATCCTGCAAATCCCAAATTAAACCTTCTTCACTAAAGGGGTTGTGCTTCCTATAGCTGGACAATTTCCACTTCATTTCCACCTCCTGAGTGAACCAAGATAAACTGTGCATTGGACTCATGGACTCTACCCTGTATGCACCAACCCGACTCTAGCGCGGCCCTCGTTCTGCCCGAGTTAGATCCCCATACTAACTTCCTTCCTTCCTTGTTGTTCCTTTGGATTAATTGCCAACCTTGGAATCTACTCGTGGCTGTCCTGATCAACAGGTTAGTGTACACATGATGGGGGTGGGGGGGGGGGCGGAGGGGGGGATAATTCATATTAAGGTCCTAGTCTAGGTCCTTAATATAACAGCCTGGTGATTATAGTCCAAACACACCCTTTCCACTAATAGCTCTCACTGACTGTCGATTTTACTAATCAGGGGGTGACATTAGTTGGAAGGTTTCAATCATCCGACGTCCTTCCCTTACAATCCGGAAAACCTTGGAACTTCTCAAGTGTATCCTTTTCTGGTTACAGACCTGTATCCTTTATTGGTGCATTCTCTAGTGTATTCTGATCCACCACAGACCTGTATCCTTTTGGTGTTATTGCACTAGTTTACATTGAATCATAACAACATCATCTTTAAAACCAGGAGTAAAAAATCTAGCAAGTAAGACTTCAGAAACAAAAGGGAATGCAAGAAATCTATTCTCAGCAGCTTAACACACAAATGGAGTCTGCAACACAAACAGCAAACAGCCCAAGGGCAGGGACAATGACAGTGGCCCCCTTGGAGGCCCTAAGTTGAAGATCTGGTGGTAGTTAAGCCAACAACCACCTTCTTGTACATCAGCAGCGACCCACAGTAAACCGGGATGAATCTGGCGGTAAACTGCAGTATGGAGCAATAAAACAACCCAGTAAACCGTTTCAGAGTGAAGGACTCGACCCAGCAGATGTGGGGAGTCACCATGACTCAAAGAAGCACGGACTAGAACTCTAGTAGCAGCAACAAAAAAAAAAACAAAAAAATTATATATATAATAAAAATGGGGTATGCCCAAGTCACTGCACAACGCAATATTGCCAAGTGAAGGCTTTAAAAAACACCAAAACCGGAAGCAACCCTCTTTCAGCAGGTTGACAAACCTACCACCATAAAGTTACAGGAACAGAAAAGCAAGAGTGCAACAGGAGCAGGACAAATACTAAGTACTCTTTCAGTAAGTGGCTTGCCAAAGACCAGCCAGCCAATCATGGAAGAGGTCCGATGGCTGAGAGTGCCATACTGGTTTGTCAGAAGGAATGTCCGTCAGCCTTGGCCACCCCAACAGAAGTGAGAAGCATAGTCCAGATATCTACATTTGACTAAACCAGTTCATACCAATATGGAGGCTGCCATTGTCGGCTCAGAAAAGGACCACATGGTCAGAACGGCCATATAAATCCAATCTTGTGGTTAAATAGATGGCTGAGAGCATGATTTAAAAAAAAAAACTTTGCAGCCAAAACAGTATTGAACTGGGGTAGATCTCCCAGCTCTTTCAGACAAGGTAGCAATACTTGGAGATGGATGGTGATCCAGAATATACTCAAACATCAATAACCAAACTGATTCAGGAAGTTGGGAAAGTTCAACTGTTTTAATGTGAATGATCTAAAACAGGGAGTTACAAGAAGACATCATCCGACTTCGCACGGAAATCTCTCAACACATTTCATAAAAAACATCACTCATACTAAAAACTTGTCACAATTGATGTCTACCTACGTGGTAGGCTACAAAAACCTACTTAGAATGGTGATAGCCTGACAGGGAACATCTAGGTATATGTTCCATACTGGTTAAGGAAGGTAATTGGATATCTAATATCAGATGGGCAACTAAGCCCTCCCTTCATACATGTCATAATGAACGTCATCTAATGCACAATGTCCCATTTGTTACACAAACTATAGGGCTCTCCATTACGTGTCCTTCTATAATTGGTTGGCACCCTTGTACCCCTGTGTAATATTCCACATGCGTAAGCAGCACGCAGCGTGGCACCCAGGTGCTTGCTAGGCTGGTCATAACCAAAGCTTCCTACCAATTGGGCTTGTAATCCATCATCACTCTGCTGTCTGCTAGTCAATTAAGGCTTTTAAGATTGGTCTTGAGCTTGTTCTTCATGCCTAGGAATAGGAGGGAGTGTAGGCATCACCTGCCTCCCAGTTTCGTTTCAGCTCAGTTCAGTGTCTATTTTCATCCATCCACGTGACTTGCAGACCATGATTTCAGAGCATGTTGCTGTGTTAAACTCTGTTAAATTAAGACCCTTTGTCGTCTTTAGTGTTCCTCCACCTCAGCAGGAGTTTGTTCTGTTCACACGTTAATTTCAACTTCTGTAAGAACACTCTGACTCATGGTGGCCTTGACTTCTTGGTGTTATGCCAACCAAGCCCTTCTTTGATCCACCTCCATGATTAAGCTTTCATTTTCCAACTGCAACACTGTCATGATCCACAGGATCCCAGTCAGTAACATTGGTGGCATTTGGTCCAGGAGAGTGGCAGCATGGCGCAGAAATAAGGCTGCTGCCACTGTTTAAAGGGATTGCCCCTTCCAAAATGGCCCCCGGGTTGGACCACTCGGCGAACTCCAACATGGACCCTAGAGGGCCTGCTGCATAAGCATCCATGGTGGCCTAGTGGTGCTGGGTGGGATCAGGGCGGGGTTTACATAGCGCTTAGCGTTTTCTCCGGCTCTGTAGCAGCGTGACGCTTAACTGCTACAGCCTGATCCCGCTACCAGAATTTGGTAGCTCCTGTCTTCCTGTTACCCGCCGTGAGTCTCCTGGAACGGCTCCTCCTGCATCGTGAGCCCCAGCAGCAGCTGGACACTCGCGGGCCTCCTCTTCACAGCGACTCCAACAGCTGATCACTCACGGACCTCTTCTTCAGCGTGGACATCACAGTTGATCTCTCGTTGGCTCGCCAGCACTGCGGACCTGCACGCGAGTCCAGTCCTCAGCACCTGAAAAGAGACAGCACACAGGGATAAGCAGCCAGACACATTGAATACCCTCATGACCCTCCATCAGAGAACTCACCTTGGCCCACTCCTCTTCCGCAGTGGGCTCCTCAGCTACCACTGTGTGCAGACATTCAATCACCTCTGCAAGGAAGAGAATTACTCCAAGCCAGCTTTAACACACTGGAACTTGCCTCAGCCTATCAGCGCAAGAACAATCACTATAAACCCAGCACTTACCAGCGCAGACCCGCGCTCTCAAGTAGAGAACATACTCAAGGTGGTTGGGTGTGCCGCAGCAGGCCTGGACCACCCGGACTCGGTGAAGGAACCGGGGCAGAACTAGTGAATCACCTAGAAGAATCCAGTGAAGGAACTGGGAAAAACATAAAAGGACTCAGCTACATTAGCTCAAGCATACCCAGGAATCCAGCAGCTCCGAGGGACCTGGGACCTAACTCATCAAACCAGATCACTCCCCCCACATTCCGACCATTGGGTGATAAACCGGCAGTGAGCAGAGTAGGGAGGAGTGTTTTGGAACAATCTGCAATCACAGACCGGACCAATATTCGCCGACAGACCGGACCAGGCACTCCTGCAGGGCCCCAGAGGTAAGCATTACAGACACACTGAAAAATGATTTCTGTTCACAGTGTCCAGCCCTGCTACAGTGCATTATGGAATATCTGTAGTTCATGCATTCCTACATGTATAAATTGGTGCATTGCTGCATACTCACTATATAGCCAACCTTAAAGAATACTTTTCCCTACTTGCGTTGCTGCGACTGTACACTTGAAAAATGACTCAATATAATTTTCATTATTTTCTGTAGCATGAGCATCTTCATCTCAAGGCTGAAATGTTGCTCATCTTTAAAACCTCCGCTGTTTCTATAGGATGCTTATGTTCTTTCGTTTCTGCATCTCTTCTAGGTGTATCAACCCTGCTTCTCTGTGACGTCACCAATCTGCACTTTGGCTCGGTTTTCCCTCTGCTTCCGGGACTTCATTCAAATGACTATCATATAGTCGTGTATGTATGTATGGTTTTCTCAATGGGAACCTTGCTTCTGGGATTCTCTTTGGTATGGGTATTCTTATGGGTACTGCACTTGTCTCAAAGTCATAAGCAGCATATGGGAGGAGCTTGAGGTAGGGGTACTGGGCTCCACCTTTACATTCCCCTCCCTCTGGGTGATTTATCGACCACTCTCTTATCAGACATCACATCTAGACATCCTTGTCTGAAGAAAGGCTTCTTTGGGACCCATATCTTTATAACTCCTTTCAGGCATCCTGCTGATTTCACATGCTCGTCTTTACTCCAAGACATTAGCATGCATTGTCCACTTGGACTGCAGGATCCATTTCCCCACATAAGTCTTGTGGTTCAGGCACAGGAACTTCGTTCCCTCAGGTGCACGAATACTGCCCTTCACATAGTCTCTGATTTCTTCGTCTGTCAGTTCTTTTGTTTTCCATCCTGATTCAACATCAATAATGATCTTCATTCCTACAGCTTTCTTTGCAGTCTTTTTGCAATGTGAGATTATTATCCTGATCACACAGAATCCAAGCATCAGCATCACTATCAGGACTCCAAGAAACTAATATATCTGGCATCCATTGCGGAACCCATGATAAGAGTAATCCAAAACACAAACCGTCATCAGCAATGTCTTCCACTTCATCATTTGGCCATGTAACTTCATTAGCATACCTATGACCTCCGTCAAGGTGCCATACTCGTCGTCGTGAGAAGGTATGAATGTGCAACATGATTCTCCAATTTTGGCTCCAACACCTCCATCCATAGCTGTGATCATATCTAAGACATATCTGTTCTGAAGAGTCAGTCGTATGGCTCTCAGCTCTTCCTTGATAGCATTGAATCCCTTTATGGTAGTGTTGATCATCTGCAACAATTCCCACCTGATTATTCGCACCCATTTAGTAGTTGCATCTGTCTGGATCCTGGGCATGAAGATTATCGATTGTGAAAATCAATGAAGTTTTACTAAACAGTATATGTTCATATGGCATGGAATCAAAGGCGCCTATCGATTTGGCTGAGAAGTAGTTTGCTCTCTTTATTCGATTCAGTAGCTCAGCAGATCTCTTATTTCTCAGGTGAGCATCTGCATTTGGAAATTTGCCATGTCCAGGTCACTCTTAGGAATCACCAATGCTGGAACATGGGCGTTCACTACAGAACATAGTCCTCCCCAATCCTTGGGCAACTTCATATAAACTCTAGATCCACAGGCCCAGTAGTGATCTATTATCACTGCTGTCCCAATGTTCATTCCTGGAGCGTCAAAAATTCATCCACAGTTCTGATTTTCTCCAAGCTTTCTTGTGCAATTATTTGTGGACAGGTTTGCAGAATAAATTAATCAGAATGAACCTTACTTTTCAACAAGATTAGAGCAGTACACAATACAATATCATGAGGTGTCTTAAGTTTTGTACTTCTATGCGCACAGACCTATGACCGGAAGCCAGGGCCCTGTTAGTTTAGGAATATGGGTTGGGGAATAAATGGTGCTGTGGACTGGACTATGATGGGTGGATTGGCCCACCTTGCTTCTTACGCCCCAGCAAGCAGGCTACTTCTTGTATCTACCTAATACTTAAAGTGGGGAGTTCACAAGGGCTATGTGACCTGAAGGGCTTGCAGTTCCAAAAACTTAGTAATAGCTATATGTCCCATGAACTTGGTATGCATGATCTAGGAAGGGATCCTGTTGATTGTTAATTTTACTGACCATTTTAGATTGTGCTTGATGTCCGATTCCTGCAGCTTCTAAGCACCCGATAGGGGGTCGAACCTTTGTTGCATGTCTTAGTCTTGCTCTAAAGGTGAGTGTTGTCCCTGAGGGATCCTTTCATCTGTGCAAGGTCAGACATTCTGCCTAACAATCTAGGTTCGATTTGTTGTACAACATTTCCTGTTCTGTAGAACTAGATTTTTGGCTATTATCTTCCTTAATATCGCCATGTTCCTTTCCTCTGGCTTCTTTCTTCGCTTGTGGTGTGTTAGGGAGAATTCTCTGAAATCTGTTAATTCTCTTCAACTTTAGAGACCCCCAGCTCTTTTGCTGGACTTCAGGACTTTTAATTTCTAACCTGGAGAGAGTGAGCCCTTTTACTGACTCATGTATTGGTATAGTGATTTAAACTCTGTTTCTTTAACTTTGGAGTCTGACAAACTCCATAGGCATCATCTTTTAAATTGTGACACACTACACCTTCAGTGCAGTGTCACAGGGAAGTCTCTTACATTTCCCAAAGGTTTAAATACCTTCTCTTGGTGAAACTGTTTACAAGAGCAGAGAAGTGAAATTGACTTGAATTACTTTTTGTAACTTTCTCGACCCAGCACACACCATCTTACGATAAGGTGCTGGAGGGGTTACTCATTATCCCCTTCTTTGTCTATTTTCTCATGTAACATTTTTGTGTTATCCTTTCTGCAATTAATGGCTGCTGGCAGTGGTTTACGTTTTACTAGCATTGTGTGTTTTTACCATGGGCTGTGTTCGCAGCCACAGTAAGGCACCCATGAGTGCCTGTTTCGTCACAATGACCCCGGTCTTCTTTTTTAGTCATTTGTTGTTGGAAAGGTCCTTCTTGAGATTTACTCTGCATGCCAAACCAGGTTTGGTCCCTTTGTTTATTTTGTCTTTGGCAGGATTCACAAGTGAAGCCCGCCTCTGGCTCCAGTATGTCTGGCAGAGGCCGTAAGTGAGGGAGGTGCCCGAAACTCCCTGTCCTTAATCCCCTTGGTTACAGGAATGCACCCAAAGGTGATTGGCGGGCTGACTGTCCGGCAAGGACAGCCACCCTGCTGTGCGATTGACAGCTAGGCTTCCCTGATGCAGGACTGACCGTGCTTGACCCCAGATGCGAGGAAAGTCTGAAGTGGTATCCGAGAACCGCAGTGTTGCAATGTGCTGTCAGACGAGAGAAGCTGAAACACTGAAGGACCGCTGAATAGACGTTTGCCCATTGCAGAGCAGGAGTCCCCAGATGTCCTCCCTCTTGTCCCCACGACTCAGGCTCAGAAACAACAGGATCTGCAGAGCTGTACGGGAACAGAAGCCAGCTGGAACCATTTCCTCTAACCAGAGGTACTGTAAAGTCTAAGAACCTGCCTCTTGTTGTGTAGCCTTACTTGCACTCAGTTGAGACCTGTCTTGGAAACCTTGCAGAGTTGCTAAAGCTTTGCCCCTCACAAGCCACCCAGCTTGTGGCCCTTCAAGTGTTCTATTTTTCTACAAACATTTCTAAAAACATTGTGCAAGACTTTTTTTTGTTACCTACCTGTAAAGATCTTCAGCTCCCCTTGACATTGTGCAATTGACATTGGCTGTCCTGGTTCCTGAGTGACTCCTCTTCATCTCTGACTTTGTGCTTTGGCCTTTCCCCCAGGAAATGGTTAAACTTATTTGACATTGGAAGGTGTTTAAAAGTACTTACCTGTTTGTGAAATATTTGTTAACCTTTGGTTTATTCCTCTATTATATCTTTTGCACCAAACTCAGTATTGCTCTAACTTTACCAGTGATAAATCAGTGTGCAGCGTCCTAGCTATTTAAATCACCTGAGGGTGTAGGATGTCTTGTGTGCCATTCCTGATGGGTATCATCTGATTTAGAGAAACAGTGTGTTTTGAAGTGTATTTTAATCGTTTTATATATTGCTCCCTTCTGAAGAAGGCTTATACAACTGGCTATGAAATAAATTAATCATTGTTTTATCAAGAAACCTTGAGTGTAAGTGTTTATTTGAATAACTGCTACTGTGAAACTGTCGCAACATTACTGCTCACATTGACCCTTCTTGAGATAAGCCTGGCTGCTCAGCCACCCTACCAACTTGTGTAGTTCAGACTTATAGCAAAGCTTGGGTCCCTATTGCCAGGAGGTCAAGGTAATTGCGTAACACGGGTCCTTCTATTGGATTTAATTTGGGCCGGGAAACAGGCCAGGGCCTACTACAGCACGCTGACGCTCCGTATGCAAAGGGGTGTTTGGCCCTGCTGGATTTGGAGCGCTATTTGGCGGCGCAACTGCATTATTTGGCGCACTGGTGTTCCACGCACTTTGTTTGGCCGCACGTTCAGGGGGAGTGGGCGCTGGTTGCCCCCAACCTCCTGCGATCCATGGGGATCTTCTGTGGTGGTTACCTGATCAGAGCATATAGTGAAGGTTATCTGTGTGGTATGACAGAAGGTGGCAAGCAAGAGGAGCATCAGCGTTCTGTATTCACTGCTGCTCCCGTTAAATACGTGGTTGGCATGGTGGGGAGAGGGTGTACCGGTTGTGGGTGGATAAACTGGGCATTACAACTTTTTTTCTGACTTTTTTTGTGGACGGCAAGTTTTTTCGCTGCAACAGGCGAGGGGCAGGGCTGGGCCCACCTCTTTGGATGTCTTATTATACTATAGGCTGTTTCCTCAGCAACCCCATACGTGGGCGACACAGCACAGGTTAATGGTCACAGGAATGGGGGCATTTTGTATCTCGCCTTTATCACAGTTTTATGGCTGACATCTTGTGGGGGAGGGGCCCTGATACTGTGCTAGGAGGAAGATCTTTGTAACTCACGGATGACTGGCATTATGCGTTGAGACAAACTCAAAAGGTGTCCCTGAACTCCAATTTAAACTGCTACATTTTAACTTTCTACACCAGGTATATCTTACCCCGTAAAAACTCATAGCACATTTCCCTCTTCTCTCCAGATGCATGTGCTAGGTGTGGCTTCAGTCTAGCCGGGTTTCTCCATCTAGCCTGGGAGTGTCCGCTGCTCTCTGTATTGGGTGGGGGGGATGAGGAGGGGGGGGGGGGCTAGGGAGTGTTGTCCAAGATCTCGCGTATCACTGGGGAACGGCTGGCCCACGAATTGGTCGCAATTCTGGGGTGCACAAGGAACTTTCGTGGGGGTTGGGTGATTCTTGGGCAAACTTTTTGTGGTGCACCCCAGATGGGTTATGTGCTGGTGCAGAGAGCACCCACCCTTTGCGCAACTGTGGTTGAAGGATGTTGCATATGGCCATGACTTGGAGACAGCTTTTATTCGGACTATGCCCTTGCATGCCTTGCCACCTGATGTATGGGCGCCATATGTACAATATTTGCTTACAGATGGTTTGACCATTTTGAATTCAATGGAGGACTGCCTCCTTAATTTAGTATGTGCAGGTATCTGCTGTGGTCGATTTGCAGTGGGTCATGGCTTGCCTTGGACTTTATACATATTTTTTTAAATATATATTCTGACATGCATACATTCAAAACATAAATAAATATGTATAATTATTTTTTTTATTCCCCAAGTAATTTTCAAACATCCCTGCGCAGTGTTTTCAGTTTAGTTACATTGTTAAAGAAGTCTTAGGCATACAAGCGCAATAAAACCTGTCAGCACCAACTGTTCTTTCTCTGGTATCACTCCAGAGATGCCATAGTTTCTTCTGGAACGTTGGAAGTGTTTGCTAGACGGACCAGTCGAACCCACCATTTAATTAAAGAAAGTGGTTTGAGATTTTCAGTAAACCCCCTCCCTCCCCCATAGCCCTAAGGAACCAGCTGCTTAAACAGTGTACTGTGATTAATCCGGTGGAGTCATCACTGATTCCCCAGCAGTGACATCCTCCCATGTGGCCAGAGGACGGCAGTGGCTAGCTGATACTCACCTGGGGGTGGATACTTTATTTTGCTATTTATATATCAAGCTGAACCCAGGGGGCATCTGGGCGCTGAGCTTTACATGTGACAACAGTACTTGAATCAACAGATATACAATATGCAGCACATATAGCTTTACATGTGCCGACAGCATATTAATCAAAAAACAGTGTAACCAATATATCATATATGGCAGGTATAGAGGGTAACATATATACTTTAGTTATGGTATACGGCAACACTGGTGGTGCGGCAGACCTAGGGGGTGGGAGATGGGTTGTTGAGAAGGTTGAGGGACCTCAAAGGCCTGTCGAAGCCAGATCAGGACAAGGGCGCAGGGGTGCTCCTGAACCCCACCTTGGGAGATTACAGAACCCCAACGCTTCAAAGTTAGGATAAAGATGCCAACTAACTGATTGCACTAACAATTTCACCCTCTGCATACACCTCTCATACTCCAAACCTAACACAAGCACAAACCTACAACACAACAAACCGCACAAAGTTCACTACATTGCAACAACAAAACAAAAAACACACAGACTCGCACAACAGTACACAACGACTACCGGCTGCAAACACCCCAGGCCCAGCCAACGGACCCACCGGGCTGAGGCTGCCAACAGCACATCACTGCTCTCTTGCACTTTTCCAGCTTGCTCCCACTAACCACCCCTCCGCCCCCTCCCTCTTACAGAGCCGCCAGAGCGCCAGGGGACCACTCCGGTGGTTATAGTGCGCGGTACAAATGTCCTTTAACATTAACTATTTCTGAAACACAGCTTTGCATTTTCCAGAGGTACCATCTGCAAGGGTCCTCCTTTATCTTCGACCCATGTCAGTAGGTTTGCTAGTTTCGGCCATAGAGGCTTGCATCCATTCTGCACAATGTCAACAGTTGGTTTGTAGACACCAATTATTACCCAGGCTCTGCAGATTGCTACTCCTTCTTCCCATCCATCTGGAGAAAGTACTAATCCCCGAATCTGCATCTGGCCTCTGTTCTTCCATCTTCGGATGTCCTCTGCAGATTCCTCTGTACTTTCACGTTTTTTGTTTACTTCCATCTGATTCCAGCTCCTTTCACTTCAGGCTGTTACTAATCCCCAAATCTGCATCTGGCCTCTATTCTTCCATCTTCGGATGTCCTCTGCAGATTCCTCTGTACTTTCACGTTTTTTGTTTACTTCCATCTGATTCCAGCTCCTTTCACTTCAGGCTGTTACTAATCCCCAAATCTGCATCTGGCCTCTATTCTTCCATCTTCGGATGTCCTCTGCAGATTCCTCTGTACTTTCACGTTTTTTGTTTACTTCCATCTGATTCCAGCTCCTTTCACTTCAGGCTGTTACTAATCCCCAAATCTGCATCTGGCCTCTATTCTTCCATCTTCGGATGTCCTCTGCAGATTCCTCTGTACTTTCACGTTTTTTGTTTACTTCCATCTGATTCCAGCTCCTTTCACTTCAGGCTGTTTGTATCTAATCAAATGATTTTTAGTGGGGGCTTTTAATCTTGTCTTTGTATCTTGCACATAATCATCTTCGTGTAGATCTGTCTATTCTCTTGACCACGCTAGATAGGCTGTTCGGCTCATAAAGGTACCTCTTGTTTGGCAGAGTGCAATGTGAGATAGTGCTGGTTGAACATCTATTTCAATAGCTATGAATATCTTTGATTTCCCCATACTATAAAGGCAGAAGTGCACATACATAGCACTCCTCCTCTGAAGTTAATTTGCCAAATGTGCTGTGCTGTCTAGCTAATTATTTAAGTTATGATCATCTTCTCTTATGCCTCTCTTAAGTCTCCTTCTTGCCTCATGAGCTTTTATAATCATCTCAAAGTATGTCAGCATAATTCCTTCTCACTGGGGGAATCATAGGAACATTTGTCAGTAAACTTGGTGTCTTTACATGTGCTACTTGTGTAGGAGAAAGCTCCAGAAGCCTCATCCTATTAACATAATATGAAGGTAACAGAGTCCTGAATAACTACCAAAGCTGACCTCCCCCCAAAAGGAAGCCCAGATGTATCTATCACAGGACTAGGTGCTTTTAAATGTACCTCTGGAGAAGGGACAATCACATAAGGCCTTGGTGGTCTTACACTTGCTACTTTATCCTCCTGAAGCATAGGAAGATACACAGGAACTACTGCATTGTTTGGATCTACATAACAGACAGTACGTACTGTAAGAGAAAGTAGAATGATAATGAACATAATACAAGCATATATAATATACCAATAAGTCCTGCGGACACAGAAATAGCACCTTACACGTCGTGGTGGTCTCTCATTTTCCACATCAATGTCGCCCATTTTCAATCTTTTTTAAGGAAGGAAAAAACGTTTAATCGGGCAACATCATAAAATACTCTGGTAGTAACTGTATCTTCTCCACAAGCTCCACGAGCAGCTGGCTGTTCGCAGGATTATTGAAAGGGTTCCTGATGAATACAAAAGAGTCCTATCGCCATACCAGATGTGGATGAACTTCAAACAGGTAATAAAAGACCAAAGCTAATACGTTTTGAATATCTTCATTCTTTAACACCATCAGAAAGCTCACTGGATGGCCTCTGAGAATAGGTGGACTTGTTCAATGACGTCACATAGCAATTGATTGAAACTTGATCCCTTGGATCTCTCAGGATCTCTCAGGAATGTACGAACATCAGTTTGTCTTCCAACAAGATGCAAGAAACAAAATCAAGAAACAAAAGACCATTCCAACTAGTCTATGAGCGTTATCATTGGATAGGGGCATCTATATTTTCCACACAGTACTCAAGAAGCTGTAGAACTTGATTGCTTATAACTGTGAGCAGTCTTCTCACGATTGGATCATTTCTAGGATCTTGTAGGAAAACGTGTACGTCAACCGTTCTCCCAACCAATGCAGGATAAGCACGAAGAATGAAGATAAAAACAGCAAGAATTATGTGAACGTTGCCATCAGGAACCACCATGGGTGCTCCTAAAGAGAAACTCTGAAAAAGGAATCAGGATATTGTTCCCTCTTCCAATTGCTGACACAGTTCAATTTTGGCATTCTTCGTTTAGTTTCAAAAGTCTCTGACCAGCACACTTCTGTGGCTCAAGAACAACAGCTTCTTCACTCTTTGCTTAGCAGCTGCAAAGAATGTCTCGAATGAACCACAGTCCAATGAACTCTGTCTACTTGACAGTCTCTGCGTCCTTCTTCCTCATCATCGATCGAGTGTGCCTATGTTGAACATCTTCTCCGTTGCTTGCTTCCAAATGGGGTGGAGGTGTGGTAGTCTCGCCGCTGTAGACTTTCACGTCACCAAGGAATATCCAAGCTCGTCTTCCCAAGACTTTAACTGCCAATGGTCTGACGTCTTCCACAATGAATGGACCATTAAATAATGGCCAGTGCCACTTGCGAACTGAGTTCATGATCAACACTCGTTCACTGGGAAACAGTTTAGGCGATAAATGTTCTTGTGATCTGGTTGCTGTATGGTCTTCATCTGTGTTCTGGGACCTGCACCCCGTCCGCTTGAGTTGATCTGCAATGACAGACATACTTGTAGTCATACATGTTAAGTACGCACGTAACTCCTCTCCTAACAATTCTGCCGTTGTCTGGCCATCACTTCTAGTCCTTGATGGAGGAGTGAGAGGCGTTCTCATTTGCCTCCCAGTTACTAGTTCATGGGGCATAAAATGGTGGTCAGAGCCAGGTTGATTCCTCAGCGCACATAATGCAAGAGGCAGGCAATGCAGCCATCCTTTTTTCAACGTCAGTTCATGCTTGGCTATTCTTTCTTTAAGCAGGCCGCTGAGCCTCTCACAGATCCCATTCGCTTGCGGGTGATAAGCCGAAGAAAACATGTGCTTTATATTGAGCAATAAGCTAATTTGTTCGAACACTGTTTACACAATGTGGACAATTATTTGACCGTGATACCTCACAAATACTTCTCGGACTAAAAATTTTGCAGCGCAAGTAGCATCTGGATGTGTGCACGGACCAGCTTCGACCCACCTTGAGAAAGCGCACACCACCACTATCATATCTGTAGCCATTACAGACTTGCAGCATATTAACAATCAATATGTAAATGCTGAAATGGACCATTCTGTCGAGGGATAACACCTCCGACAGTTCGCAGCATGCGCCCAGCAGTAAACTTTTGACATACGATGCAATTTACTGCATAAAATGCAATGGGCCCTAATAAATTTGGTACAAACCATTCCTCTACAATAGTTGCTGCAAGGCTTTATCTAGTGACATGCGCATGATAGTGCAGCTGTTCCAATGCCACCTTTAATAAGGCTACAGGCATCAATGGTTTACCAGTGCTTCCCTGTCACTACAATGCCTCGGAAGGGGCTAAAGAACACCCCCTCTGCGTCCACAGATCTTTCTCATCCCATGGTGCTTCGCCTTGAACTTCCATTAATTGGGTCTTTTCTTAAAAGATTCTTAAAGCTTTCATTTACAATCATCATCACCACCATTCTTTCATTTACATTGGGTGTATCAAAGCTCATCATGTCCTTCGAATATGCAGGCCTTTTTGCTTCCTCATCTGCTGCTTGATTTCCACATGAGATAAAGTCTGCTCTCTTAGTGTGTGCTACGCACTTAGCTATCCCGATGGCTAATGTGAGTTGTAGTGCCTTAATAAGCCTGTCCAATAAAGCGGCATGCTGCACTGGAGTGCCGTCCGCTCGGAGGTAGCCCCTCCTCTTCCAACGTGCTAGCCCTGGGTGTATCGTCGACTACACATTCAGTGGAGTCACTGTACACTGTTACTTCCTGGTCTGCATGTTTCGAGCACGACAATCAGCGCCACTAATTCTGCCTGTGCTGAAAAGTGAGATGGTAGTCGTGCACTTATCAATACTTCAAATTCCCTATTAGCCATGTGTCTTACCACAGCGGCACCTGAATATCTCTGTCCATCAGTTTGATCAATTTTCAAAGAATCATCAATAAAAAGAATCTACCCAGCCACCAAAGCATTTTCTTTCACCATTGGAATCACATCATAGAATTCTTCATAGTTTGAGCAATCATGTGCATGGTCGTCTGCGGCTAGTGGTTCAACTATAAATGTGGCAGGATTCACTGTTTTACATCTTACTATTTGAATCACTGGATTCGACATGACCACATCATAAGCAGAAGCTCTTTGAGATGTTAGTGTACCTTTTGCTTCTCCAGAACCGCAAATAATGCATACTCGATAAACAACGTCATGGAACACCCCATTACTATACTGGCAGGCTTTTCAATAGCAAACGTGGAGGCTGCCATATATGGTTCGCAGGGGAAGTGACTCCTCATTACTGGGTCTAAAATCCCACTGTAGTATGCTAAAGGCTTGTACCCCAATGGAGTTCTCTGCGTGAGTACTGCCGACATTACTTTTCCATGTGCATGCGAGAATAAGAAGAATTCCTCAGAATAATTGGAAATCCCTAAAACCGTAGCCATTGCAAATTGGCTTTTTCGATTCATCAAACCCTTTCTCCATTTTTTCTGTCCATACAATTTTTTCTTGATTCTGTTGCGCTTTTGTCAGAGCCGGCAACAATGGCCTCGTGTATGAACTATAATCACACACCCATACTCTCACACAATTGAACAGTCCTAAAAATTGATGTATGTGCTTTATCGTGTGCGGTTTTGCAGTTTTCAAAATTGCCCAGCCCTTTCAGGTGTAACTTTCTTTCTTTCATACAAAATTAACTGGCCTATGTATAACACTTCTTCATGGCAATATTGCAATTTCTATTTGTCCACCTTATATCCTTTCTCTGCCAAAATAACCATTAGCTGAACTGAGTCATGCCTGCACTCTTCTTCTGATGTGCTGCAGTCCAGAATATTGTCTACATATTGCAGCACAACACTTGGCAAATCAATATTGCTAAACTCCATCTGCAGGACTCTCTTGAAAATTGATGGAGACTCACAGTACCCCTGAGGTAATCTTGTGCTTTTTCACTTAGTCTGTCTGAACGTAAATTACGAAAGATCTTGCGCCTCTTTATGCAATGGGATTGAGAAAAATGCATTTTTCAAGTCAATTACAGTGAAATATCCAGCCTCAACAGGGATACTACATAAGATTGTTGCTGGATTTGGAACTAGAGGAAACTCTGCCTCTACAACCTGGTTAATTGGGCGCATGTACTGAATTAAACGCCACAACCCCCCCCCCCCCTTCGATTTCTTGATCGGATACACTGCGGTATTACATGGTGACTCTGACGTGACTAAAATGCCTTGATCCATCATGGCGGATATTGTCTTAAAAATACCCACATCTGCCTCTCGAGACATGAGAGATTGTCTTGCTCGAGGTAAAATTGCTCATGGCTTCAATTTCATCTCGACTTCTCCAACCCCCTTTAATAGGCCTATGTCATAGGGGCCTGTAATCCATATAGAAACTGGCACTTTTTCCATATCTTCATCAAAAAATGTGGGACGATGCCGCACCATCATTTTCTGTGGAACCTTGCGTCTTTCTGCTCTAACCCAATATGCAATGCTTTTTTCAAATACTACCTCTTCATCAGATGGGTCATCCTTGAATAGGTCCTCATCTGCGACGTCAGTCAATCTGTAACCCGCCCCAATAGCAATTACTGTGCTACATGTCCTGCCATTCTCTAAGCATAGCCAAAACTCCTCGCACTACAGCTGTTTGCAGCTCTAAGGGTGAGATGCGTCCTCCCTCTTCATCCATGGGAATTCTTGGCCTAAAGAGAAACTCATCGGGTATTCTCACAATCTTTCCCACTAAACCAGGCAGCCATGTAAAAACATCTGGTTCCAATGGTACTCCTCATATGGCCATTTGCCCTATAAATGCCATGATAAATTTTCTTACATTTAAATAATGTATTCCTGGCGTCGAACACACTATGCCTTCATCAGTGAAAGAAATCGTCATATTCAATTTCGTCATTAAATCTCGACCCAGTATATTAACTGGTGTGTGCTTTGAATACAACAATGGGACAGACATATAGCATTCTCCTATAGAGACTGGCAATTTTTTAGTAAAAGGAACTCTACTTGTAGCTCCTGTGAAACCTTGAGCATTCATGGCATTAACCGACATAAAAATGTTTCCCTCTCGTATACATGAGCGAGTCGCACCTGTCTACTAAAAAAGAAAAGGATTTGCCTCCTGTCATGCCGTCAATCCTCGGTTCCTCTTGAGGATTAGGCGTTACGGATAGTACTGAACACATCAAGTCTCCCAGAGAGCTGTCCTATTGCGGGTACATACTCATTCCTGTGCCCGTGAACGGATTCCCACCTTCGTCTGTGATCCCCCCTATCCTAGGAGACAACTGTCCTGTGTTCGCGCTCTGCTGTATTTGCATGGGCGCATGTTGCAACTGACCTCGTGTTGGATGCATTGGTGCTTGCTGTGATTGCAAGGCCCGTTGCATTCTCGGGGCCTGTGTCCGACACACTGTTTGATCTTGGGCAATCCCATCTCTATTCTGTGAGCTATAGGCAGGCGGAAAAGCGTCCGCCCCTCTCGAGAACTGCCCATTCTGCACATACCCTTGGCTTAAACACATTTTTGCATTGTGTCCTGTCATTCCACATGTCCAACATACAGGAGGACGTCTCCGAATTTGCCCTCCTTGCATGCCCGGATTATCATTTTGCATGGGCTGGAACCCATCCTGGTTATTCTGGAATCTTCTGATTATTCTGAAAGCCTCCTCTTTCACAGAATTTTCCCTTCCTCGTGATGCAAATCCATTCCCTCCTTGATCAAACTGCCGTTGATTATTCACCTGGGGCATACTTGTTGCGATCCTGGCCCTTCTTTCCTAGTCAACATGCTATAACATACTTGGATAGCTTTTTCTGTACCAACTTCGCTTCAAGCTTCCTACTTTTTCTTTTGTTTTTTCTCTTGTAACAATCGGAAAAAATGCATTATGGACAGCTGTATTTCTGGCCATGGTTTTGCCTCCATACCCACCAGTTTCTTCAGCCGTCTCTGTACCTTATCCAGTAAGCCTCGACATACTATATGATAGAATATCGCTCTTGATTTTCCCCACAGCTTGTGCGTTTCCAAAGACCACTGCTCTTGGAAATGTTGAATGTAAATTAACGAATTTCCGCTTCTTGCATCTTTCGTGCAATTATAGCTCCCATATCAGTCGTGTCTGGTTACTGCACTCAAAGCGCTTTCCAGACTGCCGCTCTGCAAATATTCAACAGTGCTCTGTCATGAGCAGTGTTTGATTCCTGCATATCTTGCTCTCGACCAAATGTCATCAGCTCTCTCCCAAAGTATAGCCGCTAGAAGACCCTTAATGTCCCTTATAGCTAGCGTGTTACCCCCTGTCATTTTTTCTAACTCATAGATCCATTTTCTGGCACCCAACGTCAGACTCGGGAGTTTGCACCTTAAATTATCCTTGTCCATATGGGGCTATGGTATATATTGTGGTCTGACCCCTCCTTTCTCTAATATCGGGAATGGTGAGATCCCAAAATCACATTCATCCCCCATCGTGTGCCTGTCCAAGCAGGGACAATCGTTCTGCGCCGTCTTTTTCCAGGTAATGGTCTTAACCTGCTCACATAAGGTGGCGAGTCCCCACTCACGCCATGTGATCGCCCTTTACGTCGATCTAGCTGCGCCAGTGATTCTGGTGCCCTCGGTTTAGGTAGATCTGATCATCATCTATCTGTCTGAGAACATCTCTCTGGCCCACATGCACCAACTTCCTGTTCCCCACGGAAGGCTTCTCTATCTTTGTCTGACATATCCTGTCCCCAAAATCGTGTGGCTTCCCTCTTTCTCGTCTCTATTCAGATTCAGCTTGTCAAAGGATAAGGTGTTGTGCTCGAGGTAAAATAAACCTCCCTTTTTGCCTCTCGGCTGTGTACTTTCAAATCGATCATTTTTTCCCTTATTTTGTTAATTCACTTTTGGCCCTCATTTCATGATAGACTCTAAACATTTCTTCTCCTATGGCTCCTATGTCATAGTCGTCCTCTAGGTCTAGCCTAGACGATCCTGGCAATGGTTCATGTGCCGGGAAAAATTCTTCTAGATCCTCCCATGCTACTACTGGATTAGGCTCCATCAATTCCTTTACTATGCGCTCTAGATGGCATGCCCTTTGTCTTCGCGTTCATTACATTTCTTCATCGACTTCCCTTTGTTTCATAGATTCTTCTCTAACTCTATCCTTGTCCTGCCTCTTCAGCTCTCTTCTCTCGTTTGCTCTACACACTTCATCTCTGCGTTTTTGAATTTTTATCTCTTAATTTCTGTTCTTCTCACTTTTCTAATCCGTCTCGTTCTTCGATTGTTCTCTGCCTGTCATCATGCTTCCATTGCTCCTCTGCTTTTTCTTGTTTTTTCAACTGTTCATCTTGATACAGCTGCTCTCGCCTTTGTCTACACTTTCTCTTAGCCTCGTCTTCTTTCAGTCACTTTTCTCGTTATTTATCTTTTCTGGCCTACTCATCCTGATCTTCCCTCTTCCTTACTTCCTTGATGCTCTTTCCATCAAGTATGAGCAATATCTGACCACCCATCCATTTGTTCTGTATGAGCGTTGCCTCATCCGTTTTATCTTTCTCTCCTGTCCATCTCTTTATTTCTCTCTTTATGTCCAAAGACATATCTCCTTGTCCCTTTGGACTTTATGTATTACGTCTCTTTCTGGAGGCTTTTCCAGACACTCGTCACTGCTGCATGCGGGTAACTTATACGTTGGGTTGCTATACCCTGTTGCTGCCTTAAGTTCTCTTAAAGGATATAATCTGTCATCCTTTGGACTATCGCCATTTATCTGAGGGCGGTAAGGGGAGCAGAAGGCTCTCCACCCCCCTCTTTACACTGGATAAGGATGCAGTCCTCAGGAGGCGGGTCTTCCCCTTCCTCCTGATAAATTTTCCAGAGAACTAAGCTCGTTAGCCTTTCTTCAAAAATCTTCCCTGTGTACGCACCATACAAATATGTCGTCATATGTTGCAAAACTACTTTTGACAGTGATTTCCCCCTTGCGGCCATGGCATGAACATTTTATCCGCTATACCCTTAACCCATTCTGCACTGTACTACTTCAACTTGTGCACGTGTTTTGGCAGCTGTCTGCACAAATGTATGAGCTGAGTAATGTCCTCCATCATGGCTTTTTAGACACAATCGACTATCCCAGTTCTCCGTTATTTTATACAAATAAATGCTTTCCAGAAAAATAACACAAAATGAGCATGCACCAATCGCCGCAGCTCCAATCCTCTATATCACGTTTTACTTTAATCTACTTATTAACTGAACATAGTCAGTACAAAATAAATAATTTTCAAATCTCAATACTTCCAACAATCTCCTTCTTATTTTTTCAATATTTAACTTATTTTACCACACATAACATACAATATAAACAGACAGACAAAACTTGACAGTCTGGCCGGCCCACATGTACTTTGGGCCACGCTCCTTGTGACCTTTCCTTTGCCCCTAAAATGACTCTGATAAAGTATGACCTGTCCTCTTTAATGACACATTGGTCGTTCGTAGCCTATATATGTCCCCTCTGACTTTAGGGCGAGCTCCTTCTAAACGTCCTTGACATAGTTCATCCGGGCTTTACTATATAGATTTCTTTTTCATCTTTAAACTGCGACGCTCATAGTCTCACATAAATGACGCTCATAGTCTTAAATAAATAATAAAATAAAATACTCTAACCAACCTTCTGTTACTCTATCCTCGTTATCACTCTTTCTCACCCAATACTCATTAAGTTTGCCATTTCACTCAGTCTACTCACCATTCGCGTTTTCGACATCCGACCCTCAGGATCGCCGTCTCCTCAAACCAGCCGCTTCAGCCTTCGGTTCGCTCAGCTTCTTGTAGAAATTGGGAGGGGAATTCCGTTTGAAACCGGGGGATCCGTCTCACCTGTACTGGAAGATTTGCTTTAAACCATGGGTGCACAACATATGGCCCGCGGGCCAGCTGCGGCCCGCCATGCTCTTTTGTCCGGCCTATGAGGCACAAAGACTTTCCTAATGGAGGGCGGCCCGCGGCCGCCCTCCATTAGGAAAGTCTTTGTTGTCTTCCGGGCCGGACAAAACACTGGCCCTCATTGGCTCAGCACACACGCACCACGTCGCTCCTACAAGCCACGTAATGCGTGTGTGCTGCACCAATGGAGGGCTAGCACTAAGGTTGGCGTGGTCCATAAGGCTTGATGTCGGAAGGCATTTCAGCCTTGGACCACGCCAGCCGTAGTACGATTCCAGCGTTCCAACTTACTTACCTGCCTTCCAGCATGTCTCCGGTAAGTGCTCTGTTTGTGTGTCGGGTTGGTTTTGCTTTATGTTTGTGTGTGTATGTTGAGATGCGGGGGTGGGGGGGTGTGTCGGATGTGTATGAATGTTTGTATTTGAATGTATTTTGTGTGTATGTTGAGATGCGGGGGTGTGTCGGATGTGTATGAATGTTTGTATTTGAATGTATTTTGTGTGTATGTTGAGATGTGGGGGTGTGTGTCGGATGTGTATGAATGTTTGTATTTGAATGTATTTTGTGTGTATCTTGAGATGCAGGGGTGTGTCGGATGTGTATGAATGTTTGTATTTGAATGTATTTTCTGTGTATGTTGAGATGCGGGGGTGGGGGGGGTGTCGGATGTGTATGAATGTTTGCATTTGAATGTATTTTGTGTGTATGTTGAGATGCGGGGGTGGGGGGTGTCGGATGTGTATGAATGTTTGTATTTGAATGTATTTTGTGTGTATGTTGAGATGCGGGGGTGGGGGGTGTCGGATGTGTATGAATGTTTGGATTTGAATGTTTTTTGTGTGCTGAGTTGGGGGGGTTCGGGTCTGTATGGGTGCATGCTTGAGAGTGCGCTGAGTTGGGGGTTGGGGTCTGTATGGGTGATTGTGGGGGGGGTTCGGGTCTGCATGGGTGCATGCTTGAGAGTGTGTATGCTGAGGTGGGGGGTTAGGGTCTTTATGGGTGCATGTTTGTGTGTGCTGAGTTGGGGGGTGGGGGTTCGGGACTGTATGGGTGCTTGTTTGAGAGTGTGCTGATTTGGGGGGTGGGGGTTCGGGTCTGTATGGGTGCATGTATGGGTGCATGTTTGTGTGTGTGCTGAGGTGGGGGTGGGGGGTTCGGGTCTGTATGGGTGCATGCTTGAGAGTGTGTGCTGGGGTGGGGGGGTTCGGGTCTGTATGGGTGCATGCTTGAGAGTGTGTGCGCTGAGTTGGGGGTGGGGGTTTGGAGTTGGGGGGGTGGGGGGGTTTGGGTCTTTATGGGTGCATGTTTGTGTGTGTGCTGAGTTGGGGGGTGGGGGTTCGGGTCTGTATTGGTGCTGGTTTGTGTGTGCTGATTTGGGGGGTGGGGGTTTGGTTGGGGGTGAGGGGGCCATGGGGTGGGGGGTTTGGTTGGGGGTGGGGGGCCATGGGGTGGGGGGTTTGGTTGGGGGTGAGGAGGCCATTGGGCATAGTGTTTGGTTGGGGGTGAGGGGGCCATGGGGCATAGTGTTTGGTTGGGTGTAAGGGGACATGGGGCATAGTCTTTGGTTGGGGGTGAGGGACATGGGGCATTGTGTTTGGTTGGGTGTAAGGGGGTCATGGGGCATAGTGTTTGGTTGGGGGTGAGGGACATGGGGCATTGTGTTTGGTCGGGTGTAAGGGGGCCATGGGGCATAGTGTTTGGTTGGGGGTGAGGGGGCCATGGGGCATAGTGTTTGGTTGGGGGTGAGGGGGACATGGGGCATAGTGTTTGGTTGGGGGTTAGGGGGACATGGGGCATAGTGTTTGGTTGGGGGTGAGGGGGACATGGGGCATAGTGTTTGGTTGGGGGTGAGGGGACCATGGGGCATAGTGTTTGGTTGGGGGTGAGGGACATGGGGCATTGTGTTTGGTTGGGTGTAAGGGGGCCATGGGGCATAGTGTTTGGTTGGGGGTGAGGGGGCCATGGGGCATAGTGTTTGGTTGGGGGTGAGGGGGACATGGGGCATAGTGTTTGGTTGGGGTGAGGGGGACATGGGGCATAGTGTTTGGTTGGGGGTGAGGAGGCCATGGGGCATAGTATTTGGTTGGGGGTGAGGGGGCCATGGGGCACAGTGTTTGGTTTGGGGTGTGGGGCACATGGGGCATAGTGTTTGGTTGGGGGTGAGGGGGACATGGGGCATAGTGTTTGGTTGGGGGGGAGTGACATGGGGCATAGTGTTTGGTTGGGGGGGAGTGACATGGGGCATAGTGTTTGGTTGGGGGTGAGGGACATGGGGCATAGTGTTTGGTTGGGGGTGAGGGACATGGGGCATAGTGTTTGGTTGGGGGTGAGGGGGCCATGGGGCATAGTGTTTGGTTGGGGGTGAGGGGGCCATGGGGCATAGTGTTTGCTTGGGGGTGAGGGGGACATGGGGCATAGTGTTTGCTTGGGGGTGAGGGGGACATGGGGCATAGTGTTTGCTTGGGGGTGAGGGGGACATGGGGCATAGTGTTTGGTTGGGGGTGAATGGGACATGGGGCATAGTGTTTGGTTGGGGGTGAGGGGGACATGGGGCATAGTGTTTGGTTGGGGGTGAGGAGGCCATGGGGCATAGTGTTTGGTTGGGGGTGAGGGGCCATGGGGCATAGTGTTTGGTTTGGGGTGTGGGGCACATGGGGCATAGTGTTTGGTTTGGGGTGTGGGGCACATGGGGCATAGTGTTTGGTTGGGGTGAGGGGGCCATGGGGAATAGTGTTTGGTTTGGGTGTAAGGGGGCCATGGGGCATAGTGTTTGGTTGGGGGTGAGGGGAACATGGGGCATAGTGTTTGGTTGGGGGGGGAGTGACATGGGGCATAGTGTTTGGTTGGGGGTGAGGGACATGGGGCATAGTGTTTGGTTGGGGGTGAGGGACATGGGGCATAGTGTTTGGTTGGGGGTGAGGGGGCCATGGGGCATAGTGTTTGGTTGGGGGTGAGGGGGCCATGGGGCATAGTGTTTGGTTGGGGGTGAGGGGGCCATGGGGCATAGTGTTTGGTTGGGGGTGAGGGGGACATGGGGCATAGTGTTTGGTTGGGGGTGAGGAGGCCATGGGGCATAGTGTTTGGTTGGGGGTGAGGGGGCCATGGGGCATAGTGTTTGGTTGGGGGTGAGGGGGCCATGGGGCAGTGTTTGGTTGGGGGTGAGGGGGCCATGGGGCATAGTGTTTGGTTGGGGGTGAGGGGGCCATGGGGCATAGTGTTTGGTTGGGGGGGGAGTGACATGGGGCATAGTGTTTGGTTGGGGGTGAGGAGGCCATGGGGCATAGTGTTTGGTTGGGGGTGTGGGGCACATGGGGCATAGTGTTTGGTTGGGGGTGAGGGGGCCATGGGGCATAGTGTTTGGTTGGGGGTGAGGGGGACATGGGGCATAGTGTTTGGTTGGGGGGGAGTGACATGGGGCATAGTGTTTGGTTGGGGGTGAGGGACATGGGGCATAGTGTTTGGTTGGGGGTGAGGGACATGGGGCATAGTGTTTGGTTGGGGGTGAGGGACATGGGGCATAGTGTTTGATTGGGGGTGAGTGACATGGGGCATAGTGTTTGGTTGGGGGTGAGTGACTTGGGGCATAGTGTTTGGTTGGGGTGAGGGGGACATGGGGCATAGTGTTTGGTTGGGGGTAAGGGGGCCCTGGGGCATAGTGTTGCACTCCAAGAGTGAACCCAATAATAAAGCTAAAACAGGCACAGTTAGGAGATGTTCATCTTTGGCTTTTTGAGGAAACCTGACTCAACGAAGGCCATACTCCTCTTGGGCAACCCAAAGAGCAAACTGTAGCAGTCCAAAATAACAGCATGTCCAATCTAGGGTCAATAAAATATATATGTTAATTGAACAGGCGAGATACAATAACTAAATAGAAATAAATTATAACAATGGAAAATGTGTAGTACAAAATGTAAGTTTGAAATGCAAATAAAAATCGTTACCCCTCAAAAACATTCTTTTTCCATGTGTTTAGTACAACTTGGGGGTTTAAAAAGCCTCCTGCCACGCCCCGCCTACCGCCCCGCCCACATTTACTTTTCGGCCCACTATAGCCCTCATGTAAGGTACTTTCGGCCCTCTGTCAAAATCAGTTGTGCACCCCTGCTTTAAACTAACTGCCGCTATCTACAAGGAGCTTCACGTTCTTTCAGCTAAATGGCGGAAGACGTCTGAAATTGCCAGGACCCCAAAGCTTACTAACTGGATGTTCTCTAAACCATCAGCTCTGTTACCACATGAACTGAGGCAGATCTCCCAGCTCTTTAAGACAAGGTAGCAATGCTTAGAGATGGATGGTGATGCCGAATATACTCAAACATCAATAACAAAACTGACTCAGGAAGTTGGCAAAAATCAACTGTTTTAATGATAATTATCTAAAACATGGAGTTACAATGGACATCATCCGACGTCGCACAGCAATCTCTCAACACATTTCATTAAAAACATCACTCTTACTGAAAACTCATCACCATTGACGTCTACCTGTGTGGAAAGCTACAAAAACCTACTTGGAATGGTGATAGGCTTATATGGAACATCTAGGATTACATTCCATACTGGTTAAGGAAGGTGATTAGGTATCGAATATCAGATGGGCAACTAAGCCCTCCCCTCATACAGGTCATAATGAACGTCATCAAATACACAACGTCCAATTGGTTGCACAAAATGTAGGGCTCTCTATTACGTGTCCCTCTATAATTGGTTGCCACCATTGTACCCCCCGGTAATATTCCACATGCGTAAGCACCCAAGGTGGCACCCAGGTGCTTGGTAGGCTGGTCATAACCATAGCTTCCCACCAATTAGCCTTGCTATCCATCATCACTCTGCTGTCTGCCAGTCAATTAAAGCTTTGAAGATTGGCCTTGAGTTTGTTTGTCATGCCTGGGAATAGGAGGGAGTGTAGGCATCCCCTGCCTCCCAGTTTCGATTCAACTCAGTCCAGTGCCTATTTGCATCCACCTAGGTGACTTCAGCCCTTGATTTCAGAGCATTTTGCTGTATTAAACTCTGTTAAATGAAGAACCTCTGACGTCTTTAGTGTTCCTCCACCTCACCTCTGCAGGGGTTTGTTCTGTTCACATGTCAATTACAACTTCTGTAAGAACACTCTGACTTGAGGTGGCCATGACTTCTTGGTGTTAGGCCAACCAAGCCCTTCTTTGATCCACCTCCATGGTTAAGCTTTCAATTTCCAACTGTGACACACTGAAAAATCCTTTCTGTTCAGTGTCCAGTCCTGCTAAAGTGCATTATGGAATAACTGTAGTCCATGCATTCCTATATGTATACGTTGGCGCATTGCCGCAATCTACTCACTATACAGCAAGCCTTAAAGAATACTTTTTCCTTCTTGCGTTGCTGCGACTGTACACTTGAAAAACTACTCAATATCTTCATTATTTTCTGTATCATGAGCATCTTCATCTCGAACCTGAAATGTTGCTCATCTTTAACACCTCCACCGCTGTTTTTATAGGATGCTTATGTTCTTTCATTTTTGCATCTCTTCTAGGTGCGTCAACCCTGGTTCTCTGTGACGTCACCGCTCAGTTTTCCCACTTCTTCCGGGATTTCATTGAAATGACCATCATATTGTCGTTTATGTATGTATGGTTTTTCCAAGGGAAACCTTGCTTCTAGGATTCTCTTTGGTATGGGTATTCTTATGGGTACTGCGCTTGTCTCACACTCTGGCTCCCAGCCTATAGGCAGCATAGGGGAGGAGCTTGAGGTGGGGGTACTTGGCTTCACCTTTACACTATAACTGCCCTTAACCTAGTCCATAAACACTGTCTAGGGTAAAATCACCCTAAGCCAAAAACATGGAGCCTTAGAGGTACCATGGAACTTTATACCTGCATTTGGGCTGTGTCTGGCATAACTAGGATTGAAGGGCCACGCTTTGCCCACCTGCAGCCGTTTGCAAGCACTGCCTTCTTCCGAGCTTACCCGCGCCTACATCCTGAAATCACACTCTGCAAGCGTTTCACCTCTATCTACACGCCCGCATCCCGACCATTCCAAAATGGCCGGTATATTCGCCTGATTAATCTGGAATCGGCGTGCCCACGAATCGAGCTGCTGATTGGCTCATCTACATTATTTACAAACACCCTCCAAACCGAAGGCGGAAGCCGGCCGCATCATCCAAGGGCCGAGTTTTTAAGGCCTGTCTGCGGCTGTCAGCGTCAGGCAGCAAGGAGCTGAGCTGCCTGTCCTTCCTGCAAGTACTCCTCGGTACTATACCGCCTCGTTACTGAAACAACTTGTACTAATATAATATACGGCCGACAACATTATCTACTCTCTACCGTGTGTTGTACAAGTATGTCAACAGGCACCTGTTGATACGTACTGCTATACCTACGACTGCCCGCATCTTGCCGCATGTCTCACTTCGGATGAACTGTAATGAACTATTATACATCATTCCAAGAAAGCATGCATTGTTCTGTATCACGTCGCTCATACGCCTCTCATGACATACTGTCGGAACCTTGTTGCTACTGTTACGAAGCACGCTACACGCATGCAATCTTATTCATTAGCCCTCATTGTACCTATCTGCACAAATGTTATTGCCATGATTTGCCTGCATGCGATTCATACCTTAACCCTTTAGAGTTGCATCAGATCCTACCTCTCTGCATAGAGCGTTTTTAGCCCTTATCTTGACTTTCACATTTAGATGGACCCTGCTGTTATACACAGTACCTCATAGCCTCTGTTTGTGCTCCCGCTGCCCGCCTCCAAAATATTGTGCTCCATACCTACTGCCTTCTACCCCTGTGTAGACTCTTCAGTACTGTATGCTCTGCCTAATAACTGCCTTCAGCTCCTAATGGACTGACTGCAAACGTTCTCCTAAGATTTTGATGTACTTCTGTTAAAAAGGTCCACAAACACACTACTTGCATATGTCTGCGATCGTGCCTCTTGCAAATTGTGTAGCTGCTCCTTTCATGGACCTGCAAAGTGCATTGCCCCATCTCTGCGCCTCTGCTGGCATTACCTATTAATATCACTGGTCATTGTATGACACATGTACCTAATGCGCACTAAGCTCTCTGTGCAACTGATTCCACGGTTTCTGCTATGCATTTGTACACTTTGGTCCGCTCATGTCATTATGTTGTCTGCTGATGTTTAAACTATGCTAGACATTTGCTTTCATCATGTCATTTTGGTCACTATATGGCTAATGCTATTTAGTCAATGCTAGGCATTTGCACACACTGTACGCTCAGGTCACCTTATGCTTGCTGATATTTAGTCAACTCTAGGCATTTGTTTTCATTGTGCCGGTGTGGTCACTGCTACCACAGTCCCATTTAATGAGACCCAATTTTGACCCAGTGTGAACAATTTCGAAGGTATCTTACCCAGGCATCTAGTACTACCACCATGCAAGTCAGTGTGCTCCTTCTACTATACTATACTCTACTCTAGCCCTATGGGCGGCCCCAAGCACTCAGTTACCCACTGCAACAACCCTCCCTTTCTGGGCCAAACCTGCTCAGCTACCTAATAGTCTGGCCCGTCTGAACTCGCACCACCAGGAACTGTCCACTATGACTGACTTCTATAAATGAGCCTTGCAGCAACCACTGTAGGTTCACATTACTCCAGTAACCATACTAACCAATACCTTAATAACCCAGCTTTGTGGCTGGAACACTTCGCCAGGAAAACCACACCTAACCAACCCTGCCCTCTCTTTCTTAGAAACAAGAGACTAGGCACTAGACTCCGCCTACGACACTCCCGCACCACCACCAAGCAAACCTCACATACACCACCAGGCTCACCCTCATCTACCGCTACATGCAAATCCACTACCAGTGGGGCTAAACTCCCTGTGTTCAAGGGCGCCCTTATCAACGCTAGATCTCTCCCAGCACACGCACTAGACATCGCTGACCTCATCACCACCTCTGACCTTGACTTCATCGATATATCCGAAACTTGGCTACATGCCGCATCTGGCCCCCTCACTATCCTTGGCTTTACCGCCTGAGTTCTGCATCACGCGATGTGACCGCACCACTGCCCAATCCAGAGGCGGTGGCGTGGGCTTCATCCATAAAAACTCTTGATCTAAGAGTGGTACCCGACTCCAAACTCGAATCTGCTGAGTCGCTGTCAGTGAAACTATCACTAACCAAATCAAAAAGCCGCCCTCCATCTTATTTATAGGCCCCCAGGTCCGGGACTGACCTTTGTCAGTGAAATATCCACTCTCCTCCTTGGCTCCTCACAATCATCCTAGGCGACCTTAACTTAGGTCTTGGTGACCCAAAAGATCTCGTGGCACTAGATCTGGAGAATGCTCCAACTGACCTCGGCCTCACCTTGTATATCCAAGAACCTACCCATATCAAAGGCAGGACCCTTGATTGGTTAGCCGGCTCTAACTGCAATATCAAGGTTCTCGACAACACCCCTTGCTTATGGTCTGACCATCATATCATAACTTTCAACATCGAAGCAACCCCGCGAGCCCCGACCTCGATAGCCCCAGCCCTTCCCACTAGAAGTAAAAAGGACATAACTAAGGAGAAACTCCTCCCACTGTTACTCCCATCCCTCAATGCGGCCACCAACACTTGCTCTGATCCCACCTCACTAGCAGACACCTACAACCAAACCATGCTTACTGCTATAGGCTCCATAGAACCCATCAAACTTAGGAAGGCCAAACCACGAGCACATCTTAACTCATGGTTCCCACCACAATTAAGAGCGCTCCGCAAAGCTAAACGCTGTGCGGAAAATCGTTGGAAAAGCCACCCTTCTGATGAGCATAAAGATGGCTTCCTTCTTGCCTCACTCACCTACAAAGATGCTATCATCTCTGCTAAAAAAAAGAGTTAATAACCGGATTCTGCAGGCTGATTCGAATACAAGAGAACTCTTCAGGATCCTAAAAGAGCTAGAAACTCCCCCCCCCCCCCAGACACCTGCACTAAAGATAGTAAATGGTGTGCTAACATTCAAGTAGCCTTACTGAATAAAATCTCTACGCTACAATCTAAAATTAAAGACAAGCAGGACAGTCTGAAGCTCGACAACCGCTCACTCTCCCCTGAGAGAGCCCTCCCTCTAGACACTGCTAACACCAAACCATTTGCCTTCTCACCGCTCACCGTCACTGAGGTAGAAAATATCAGCCTGAGAAACCATCCAACTGCCAAGGTGACCCTTGCCCAGCTCCCATCATCAAGGACTCTGCACATGATCGAGCCCCATTCATTACGGCCTTCATCAACTCCTTTAAAAAAGGTATCGTCCCGGACAACCTTAAGGACGCTTGGGTGAGGGGCGTGGCTACGAGGGCCATGTAGGACGACGCAATCTGGAGGCGCTCACGAGATCCTGAAATGATCCTGGCGAAATAGTGCATAACAATGTGCCTATGACTGCTGAAAACACACATGTCGATGTGTGAACGGTCCGACTGCGCTTGGTGAACTTTTCGAAGGCATGGGAGGAACGGTGGTGGAGTTTTGTGCGAAAAAGATAAGGAGCGCAGGAGACAGAAGACGAAACAAAATGGTCGATCAACGGCCGGAACAAAGGAAGGAGCAGGCCGCACGGTGGTCGGGCGATAGGAGCGAACTGTGTGCGCATTTGTAACTTGCGCGGAACGCAGGTCCTCTGGGTCATGTCTAATAGAACAGTGAGACCGAAGGCGAAGCAGCCCACGTTGGACGACTTCGCCAAGACATCCCCTGGTCCGGAAAGTTCCAAGAGCAAGGATAAGTCGCCTACGGGCGGCATGCCTGTGACAGGTACTAACCAAGAGGTCCTGTCTGCGATTGCGGACTTGAAGGCGGCCTGGGAAGCTAAGCTTGAACTGGCCGTAACTGAGCTGAAAACGGCATTGGACCTTAAGGTCGGTGAGGTGCAGGAGGAGGTGAATTTACTCCGACAGGACGTCCGGTCCTTGGCGGAGCGCACTGAGACCCTTGAGAAAGAAGTGAGCCCGAACACCACGGATTGTGCCTCCCATAAGGCCGAATTGCATGCCCTGGTGCAGAGAGTGGGCAACTTGGAGAACAGGGCGGAGGAGGCGGAAGGACGCGCCCGACGGAATAACATTTGCATCGTGGGCCTGCCAGAAGGATTGGAGGGCCACGATCCCACGGATGGAGTTCATCAAATCTATGCTGTTGCAGGAGATACCCGGAGGAGCCTTCTCAAGGATTCGCGGTGGAACGTGCGCATAGAGCTCTAACAAGGAGGCCGCCGCCGGGAAATCCGCCTAGGCCAGTAATTGCCAAAATCCTTAATTACCGGGACAGGGAGAGGATACTAGAACACTTCCGCAAGGGAGGAACGATTACACGAGGAGCAGCAAACATAACGGCCTACCCGGACTATACCCTGACTGTGCAGCGTAGCCGCATGAACTTTGGGACAGTAAAGCGGAGATTGAGGCGGGCCATAAATATATGTTGCTGTATCCAGCGAAATTGAAAGTTTTTCATAAACACAAAAATTTTGTTTTTTGAGACCCCGGAGGACGCCATGGGATGGCTCGGCGCGCAGGGATGTCCCCAGGAGCCTGACGTTCGGACGGGAAGAGGAGATGGAGGAGATAAGTAGTGCACGAGGAGGGTGCCACAAGATGACGCGGAATAGGTCTCTGGGACTTGATTATAGTAATTTGAGCGGCCTTAGGCAGAGAAGGTCAGACTGTTGCACAATATATTATGAGCACTGTGACTATTGCTGTATTTAGGGGAGCCTTGCAGAGCGGATCTCCTTACCCCACTTAGTAACTTTAGTTAAGTGGCCATTAGGGCGACTTCACCCTACTGAGCTCTGGGCATTGGTTGGTGCTTGCAGGGCTAGATGTGGGGGTGCCTGATTTCCATGGATGGAGCTGGGCAGCAGTTGGGGAGTGTGGTGTTGGGGAAGGGATGGGTAGAGGGTGGGGAGGGAAGTGGGGAGTTTGGGGTGTGTATAGTTATGGGGAGTCCCAGTTTGTACATGAGGCTACAAGAAAAAGCCAGAGGGCTGTATCTGTATCACGTGGGCAGGTGGGATTTGCTGCACGGAAGGGGGGAGGATACTTATGAGCTATGGGGGATCTTAAGATCGTAACGTGGAATGTCAGGGGACTCAATAGTTACTTAAAGAGGAACAAGGTCATGATGTATTTGAAAAGACAGAAGATTGATATTGCACTGTTGCAAGAGACGCATCTGACTCGGGAAAAGTTGGAACTGGTGGGGAAGAAGTGGAGAGGTACTGTAGTGGGCTCTCCGTATTCTGCCTACGCTAGTGGAGTGTTGGTATGGGTGGCACCGTACGTTCTGCTCCAACTTACACAAGAGGTGGTGGATACGGAGGGGAGGATGGTCATATTGAAGGCACTGGTGGAGAATAAGGAGGTGTGCATTGTAAATACGTATGCCCCCAATCAAAACACGGCGGCATATTTTAGGACTCTGTGTACCAACCTGGGTGCGTGTGTGGGTGGGGCGGTTATTTGGGGAGGGGATTTTAATTGTGTGCTGAACCCCAGGGTAGACAGATCTGATGATAAGATGGATAGGCCCACCCCAGCGGCCAGGGCATTGCAGACACTGCTCGACAACTTCGGGCATGCAGATGTTTGGAGGCTGAAACATCCTAATGAGGAACAGTATTCGCATTACTCAGCCCCGCAACAACTGCATACAAGACTTGATTATTTTTTTGCCACGCCAGATGTGGTGGTAGAGACCACCCAAATAGAATACAAAGCAAGGGTCCTGTCGGAACACTCGCCTCTGGTCCTGGGATGGCAGTACTGCCACCCCAGAGTGCGGATACCGATGTGGCGCCTCCGGGCTGAGGCGCTCAAGGATCCAGTCTTCAGAGAGGATATCAGGGACGAGATCACACATTATTTCGAAGAGAACGCAGGCAGTGTGGATTCGGAAGGCACGCTCTGGGACGCTTTTAAGGTGGTATTGCGGGGTGCTGCCATTGCTAAATCAAAGGGCCTGCAGGGTGGGGTCCTAACAGAGTTAGGGGAAGCTGAGGATGAACTGGAACGGTAACTCAATAGGGGAGGGGGGGATGCAGAGCCAGTACTTAAACTACAGCAGCGTTGTTTGGAACTTTGGGAAAGGCTCTGCAACCTCAACTATAAGAAGTATGTTGAGAGACAGCATGCAGGTGGGGATAGAACGGGCCCGTCTCTTGGCGTGGTTATACAAGAGTGAAACCCCTAGGCCCCCGATTAGGACGATAACCAGAGAGGATGGAGAGGGAGCGAACACCCAAGAAGGAGCCAATGAGGCATTCTTAGATTATTACAGGGCACTATATGAGGACAGAGGGGGAGGCAGCCGAGAGGAGATAAGGGAAACTTTAAGAGATATGGGATTACCTAAGATCAGTGCCGAAGATATAGAGGAGCTGGATGCACCGATTACTTTGGAGGAATTGGAAGAGGTGGTGAGGCAGCTGCCCACCAGTAAGACCCCGGGTGCGGACGGACTCCCTAGCGAATTTTATAAAGCATATAGAGAGGAGGTACTCCCCCCACTCCCCCCATGCTAGAAATGCTTAATGAATCGTTTGAGGTGGGCCGGCTGCCAGAATCGCTTAGAGAAGCGATAATACCGCTCCCTAAGCCCAACAAACCAGGGCATAGCTGCAGCTCCTATAGGCCCTTGTCAATGCTGAACCAGGACGGCAAGATATTGACGGCGGTCCTGGCCAATAGATTGCGGAGAGTAATTAGCAAATTGATACATCCGGACCAAACAGCTTATGTCCCCAACAGAAATATAACCCACAACCATAGGCGACTCCACCGGGTGATTGAATGGGGGAGCAAGAGCGAGGGTGAAATGGCGGTTGTGTCCCTAGATGCAGTCAAAGCTTTCGACTCAGTCAGGTGGTCGTGGTTGCTGGAGGCCCTGAAGGAATACGGGATGGGGCCGGGCTATGTTAGGTGGTCGAAGTTGCTGTACAGTGAGCTGCTGACTAGGGTACGTCCACGAGCGGTGATATCCGAGAGGTGGCAACTTAGCAGAGGCACCAGACAAGGGTGCCCCTGGTCCCCGATGTTATATATTCTGGCCTTGGAGCCCCTGGCAGTGTACCTTTGGCAACAATATGACATGATAGGTATTGAGGTAGGGGGAGAGAAACACCTAATATCCCTGTATGCTGACGATTTGCTATTACATTTAAAATATCCGGAGGAAAATCTTCAATATATTATGGAGGTAATGGAAAGGTATGCAGAACTGTCTGGCATAGCGGTGAACCCCCACAAATGGAGCATGTTCCCATTGGGTAGCTACAGAAGAACCTTTCCGGAGCGGTTGCCAGTGTTGCCGATACCATGGGCGGTTGTTTCCTTCCGCTACCTCGGAATAGATGTGTATCACACGGTAGAGGAGGAACATTTGCATAACACCGAGGTGGCTGTGGGAAAAATCCGTATAAGCATGACAATGGTGGTCCTACCCAGGCTCTTACATTTTTTCAGCAATATTCCGTAGATGATACCCAAGAAGTTTTTTGCCAAGCTGAATAGTATGTGCAGAGACTTCCTGTGGCATGGCACTCGGAATAGAGTGGCGCTATGGAAGTTGCAGAATTTCTATGAAAAGGGGGTTATTAAGCTGCCTAATTTTGAGGCCTATTATGTAGCTGGTCAGTTGCAATATGTGGTCAAATGGCTCTCTGATGAGGTAATTCCCGAATTTAGGCTGTTTGGACAGGACTGCACTCCGTTTTACCTGAAGGAAATTATAACGCTCAGAGCTTACATGATCGATGAGAATATCGAAGTTTGTAAATGCGGGACGACAAGCGTGCCCAAAATGCGATAAGGAAGATGCTGATATGACACACATGTTTTGGTATTGCCCAGTGATTGAGATTTTCTCGGGAGAAGTTTCGCAAAAACTAGCAGACAAAGGGGTCACGCTCACTATAGATACGGCCTGGGCCAGCCTGTTGGGAGGGTTTCCCAGACCACGGAAACTTAAACATGTTGGGAAATTGAAGGACTTGGCATATGTGCTCGCAAAACGAAGGATTGCCATGGGATGGAAGCAGTGCCATAAACCACGGGTGGAGGTATGGTGGCTGGATTTGCGGAAATGGGCGGAGGCTGAAACGGTGATATGGCAGGAGGCATGTAGCAAGTGTCGGGAAGAAGTGAGTACCCTGCTGGCATGGAGAGTATTAATAGGAGGACTGTTTGGAACAATAACGGATTCTGCAGTCTCAGAAGGAGGTGATACCCTGCCACACGCAGCATATACGGAATGAGAAGGACAAACAAGCTTTTGAGGGGGGAGGGATTGGGGGAGCAGTGGTCTTGACTAATTGATGTTCATGTGTTTGTTGCAAAAGCGCTGCCAGTTTGGTTTGTATTGTTTGTTTAAAAAAATAATAAAAACCGTTTTTAAAAAAAAAAAAGGACGCTTGGGCGATCCCATTGCTCAAAAAACCATCCCTAGACCCAAGCATACCTACTAACTTCCGACCTATCACCACAGTACCGTTTTTGCTTAAGATATTAGACTGCGCTGCATACCTTCAGATCAAAGACTACTTGGAATCTAACAATTTGCTAGGCCTACGACAATCGTGATTTCGTCCCAGACACGGCACTGAAACTGCTTTAATAGACATAAAAACCCAAATTGAGGTATTGAAGGATAAGTGTAAACTAGCAATGCTACTTCTCCTCGACCTCTCTGCCGCATTTGATCTAGTCAACCACCAGATCCTATGCAGGCACCGCCACTCTGCGGCCAACTTCTCGTCCTCTGCTGCTGCCTGGATCAAATCCTTTTTGAGCAATAGATCTATGAGGGTCTTTGCCCCATCTGCAGCGGCGGACGCCTCCCCAATTAATTGCAAGATCCCTGAGGTACGCCGCATGTCACCTACACTTTATAACATTTTCACGAACCCACTCTTTGATGTGCTAGACTATCTGGGTGTCTCCTACACCAACTATGCGGACGACACCCAGATACTCATTCCCATCACAGGTGATTATCTGGCTGACACCAAGGCCCTCAACGACGTCTACTTGGTCATCCAAGCCTGGATGGCCCAACACCAGTTATGCCTAAACGACGATAAGACGGAGCTCCTTATCTTGGGCACCTCGCAACGCCTGAGCAAATTAGAGCCATCCTATCAGTCATTCACCATAGACGGTAATACCATACGAGTCTCGAAAGACACCAAAACGTTAGGTTTTTACCTTGACGCCACCTTATCCCTATCTCGACAAATAAATGCAGTCAGATCTGTATCTGCATACACATGCAAACTTATTGCAGCTTGTAGACCGTTTCTTACCACCCCTAACAGTGTCACACCAGCGAGAACTCTCATTATGGCGAAAATTGATTATTGTAGTGCTCTTTACCTAGGTACCAGCCAAGAGAATTAAACTTAAAAAAGCGGGTGGCACTAGCTTCCCTGTCCTAGCCTCTAAAGGTATGGAACTCCCTCCCCACCACAATCAGATCTGAAGACTGATTCAACACATTCAAGTCCAAAACCAAATCCTGGCTCTTCGACCAGCACTAAGACATGTTCTGCGCCCTTGCCCTACATACTTGGCCCGCTGACCTATTTACTATTCTCTGCACACCCTAGGAGTATATCCACTGTCAAGCCGTTAGCGGCACTGAAATCTTATGTATATAGAAACTTTTCTAGTAGTCTGTTAATGTAATTTTTATGTCTGTATATTTGCATTATTGTAACCTTGTACAAATTGCGCCCTGATGCCTCCGGGCCTGATGGTCTGTGCGTTATAAATAAACAAATACAAATACCATATATAAGGTAAAACATGGAGGGTCCCCGAAAAGTGGCCTTAGAATCCCCAAAATAAGAATTCTGATGAAACCA